>NW_020539725.1:70558254-70667223 GCF_003426905.1 Ctenocephalides felis
TTAAAATTTTTCAAAAATCAAATTTTTTCAAGATTTGAAACAAATAAAATTAAATTTTTAAAATTTAATTTTTGGCACGGAAAGTTCCAGCAATTTGCTTTAAGGCACGATGCCATACACCACTATTGTTCTAATTACTACGGTTGGTTGATCAACTATTAACACGTTGTACGCCATGTCAGTCGTATGTGTCTGACGCTAAGAAGTTCTAAATGATACAATTGCAGTATGTTCCAAAAGTTTGGCATATCAAGAACAGAACATGAAAATCTTGTTCAAAAAAATTGTCAGACATGTACGACTGACATGTTCATCGAGAAAACAAGTTTTAATAAAAGGTCTAGTCAGTCATATATGTTCAGCATAAAAGTAGTGGGTTTTCAGGAATTCTGGCAGAAAAAATTTTTTGATGCTATAAATTTTCCTGATGCATTTTTACCTAAATTATTTAACAAAGCTACCATAGCTCATGTGAAAAAATTTCTGATATTATCGTGATAATAAACGTGTTATTAACATTAATACATTGTGCATTTTTAAATTATATACCAACTTGATGAAAAAAAAACAATTCTTGCAAAATTCTTCTATTTCACCAAGTTTTGCGATGATATATGCGTTGGAAATATTTTCATGTCTGGAGCATAGCGTAAAGGCGCTTTTATGGTTTTATTTAGCAAAATAGTTAATTTATTATCATTCCACCTGTTTAGTTCTTGCATCATAAGGAATTTCTCTCAAAGATCCATCGGTTCCATGAATCATCCTGGCTCTCATTGGTATACCATGGTTTTTAATCATGACGTCTTCTAAACCGACAGATTTTAAGGCTGCTCTTGCACGAACCGACATCGCCAAATTAATCGATTTTCCCATAACATGTTCTGCTGTCCTGATATCTAAAAATAATTAAATAATATAAAATAATTGTATCTTGATTTTATAATACTACTAGTGTTATAATACTACTAGTGTTTTTTAGTTGAAGTTCTCTGAGTAAATTAAAGTGAATCCGCAAATTATCCGTTTCATTGAAGTGCTCTTTGGTAAACCACATTTTTTGTTTTTTGGTCTGACGTTAACACAAACAAAGCGGATGGTTTTCCAACTCGTGAACAGGTAACGTATAACTGCCCATGTGAAAAACAATGATTTTCTAAATAATCTATTTGAAATTTATCCCGCAAACACTAAGCGATTGGCCTTGCGACTTGTTATTGCGAAATCAAGGCAAACTGGAAATTTCAATCCTTTGAAGTCAAACGAAAGACCATTCGGAATCATTGGCATGGCACCAAATCGCCAGCAATTTTTGATTGTATGGTGAAATTCAGTGCGTGCACATTATTATTCTTTGCGGCAAGAATTGCTCGTTGACTTAAGCAAGCATAATTCTGATAATTCTCACTAATGTCATTACTCGAGTTTTTAGATAATCTATTTGAAATTTTTAAAACAATTATTGATTTTTTTATTACTCGAATTTTAATTACGGTGCGTAAAGTTCCAGCAATTTGCATTGAGGCACGATGCCATAAACCACTAATTTACCAAAGCTATAAACTTTGCGGAACCCGAGACCTTTCCAACGAATGCAATATTGTCAAAATCGGTTCGTGCGTTCTGGAGTTAAATCGTCAGGAAGGAAAACCCGACTATATATATATATATATATATATATGTGCAGATTTTTTAACGGTTATCTGGACTCTCGTCTAGAGTCCAAGAAGGTTTAGGCAGAATAACTCGAGATTTTGCATATCAATCACATTCTAAAGATTTAGCTAATTCGAAGAGTATGGTTGACTAAGTAATATAAATTATTTACACATACCGGGAGGTCTATGAAACTTGCCTTAAGGTAAAATGCCACTTATACCTAGTCAATGTTTTTCTATTTTTTATGACTTGTGAATTACCCGATCTGATTACGATTCCCACAATGATTTATTAAAAGTCATTCAAACAATAATTATAAAATTTTATATAAACGATATCAATTACAATTGTTTGTAATTAGTGTGTAAATACCGCTCAATATCATTCTTATCTATTTTATCAAATCTTAATGCATTTATTATCATTTACATACAAATCATAGTGCACTTGTTATACAAAACAAATATATCAGTATCACAAAAAAACAACTGCCAATTTTTAAAAAAGTCTAATTTTTATTTAAACGCATCAAACATTCAGAGTATACAATTATTTTTGATATTTTAGTAGTAAATTAAATTTAATGTTATCGAGTGTTCGTAAAAGATGGCGAAAGGTCCAACATTCGGAATTCGTTTTATACAAAAGTTGCATGCAACATGCTGTCCAAAATTAGCCGTCAACAAGGAAGTTGCGTACAGGACAAGTATATTGTTATTGACATACTTGAGTTACACAGCGTTTCATGTTACACGAAAACCAATATCGGTTGTGAAAAATGTGCTGCACAGGAATTGTTCAGAAGTTACACCTGATGGCAGTTTATCAGCAGGCCAAATGGCAAGTGATCCACATTGGTGCGAATGGGCTCCTTTTGATTCCCCAAATAGTAAAGCACTTTTTGGAATACTTGATTCATCATTTCTATTTGTGTACGCTTTTGCAATGTTTTTTGCTGGTTTCGTTGCCGAAAGAGTCCGGTTAAGATATTTTCTTACCATAGGAATGATTCTAACGGGAATATTCTGCTACTTATTTGGATTTGCTCGAACTATCAACATGCATCAACTATGGTACTTCATTGTTGTCCAGTTTTTGCAGGGATAGCTCAATCTACCGGTTTTCCCAGCGTGGTGACTCTTGTTGGCCGATGGTGCGGAAAAGCCAAACGAGGACTTATTTTCGGAATATGGAATTCACATACGCCTATAGGAAATATTTTAGGCACTCTGATAGCTGCTCATTACATCGAAGGAGATTGGTCTTTGTCATTTTTAATTCCCGGCGCCATCACTTGCTAGTAGCTATTTTGATTTTCATATTCTTGGTGGATCACCCAGAAAACGTTGATATAGAAATAGATGCTGGTACTGAAGAGCATGCGGACGCCGAAGGACATAAAGCAATTAGTTTCATAGGAGCCCTTCGTATTTCTGGAGTCGTCGAATACGCACTGACCTTGTTCTTCTCCAAACTGGTCAGCTATACATTTTTATACTGGTTGCCGAATTATATCCACAACTCGACCACTTTGGGCGCGAAGAAAAGCGCGGATTTGTCAACCTTATTCGATGTAGGCGGAATAGCAGGTGCTATTTTGGCTGGATTGATTTCTGATCTATCTGGAAGATCTGCTTTAACTTGTGCAGGCATGTTGATTATAGCAGTTCCTACGATGCTTGTTTACCAAAAATGGGGTTCGATTAATATAGCGATGAACATTGGAATGCTGCTATTGGCCGGAGCTTTGGTGAATGGACCATATGCCCTTATCACCACATCAGTTAGTGCTGAATTGGGAGCTAAAACCAAGGGTGATTCTAGTGCATTAGCAACAATAACTGCGATAATTGATGGAACAGGATCTTTTGGAGCGGCTGTAGGGCCACTTTTGGCAGGAGTCGTCAGCCAAGGAGGCTGGAAAGAGTTTTCTATATGTTGGTGACAGCTGATGTTTTGGCACTCTTGATGCTCACTCGCTTGGTGATAAAGGATTGCCGCAAGAAAAAAAGAATAATTGATCTTACAATTGTTTAAAAAATATTTATTATAATATATTTATTCTTTTTTTAATTTATTGTTTTTTTGGTTTGCATTAAAATACTTTATTTCAGTGAAATGAAACAAAATACGGGTTTTATCAATAGGGACACAATCGACCTCACAGAACAAGTAAAGTTTGAATTTTTTTATTAATGCTATTTTAAAGTAGGGGGCAAATGATGTGTAACCGGCCATCGCCTAAAATCGGTTGACTTCAAGATGGCGAGATGAACTGCCCTATTTTCAAATTTAAAACGATTTTTTTTGTTTTTGGTTATTTTGGTTCTGAGCACTGTTTTTAATTTATGACACCTGAATTCAATTGGAAGTATACGTAATTTCTAAGTTAGATTCAAAAGTATTTTTAAAAACAGTTTTTAATAATTTTTGGGCCATAATTGATCACCAATTCTTTACACTGACAGGTGTAAAGAATAAAAAATAATAGAAAAAAAAAACAAAAAGGCAAATTTACAGGAAGAATATTTAATTGACAATTATGACATAAAATAGACTAATGGTATGGCAACGCTGAGTTACGGTTCCATTTTTTATATAAAATGGTACTAAAAATCTGTCAAAATGATAAGCGGTTGCTGTGCGTTCAGGCGTTTTACACATAAATTGTATCTTCTCGCACGTGTTATTATGACACATCACAGAGATGCATCAATTATAACATTTTTTTGACGTGTGTGCGTTTTTAAGTCAGTTTTTTATAAGTTGAACGCCTGACTGCACCGCAACTATATAGCATTTTGACAGCTTTTAGCACCATTTTATATAAAAAAAAAGTAACATCATAGCCTTGCCATAAAATTGGTATATTTTACGACAGAATCGTCCCATAGATTGATAGTTGTTCTAATTCTAATGATTTTTTTTGACAAAGTTCTATATGAGGTGCAGTGTGATTTTTGTTAAAAATGTTACCATAAAATAGGTCATTCAAACAGAATTTATATTTTAAGAAACAATGAGTATATTTATAATTAATTGAACAGAAATACCCATAAATTTGTGATATCTAAAAGAGTTAATTATTTTTTTGTTTATTATGTTTACCAATATAATTTTAGTTTGATGGAATAAGAATTGATTATCCAACAGCACAAATTTCTTCTTATCTTTCTCACAAAATAAAAATTAATCAAATGGAAAATAACCGTTTAGCCAATAATAGCAAAAGATTTTTTTTTTATCGTAAACAACGAGAATTTTAGAGATTATTGTACTGGTCACAGGTCACATTATTATAGGAAAGTTTGGCGATATATTTGTAAAATGAACTTTTTGTTATAATATATGATAATACAAATCCATAGTAAATATTGTGTGGTTATGATAGATTCCATAACATTTGCAAAATAAATAATACGGCAATAGAAGTAATAATTTTTTACCAAAAATATGACCAATATTATGGCAAGGCTATGTAACGATGTTTCCATATAAAATTGTACTAAAAGCTGTTAAAATTCTATGTGGTTTGATCAGGCGTTTATTTATCCATACTCTAGATTCCATAATATTTGGAAAATAAAAAAATGGCGATAGAAGTAATATTATTTTTACAAAAAAATGTGCGCCTGACCAATATTATGACAAAGCTATGCTACGATGTGTTTTCATATAAAATGGTACTAAAAGCTGACAAAACGCTATGTGGTTGCAGTTTGATCAGACGTTTATTTATTCGTATTCTAGATTCCTTAACATTTGCAAAATAAATAAATATGGTGGTAAAAGTAATATTATTTTTACCAAAAATGTGACCAATATTATGGCAAGGCTATGTTAAGCTGCTTTTTTTTTATCAAATAGTACTAAAAGCTGTCAAAAATGCTTTGCTGTTCGATCAGGCTGTTCTCGTATATATTATCATGACACATCAGAAAGATGCAATTTTGATAAGATTCCTTTTTTATCGTTTGTGCATTTTTTAGGTTAGGTTTGATATTAAAAGCGCCTGACTGGACAGCACCACTCAGCATTTTGACAGTTTTTAGTACCATTTTATATGAAAAATGCAACGTAACATAGCTTTGCCATAACGTTGGTTTATTTTATGATATATTTAATGTGTTTTTTGTTAATGCAATTTTTGTCATTTTTTACATTTTCAATACAAAACAAAATATTAAATTTCCCTTCCCCCAATATTTTATTATCTTTAGTTTGATTTTGGCAAGTTTACTTACAATTTTTTCCAAACTTTTTTTTTACTGCAACAGATATTGATTATTATTATTTAACCTACGTGAATATTTGCTATTTTTTTAGATTTTATTATCATAATTATATTTAATTGCGTCGTTTAGATAATTATTTTAGACCACATGGTAATAAGTTGATACTACAGGTCAACAACGAATCTTGACATTGAACCTCTTTCATTTTTTCTGTTTATTTAATTTTGACGTCAATATCCAAAAATTAATTTGGACTCTTGTATTTCCTAGTATTGTTAATTAAAAATTCTTAATCCTGGGGTAATAAATAGTGCCAATAGAAGAAAGAAGTGTTAAGGCTATACAAGAAATTTTTTGTTGGTAAATTGACCGATTTTTGATAAACTCATTTGATTTTGATTAGTCTAGTTATTTTTAATAAAAATGGAAATTTGACATTGAACCTTTCTGATTTTTTTTGTTTATTTAATTTTGACGTCAATATCCAAGAATAAATTTTGACTTTTGTATTTCTTACTATTGTTAATTGAAAATTCTAATTCCTGGGGTGATAAATAGTGACTATAAAAGAAAGAAGTGTTAAGGTTATACAAAACTTTTTTATTGGTTAATTGACATATAAATTCATTTGCTTTTGATTGTGTAGTTGTATTTTAATGAAAATTAATCTATTTGGGCTTTCGATTTGTGCTTAAATCTTTATTCTACACAAAACATATCTCCTACATAAATCAAATTTCAGCTATATAAATTGTCCTAGTATTTTTCAACTCCTTTTAAGAGCAGATAAATGCAATATTTGTTAAAATATCCTACTTTTTTTTAAAATAAATCGGTCATTTTTTAGGTTCAAGAACAAAACTAGAAATATGTGGCATTACATTATATTAGACAAATGACTAAAAATACCCATTTTCTTAAATAATTCAAATAAATTACTTGATTACTACTGTAATCGTTAATTAGTTTCAATGTCAACATTGACGTTTTTTTTGTATTTTTGTTACATAATCTAGAGTTGTAAAATAATTTCTTTAATACATCTACTAATGATTAAGTAGTCACGTTTTATGATTTTGTAGATTTTAACATTTCGTGCTGTGAGATAAATTAATATTTTTGCAAATCACTTCCCGTATACATTTTTTTTTAAGATTTTGTAAAAGAATTTCAAATAATTTTGAATAATGATGCTTGTATCACGATTAGCTATTGAAAATAAGATACTATTGAAATTACCTTGAATTTTGATTTTTTTATGATTTGCCAGAAATTTAAATTTATTATAATTGGTGTTGGTTAAAAATATTAAAAAAGCATCTGTGTATAAAATTGACCATAAAATTAAATTAAATATATATGTGTGCTAAAATTTACCAGTCATCAATTTTTCTTATAAAAACGGTTGCACCAAAAATTCAACAACCATTTGATATTCTTTATGTTTATCGTTGCAGCAATGCCCCCAAGGCTTGTTTCACTTGAAGTCATATTTGCATCGTTTTTTTTTTTTTTCAAATAAAAACTGATATAAAAACTGATATCAATAATGATCAGTAATTGATTTATTGATTGATTGAATGCACTATGTAACTTTAATTTACAAATGATTCATCCATCAAAACTAAATGTTTCATATTATCTAAACACGCGAATCGTGAATTATCTGTATGATTTTATTAAATAGTAAATAATTACTTTTTAATTCATACTGTATATTCATATGTTGATTATTTGTACTAAATTTTTTCTACTAACTACTTTTTAATTTATATTGCAAATTCATATTCTAAATAATTCCTATAGAATGTTGTTCTGCAGTAAGTGTTTGAAAGGTTTATCTTCAAGTATGTTTTTATTTCCCAAGAATAATAATGAAAAGGGAAATAACTCATCGAACAAAATAAAACACTTATGCTAAAAATAAGTACATTGATTTACTCATCATTATCAAAAACGGATGTTTTTGATCGTACCTTCTCTGTATTCAAATAAGTGCACTTCAAATCCTCTTCTCCCCAAAAAACATGCTGCCAGAGAACCTACCTGGAAAATTAAAAAACATTGTTATTAATATTTTTATGACTTGTTTCATATTAAATACGGTTTAAAAATTTACTGAATTAAATTAAGTACTATAAAAATAGATTTATAGACCAATTGTTGATTTGAGGAGAAATATCCTTTTAATAGCCTATAGAATTGTTATCTTATGATTGATGTTAAAAAATGAAATAAAAAATAATTTTCTATTTAGTTTTGAAATATTTTGGCTTTATTATTAATACTTGGGTCACTTTTCACATATATAGCTAAATCGAGATGGCAATAATGTTTTAATCAATATTGATGGAAATCTTGAGGTAGATTCTTGAAGCATTTTGTATTATGATAACATGCGAAATGAATAATTTAGAAGAACTTTAAAATTTTGAGCTTGAGTATCAATTGAGAATTAATTAACATGATTCGAATATTTTTTGTACGTTGCATATTAAAACATACAAATTTCTAATGTACATACTATTTAGTCGCACACACAATTTATTTTAAATTCTTGAACAAAAATCAGAACTGCATATCATACATGCTGTTGTTCACAATTTTATATTTAGTACTATCGCTTTTAGAAGGCAACTCAACGGTCGACCTTCCTAATTTTATTGCACCAATGCCCAAAAATTGTATTTCTTCTTATATAAATAATTCTTATTATTATTATTATCTATAGATCAAGTTATTTTTTTGATCAAAATCAGATTTATATTTTCAAGTAAAAACCGGTTTCACTACTGCTTGATATCAGTTTGCTCTAGACGGGAATTAAAACTAACGCCTAAAATTTTCATACAACTTTTTTGTTTTTTTTTATATTTCTATTTTAATTTTATACTTAACACCAAACTCATACTATTCACATATAATCTTGAAAAAATAATATATGTTATTATTTGCAATCATAAAAATAAAACACACACGTAATACTAATATTTGCATAAAAATATGTCATTAGCTTTACTTAGAAAAATAATAGAATAGATAAAATAATCCCTCGCAGAAATTGATTATTAATTAGAAGAAATTAATTTTATGTCTTCTTGACGTCTCAAGTTATTCTGAATCACTTGGCTATAAAAGAATTATAGATTGCAAACACTGCCGCTTTATCATTACTTCAATTTTAGTTCTTTGCGCTCTCCATAGGGGTGCCACTAACCGTAGCATGTAAATGAACCTCTAATCTAAAATAATCCCTGACAGAAATTGGTTTTCACCAGAAAATTCGATTTGCTAATTATGTCTTGTTGACATTTCAAGTTATTCTGAATCTTTTGACTATAAAAGAATTATAAAATAGATCACAGACACTGCCGCTTTATCATTTCTTCATTTTAATTCTTTGCGCTCTCCATAGAGGCGCAACTAACTGTAGCACGTAAATGAACCCCTAGGTCTTAGAAATGATAAACCTGATCAATTTGAATATATGAATGATGGGAACAAAATGTTACACGTATAAAATATATTTCCAACAAAATCACAAATGTTTTCATAAAATAATTAAAAAAAATTAAACGTTCAAAGTACATGTATTATAACTAGAGAATTATTTCTTCAAAAGGAGTAATGAATTTGGACAGAGTAAACTCTCTCTCTTGAGTGTGAAAACACTAAAACAGAGTAAAGCACATTTGTTCTGTTAAGTAGATTTTTTTTAAAAAATTACTAACCAAACCTCCTCCAACAATTGCCACACTTTTGGGTTTACTTTATTTTGAGTACTAACTACACACCCATTTTAAACTATTTTTAAAAAAACTTCTAATTTTTTATATTTCTATTATTTATTATCACAGATACAACTATTAACAATATTATTTAAAAAAAATATGTTACAAATATTACGTTATTATTACGTCTACCCCGACCGAAGGCTTTCGTGATAATGGCAAATTACAATTTACATATGTCAGAATTTGCACTGATAATTGTCACAAAAACCGCGGATTGTAATCAGTGCTTGAAACTGACTAAAGTGATATGGATTTTTTTTTAGAATTATAGCCATATATAAGATTCAGTTTGTTAATGAAGGAAAATTCCATACTTGAAATAATTCAGGTGAATTGGTAATAGAAATTGTGCGAGAAAGCTTCGAAGATCGACTTGATTAGATAACAAAAAATTGAATGAAAATTGAATTGAATGATAATAGAAAACAGTTTCGTTTTGAAGTATTTTATTATGATGAACTAATTTGAATCTGAATTATTTTTAAATTTGGGTGTGAAATGTGGAAGGCTGAAATTTTGCCCTAAAACAATTTTCATCAACTTCTCAATATGCATACGTCTCTTCGATACAATTTTTGACTGTTTATTTTGATAATACAAAAAGCCAATTTTCGAATAAAATAGAAATGTTATCGTATTGTTATTTTACGGGTCTAACTTCGTATGAGTTGTTAGTAACAAACTGTTCGAAAGCTTTGTAATTGCTGTACCAATAGGCGTTTTACACATTTTACTTATGTTTTTATAGATCAGAGAGTTGCACTTATGAAAAGATTGTTATTATCATTTGTGAGTTTTGTAGGTTGGGTTTTATGTGTAAAACGCCTAAAACTTTTTTGACAGTTTGTTAGCATTTCTATAACATTTCTATACTATTCTCACCCAAAATATACATATTTTTCATAAATAATCACAATAGCAGTTTTTGAAATAGATTTTTTTCAACGTCAATCAAGTATTTTTCATGCAAATATCAGTGTTACGTATATTTTACTGTTATGATAGCAATAATAACAAAATTTATATTGTCAAGATTATTTATAAATATTAATAAGTACATACAAATTTATTGAGAATTGTATAAAAACAATTTAATTTGTCTTATTATAAATTTTACTTATATTTGAATTTTGTGCTATAATATATTCAAATTAAACTTTATTTCTCATTAAAAAATACACTATACTAGTGAAAAATGATTTTTTTTATGTATAATTTAAAGTATCGAAATCGAAACATATCTTCTGTAAGAACAATAAATTTTATGTATTAATTTATATCTACGAAAAATGATTCTAAAGAGTACTTATTTTTCTTACACCCAACTTGGGTGACCCAACCTATATTATTCTTTGTACACTTGGTTATTTTTCTAAACCTTTTCAATTATTATATTTTCTTTTTACTTATTTTGATGTATTATTTGAGCAAGTATCACTTCTGCTTGATACCAAGTTGACTGAAAGAGTACTTGATATTTGAACCTGGTACATTATAACAATCTTATATGTTTCAATTTGACTTTATTATTAACTTCCCGAAGAAGTTTGTTTTCATAAAAAAATCTGATTCGCTTATTTTAGGTTTTCTCGACGTTTCAAGCCATTCTGAATCGAATAAGACCAAATTTGGAAAAACCATGTATGTGTATGTGGGTATGTGCATGTGAATAGATTTTTTGCTGTAAATCAACGTTTTCTCAAAAACGGCTGGACCGCTTTCAAAATTTTAGAAGTCATTCGATGTATCTCGATGAGGACTATTGTTTGTCACAAACGGCCAAGCCGTTTTTTCGCAAATATCAGAAAAGTGCAAAGTTTTTCATCCACGTTTTAGCCAGCAATTCTGAATCGATTTTGAAAATTCAAAAATCGTTCGAAAGATATTGGTTGGGAATCGGCCTGATTAGTCTTTGGTAGAGATCGACCGGGCCGTTTTCTTGTAATAAAGTGTTAAAAAAATTTTTTTCGTCGATTTTTAATATTATTTTTTTGACGGTAAATACCATAGTCTTCCAGATCATACTGAAATATAACGGCCCTACGACAACTCGTTTAGCTTTAAAAAGTTGTCAAAGTTTTAAATATTAGTATGATTTTTTTCATTTGTTAAAATTAGAACTTTCATCGACGTTTGCTCAAAAACGCCTGAACCGATTTCAGAAATTTAATAACCATTTGATGTATCTCGATGAGGATTATCGTTTCTCAGTTTTGTGCGACGATCAGCCAAGCCGTTTCTTTGTAATTTGGAATAAAGTGTTAAACCTTTCGTCCACATTTAAGCTCATACTACCAAACCGATTTTAAAAAATCAAAAACTGTTCGAAAGATATTAGTTGGGAATGGTACTGATTAGTTTTAGGTGAAAATCTACCAAGACGTTCTTTTGTAATTAACTGTTGAATAAAATTTAAGCCAATTTTCATGGAACTTTTTTGGGCGATATATATCATGGTCTCATAGAACTTACTGTAATATTACGGCCTCACGACAATAAGTAGTTCAATTTTAAAAATTCATCAAAGTTTGAGAAAATGGGTAGTTCTTTTAACATTTGTTAAAATTAAAATTAGATGATTTACCTGGTATAACGATAAATGCTTGGTCTTAATGAACATACTAAACAATTAAAGTCCTACAAAAAACTGGCTCAATTATTAAAATTATTGATTTTTGAAAATTTGCTTTTAAAAAATACTCCGACCGGGTTGACGTGTTCGATTTTCAATAATGTGTAATAAATCCACTTCGAATACTTTTAACTACTCATAAATAATTTATCTATCATGAATTAAGTCGATTATTTACATAAATCGGGAAGTTCATGTAACTTGCCTCAAGGCAAAATACCAATATCGACTAGTTTTTTTTTTAATTTTTAGAACATTATTAATTGGTGAAAAGTGTAGTGAAAATATTGTTAGCCTTTTTTATGAGTTTACAAAATTGCATAAAATTTATGCCTCTGGACAAGAAATATTCTCTTTAAGGGGCACAAGTGTGAAATTTTGAAAAAATCGATTTTTGTTTTTTTTTCATATTTCGATAGACTACACTTTTAAAAATAACGTATTAAAATTTCAAATCGATATCTCAAATAGTTTTTGAGTTACAGCCATTTAAAAAGTATACATACAGTATATAGTACAACGATCATTTTATCTTTAAACGCGTTTTTCTCGAAACAGCATTTTCCAAATTTGCTGCAGTGATTACTCAAAAACGAATGATCCGATCACTATCAAAATTTGTTTACATGTTCTGTATATAGTTCTCCGTAATGTGAACTATCAATTTTTTGATCGGATCAAAAATCGGAATTTGGCAGTCGAAAAACGACCAAAATTTTGGGTAAATTGGAATTTTTTTTTAAAACGCCGCCATTTTGTCAATTTTTTATTTATGTTTTTTATCGTAGTTCACTTTACAGACAATATTATCTAGTTTAACGAGATTTTTTAACTTCCCGTAGGGCAAGTTATAGTAATCGCAAAAAAATCGAAAATGAAAATTTTTATATATCTTTACGTTTCAGAGGTTTCTGAACATTTTGGCATACCTTAGAAAAAATGGATGTATGTGTGTGTGTGTGTGTGTGTGTATGTGTGTGTGTATGTATGTATGTATGTATGTGTGTGTATGTATGTGCGGATACAAATTTTCGTCGACGATTTCGGGAACACGGATCAACCGATTTGAATAATTCAAAAAACATTCGATCCGTATTGATAAGGAGACGTGCTGATTAGTTTTTGGCAAAGGCAGGTCAAGCCGTTCCGAAGATACGGGGCAAAAAGTTCCGAAAACGGTAACTCAGTTTTTAAGAGAACGGAGCGTCCGATTTTAATAATTCAAAAAACATTTTATTTGTATTGACAAGATGAAGATGAATGAATCGATACAACTTTCATGAAGGTAGGTCCAGCGGTTTCGGAGATATAGAGGAAAAAGTAAAAAAATGAGCCATTTGGCGGTCAAAAATGATCATTAGACATATGCACATCAAATTATCAGACATTTTATAGAGATTTTAACAATAAGTATACATTTTGTTAACATTCCTATCGGTTCCGTACCAATGCTTATGCGTTAGACAGCGACGCGGCGCTTACGCGCTTTATATTTTGTCCCTATGTAGTTAAAGCAGTACGATTGCTTTGAAAAAAAAGTTCAGATCTTCCACAATATGTCAAAATAAAGAAAAAAAATTTTTTTCAAAAAAAACAAATTTTTAAAAAAAAAAAAATTTTTAAAAAAAATTTTTTTTTTTCAAAATAAAACTAATTTTTTGTCCAATTTATAGTTTCTCAAAAATCTTATTTTTTCAAAGTAATTTTTTTTCAAAAATGTTAATCGTTTTAAAAAAAAAATAATAATTTTTGGTACGGGAAGTTCCAGCAATTTGCCTTAAGGCACGATGCCCTAATTGCCTTAAGACAGAATTCCACTTACAGCTAGTTTTTTTTTTATTTCATCCACGTAGAAGGCCGGAATCACTGCAGCAGTTAAGGGCCTTTTTTGTCGCGCCGTTGGAGATCGACGATAACTTAAAAAATATTTAATTTTTTTCTTCAAAAATTTTACTATGTATTCTTAAATTACTATGTATAAATATATTTCCAAAATTTTGAAATGATTGATAAAGTAGTTTTTGTAATATAAATTCCCAAATATCACCTTTTTTTAGGCGGTTACACTAGTTGTGCTCCTTAATTCAATAATAACCATATAGTATTACAGTATAAAACAACCTAAATATATGCATTTTTTATAAACATCATCAATAACATTTCCCAACTAAATAATCAAATGGCAGACTATTAAACCAATATTGTTTCAAAATCAGCAATCATTTCTGCCACATGTACCAACTCCCAATACTACTACATACCCGCTCCCCCACTCCCCTTGCCCCTCATCTCCTCCCGTCGCGATTCGTCGGTCTGCCGGCCGTCCAGGAATAGAATCATCCTGAGTCAACCTTCCTTCAGACACACGTGTCCCCAATATGGATCAGCCGCTCTCTTTTGGATGAGCGAATCTCAGTAGTAGAAACGCGGCCGCCGTGCGCGTAACTGACGAACCAGGAAAAGGGACGGTAAAGGGAAAGTCAAAGGCGGTGAAGTGGGAAAAACGTCTCCTGATCTGGCCTGGTTACATATCGTCGTTAATAATCTCTTACCCTTTGTCCCTCTTACCATCGTATCTCTTTGTAAATCTTACCACGAAGAGACTCCAAGGCGATGTGGACCAGACGCGGCCTGGTCTGGCTGCTGTTGCTGGTGACACTGTTCACCGCGGGCCAGATCGATGCCAAAAAGAGCAGCAGTAGCTCAGGGAAAGGGGATGATGTCAAGGCTGGAGCCAAGGAACCGGTTATTGAGGAGGTCACTTCGAAGCAACTGGAGAGGCTGCTGAACGACAAGGATTTTGTAGCTGTGTTTTGGTGTGAGTGCAGAAGGAATATGAAATTTATTCTGAATTGATGAGATAAAGTTGACTTTGTTGTTGCAATTTTGTGTATAAGTGATTTTCTAGTGACAAGTGTACAAAGCAAATGTGTCTGCGTTGTCTACAAGCCCTGACCTTGATGCCTTGAAATATTCTTGTTCGATGATTCATTAACCCAATTGGATTTTTTTTTCATTTTGCCAATATATGAGAATAGTCATAACTCCACGATTTATCATTATCTTATGCAATCGTTCTTAAATCTGATTCCAATTTTAAAAAAATATAAAATAGATGATAAATCGATCTTTTTGGACGATGAGCGATTTTTCGTGATTTTGGTAACGACTCACTGGATATATATATATATATATATATATATATATATATATATATCTGATTCCAAAATTTCAAAAAGTATTAAGTAGATAATAGATGGATATTTTTGCACGACGTATAATCTACCGCAATTTTAAACCGAATTTCAAAAAAAAAATGACAGGCCATTTTTCAAGATTCTGGTACAATTCATTCTGTGATTCTTATCATGATTCTTTTAGTGAAGTTTTTAAGTAGTTTGAGTTTAAATTTTATTGAGCTTCATTATTTAGCATTTTGTGCTTTAAAATAAAGATAGTTCACCAGCTCTTCACATTAAAAAAAAAATTTATGATATTTAAGACAAATTTTTAGTTAAATTAACTTGTTACACAATTTACTTCATGAGATAAAGCAAACACTTTTTAATTTTTACTATTATTATTTTAGTTTGCTTCTAATTTGTCGATATATGAAAAAAATCATAATTTTACGATAAACCATTTGGTAACTCCCATTGCATTTCTTGGTTCTAATTTTTTTGAAAAATTATATTAGTTTGCTTCAAAGTAAAGAAATATTACCATCATTTCTCAATTTTTTAAAATAGCCAGATAAATATTACCATCTTTGAGCAATTTTCTAAAAATAATAATTCAAATGTAACATTTCTTTTAAACAAGTTTTTGATGTAGTGTATCTCTCGGCTTTATTGTTTTGTTTTTTGTTTCATTAATTTGCTCCGAAATAAAAATATATCTCCCAATCTTCTCAATTTTTTTAAAATTAAATTTAAGTGCATCTTGTATTCAATTTCAAAGAAATTTAGAGTAAATTTTTTTTTACATAATTCGTATTATGATAAAACTAGCAAAAACTACTTATTTTTAGTTGATTATTTTATCGTGATATTATTAACGAGTATTCGAAGATTTTTTTACTTTCTTGAGTTAAATTATGATATCGATTCAGAAGTTTTTCTTAAGTATTACATAATCATCAGCTGTTTTTCAAATTTTAGAAATTCTGCCAAAAAATGTAACAGTTTCATAGAAAATCCACACCAATTCTGATGAAAGTTTCACTTTATAGCAATCATGATAAAAAAATGTCCTGGTTTTGTTTGATAAACTCAGTTATCCCAGTTATAATAAAATATATCGCGATAAACATATAATAAATTTAATATAATAAATAAAATATAAATATAAATATTTAATTTAATCACTTTTGAGGAAATTTGCAATCTAAAATGGCGCCCCGATCCACCTCGATAAATCCAGTTAACCTACTTAAATTTTCGACATCAATCGCGTTTTGTGCTATAAACTTTACTTTATTTCATGGCTAATTTTATAAATAAAGTGCTGAACTAAAGGCCACCACATTCAATGTAGTGCGATCCGAATTTAATTTAAAAATAGTCCAAAAAGCCCACCTTACATAACATTCAGCAGAAGGCTTGTAAGTTTTCTCAAGTGTCTCTACTAAATGTGTTCGCCAAATATTCAACTCGAGCTGTTATATACTATCATGATAGTATATAGAAAAAGTTATATATATTTAATTTTGTGTGTCTTACCAACCAGTATTAGAAGTATTTGTGTCTATTGTTGTGGATACAGGACGAGCTAGAAGCCTTGGGTTATTCTTAGGTTTGAAAAATTTCACAAAATCAGTTTGTTTTTTTGAAATTCGATCTAACAGGAGGAGAATGTAAGTCACTTTCTTATGAAACATACTTGATATATATATATATATATATATATATATATATATATATATATATATATATATATATATATATATATCTGTGTATATATTTGATGACATAGCACCACATATAAAAAGTAAAAATTTTAGAGAACATATTTTTTTCCATGTTTTGACATATTTTACGCCATCAACAGTGGGTATCATAAAATTAGAGATAAATTAAAAAAAAACATAAATAAAAATAAATGTAGTGTTTATAATTGGCAGTATCACGTGACACTAAAACTTTGAGTGATTGTGTATTAATTAATTATCAATTTTTGGGACTATAGCTTATTTTACTAGTAACAACGTCAGTTAAGTCGCAAAAGTTATATTTTTCTCAAAGCAAACAGATTTTTTCAAAATGTGTAGTACAAATTACTATAGTTGATAATGAAAATAAAATTACTTTTTAGTTTTTAATAATAATTTTTATTTGACTATCTTAATTATCGTTTTCATTTGAGCCAGTTTCATCATAATATATTTTGATATTTACTATTTACTTACTATTTAAATTTGCACAAAATTGGTAAACCACAGCTAGATATAATTTAATTAACCCTGATGATGGCATAAAATTATATATCGAAACGTTTCGTGAAAAATTAAAAAAATCTGTGTATCCCATATATGAATTAGAAAATTTTGAAAAAAGGATTATTTATGACTTATATCTTAAATGAATATTGTTATTAAATTTTCAAGCACAATATTTTTCTTGATATTTTTGTATCAGCCTTATTATCGAGCTGTCATTTTTATGATATTTTGAAATGAAAAATGAATTATTTTTTTGTCAATTAAGAGCATGCATTATGATCAATTAGAACTGAATAACCCGTCATTGTTGATTATTTTTCTGTAATATTATTATAATGCAAATACTGTACATACCATCAATTTTTCTTTTAATTTTTTAATACGACATAAGAAATTTAGGTACGTTGCCATAACTTGGCTAAAACATATATTTGTAATTAGAACTGAAAAGATAATTTATAAATAAAGAACGTTTTTTGCTTACCAATATTGCCCCTTGCCTACAAAATATTTCTTAATTTTATTTCAAGTATTGGTAAATAATTATTTTCATAAGTGTTGCTATCAATATCATCTTTTGCTCATTTTGAAAAGTAGTATGCACCACCTTCCAAAAATTTAAATCATCATAATATTTTACTCCTGAAATAATAAAAATTCAGAACTAAAATTATTATTGATTATCCTTCATTAGGAATGTAATAATATATTAAAAATCTACATTACGATGAACATTTTACTGATCTTATTTTATATTTTTTTATAAAGCTATCCATAAATATTCTACTTTTCTTATTTTTTTAATTTCTTATTACACATAGTTTGAAACTAAAAATTTTACAAAATTACATGGAGGTTGTATAAAATACTTGTGAATAAACAAACTTTTCAGCTAAAAGGCAAATATGAGAATTAGTTAAGAAAGTTCAAGTTTCAATAGTTTGAATATAAACTTGAAATATAATGGATCGAAAATAAATATTAAAATTTAGCATAGAATTAATTCAAGAGCGTAATCACAAATACTGTAAATAAACAATAATAAGTAAATTAAAATCATCGAAAATTTTTCATACAAAAGTATAATGCTTCTCAAAAGACGAGTAAAGATAATATTAATCAATCGCCTTAAACATTGATGAACTAAAAAACCAATAATTAAATTTAAAAATTATTTGAGAGTGAAATTTGGATTCAAAGTTTAATTTCAATATTCAATTTGTAATAATTAAATTAAATTGTAATAATTAAACATGAGGACAATTAATAATTTTCTAACTAATATTTCAATTTGACAGATATGCCTCTTGGTTAAACAATGATTTGTAATAAATTCAGAGATTCTAACACAGAAAATGTTATAAATAGTTAAATGATAATTTCTATGGATTCAAGTTAGTAAAAATTTAAAAAATCTTTTTATTTACTACAATTTATACTTGTTTCAGACAAAATTGTCTTTTCACCATAAAGTATCTTAGGATATAAAACAATTAAGCGACAGTAGATTTAAGCAATTGTACGAATGACACCTAGACAAATAATGTAAATCAAAAGCCAATAAAACAAAGTAGACGACAGTACTTAAAAGAATGTAGTTACTCATCTATTAACATTCTTGATGTCACTTTACTTTTTACTTTACTTTGACTTTACAAATTATTACTTTTTAAATGTATCATAGGAGAACATGTTTATACTACAATAGGTCTAATTTCGAATAAATTTCCATTTGATATTTGAATTTTCCCAGCCCTGCTCGTCCCCGATTGAGCAATCATTTGTCTGAGCATTTTCCGATGATGGCATTCGGCATTCGGCATTCAGCATTCAGCATTCGGTTCACTTGATACGCTCTCGAGGCGATGTAGATGTTGCAAAACGTCGTCTTAGCCCGACACTTCTAATTTTATAATTTTTACTGTTGATTCAAGCAAGCTCTAGCCTAAGAGGTCGCCCAAATAGAATAGAACGAGAGCCGGGTAACCAAAATATATTGTATTACTTTTCCATCAAAGTTTGAGAAAAAACATAAGTAAAATATTGATTGATAAAATGTTATAAATGGTCAAAATTACACAAGTATTTAAAAATTGACTAGTTCTAGTAACATTTCCGCGACATTGTAACAAGAAGAAACCCATAAGCACAATTTGGTCAGATGTTGAGCGTCATTGGCGCAGTCTTGCTGTCATCAATTCATATGTAATGAGAAGTTTATTAGCTAGGTAACTTTCTCGTGTTTTTGTGGACCTATTTTTTGATAATTATAATTATTTTTAATGAAATCAATGAGCATATGCCAGTACTGGTAAATCTGTTTCATTTTATTGCAAAAGTTAGGTGTTCGTACTTCCATTATATATTTTCTTATTTTATGGTTTTGAAAAGCAATCAGAATTTACTTCACTATGTACACAAATCACAAGACAAGTATCTTCTTAATTATAATTAAAATTTTCAGTTCAATTTATTAATAAACGTTAAAATAACAGGTGATAAAACAATAAATTTATCTAATTCCACTCACTTTTGCAACAATGTATACAAATTACATTGTGATCGAAAACTAAACACACATGATTATAATAATTATGATTTTACAGTCTACAATAAATTATATTCTATGACGTCACAATAAGGAAATTGCACACATGATTTTGCAACTACATGTCGCATTTGATAGTTTACTCTGTTTTTGATAATATTGCACTTGACTGATATCTAGTATATATATATATATATATATATATATATATATATATATATATCTATCTCATAATATATCTATCTATTTCATAATAATTTTTCAACATTTCAATTTTGCTCATTTATTAATACAATTTTTAAATCAATGTGCTCTCAAAATATCAAACTAAATCGTAGGTAATGTATAGAATTTTATTATTGCGTCAAAAATAGTACTAAATTCATATGAATATTTTTTTTATTTAATTTATATATTTTGCATTTTCAAAACTTGGTTAATTAATTAATCACAATTAATTAACAAAAATCAGCTATTCGCTGTGCAATTTGAATTACATTATGATTCTGATAGTAAATAGTTATTTCCAACAGCGACTCTATACTTTTTTTATTAGCATTATTACCGTTATGTGTATAGATGCTCGTAC
Organism: Ctenocephalides felis; assembly: GCF_003426905.1. Taxonomy (NCBI): domain Eukaryota; kingdom Metazoa; phylum Arthropoda; class Insecta; order Siphonaptera; family Pulicidae; genus Ctenocephalides; species Ctenocephalides felis. The sequence goes on from NW_020539725.1 coordinate 70,579,152, forward strand.
GATAATTGTAGGATATTACGATATTGTACGTTTTTCTTTCATCGTGGAAATTGGCAAAAATTTTCTTAATTCTCAAGCCTGCGAAAAATCCTGCTGATGCCGTTTCCTACCGGGCCATTGGTCTTCTGTCATGCATCTCAAAATTTTTTGAAAAAGTTATACACAAAAAAGTTATTAATATTTTAGAGGAAAATAATTTTATGCCAAAACATTAATTTGGGTTCATGAGAAAACACAACAATATAACAAATACATAGAATCGTTAATTTTATTTATAAAGTCTTTCACTTCAAAAAAAAAAATGCTCAGCTCTTTTTCTTTACATCAGTCAGACTTTTGATAAAGTTTGGCACAAAGGCCTGTTATACAAATTAAAGAATAATTTACCATACACCTATTATCTTCTCTTAAAATCATATTTGTGTGATAGAAGGTTCTCTGCCAGTTTCAATGATACTTCATCCATTGTTAGAAATATTTCTTTCGGAGTTCCGCAAGGTAGTATTCTTGGTCGGCTGATTTACATTATATATATACTGCTGATGTACCTACAAATGCAGAAACCACGATTGCAACCTTTGCAGATGATACGGGAATTCTAGCTCAACATAACAACCAATTGCTTGCAATTAATATTCGTACGATATTACGATATTCTTACGATAATACTATATTCGAACGATGTTCGTAAAATGTTGCGTTTAGGTAAAAGTCGTGCGATTGAGAATATGGTTAAGTAGGTTTTACATGAATTTTAAAACTCTATCTATATTTCAATTTTTGTTATCGATGAGCTGTCTAACTAATATCAGTTTAGTTTTAGTTGGCATGACTCAATGAACATGGTTCAGAGTAGGACAGGTTCGTAAACCACGATGCCGAAATTTGTAATCCTTTACATTTCTTGCGGTGGCCACCAAGAATAGACCGGCGATAAAATTCTTTATTAACGCGATACAAGCTCAGAAACAAAAATTAAGCCAGCCAGAAATTAAATCATTGAAATTATAATACAACATTTGCACAAATATCAAGAAATAGCTACTATTTATTATAGATACAAATATAAAAGTTATCATATTGGTAGAGATAAAAGATGCTGGAGATTACTACCATTGTTGTGTCAATCATGTTGATGAAATCATGTTCTCAAAACATAATATCTTTAACCAAAAATATCTCACAGTAAATCTTTCACGCAAAAGTGCAGCTATATTTTATAAAAATTTAGGATTTCATTTTTTTACCTATTATCATTATAAATGGATCGAAAACTCAACTCAACTTACCCAACTGTTCACGGATCTCATTTATACTACTCTTTTCAAAATCATGATTTTTTACATAAAAAAGCCTACATAAGATTTTAATTTAAAAACGGAGATCCATATTCTTCCAGAGCTGATAGTTTATTAATAACTTATGCGATGGTATGAGAATGTTAATTTTTATAAAAAAATCTAATAATTTTAGTTAAAATGTCTATAATATTTACATTTAGGTATTATTTCGAAACATCAATCTTATTTTCTCCAAAAACACAGTACATATATTTACCTTTAAATAATATGATACACATACATTTTTAATAAATTACCATTAATATATTTCACTTCAAAATTAGGATTTCGGACAATTTATCTATTTGTGTTAACATATATTGAAAATTGAAATAAATGGCACAGAAAAAATTGGAAAAATCCAATAATACGTTATGTTTGGTCTAGGAATTAAATATTAACCTTGAATTAATATAGGAACACTTGAGGATTTTAGATTTTTAAATCCATTATTATTAATAATAACTATGTAAAATAAATAAGTAAATAATGCAACTATATAAATTGCCAAATATTATCAATATAAATTTCTACTGAATTATATCTCAAACTTCTGATGCTTTATCTTTTCCTCAACTGAATACTTATATTATAAAAATAGGAAAATTTTGTTTTATATAAAGTGCAGTATGATTTAAATTCGTTTGTCAAATAAACATAATCATAATTGAAAATAAATATATTATAATTAGGAAAGAAAACCATTTGGTTGCCTCTACGAATATTGTTCTTCATCAATAACTTTACGTTTCAAAGGTCTTGAACATTTTGGCATACTTTAGAAAAAATTTATGTTTTTGTGTGTGTATGTAGTATGTATGTGTGTATGTTTCGATACAATTTTTTGTGCACGTTTCCAAGATCAACCAATTTGAATGATTCAAAAAAAATAAACTAATAAGCATACAATTTTCAGACAAAATATAATAATATGTTGATTAATTTACTTTTGTGTAGATTTTTTTCTGCTTGCGTCTTCAGTTTTTCCAAAAACTTAGTTGGCATCAGTTGGAATATATGTATTATAAATTTACATGTTTTTATTTGTGTTATATAAATGAGTTTTTTGTTTCATATAGACTACGTAGAGCTAGTTTGTCTTTATTTCCTAAATAATAATTAAAATTAGAACTAAAAAATGAACGTTGGGTTGCCTAAAGCTTTTACTTATCCCAAAGCCAATTCTGATTGCTGTTCAATATATTTATATTAATTTAAACTATAAATAATTTATTATCAATAATTAACATTTCTTATTAGTTTTTATATCACCACATGATAACTTTGTTAGATAATTTTGTTAAAAGTGTATCAAGAAAGATGTATAAAAAAAAATTTGAAAAAAATTCTGGAAAAACACACATACATGACTGACATGACTATATTAAAACTTTTTGGTCTTCTACCAAATCGTGTGTGTCAAATGTGGCTTGTATATGCCTTTTAGTGTCAGACACACATGACTGACATGGCGAATAACGTGTTAATATTATTAATGAAATTATTACACACGAGCAACACATATTTCAATTATTTTTATTTTCCTGACCCTGAATCGATTTTAAATATAATCGATCCATTTCAGTAAACGTTTCAAAATATCTTCAAACACAAACAAGTCAATTCTGTTCCAGAAATAAGTTTGATTTCTTCCAGAAATATATTTTCGGGCGTAAATTAACTGTCGTAACACTTCTTTTTAGCGGTGAGTGGCCCAGATTAATTAATGGTTGCTAATATTAAATCTGGCACAAAGATTTTGTATCACAAACTTAATTTTCAAACAAAATCATGGAAGTTTTTAAACTGCCAGTTAAAAAATATTCTGTTTGATTGTGTGCGAAACACGTGGAAGATAATTTATATCTGCTTTGATAGAGTTAATAGCTTAATTAATGTATATATATATATATATATATATATATATATACTTTATATACTGCCAAAGCTTTTATCAGTATTTGTATATAAGAAATAATTGTACAAAGTCTTTGGATACAAATGACACATTTGGTATCTTAATTTTTTGAGCACATGGTTTTGAATTATTTAGAAGAGTATGAATTGCCATAATTATTTCTGAATAAAAACCTACACAAAATCAGTCCATGCAAATTTTTCATAAATGCAATGCAAATTTTTCAAATTAGTGAAAAATAATTTCTGCAATTTTTATAATTTTTTAAAATAGAGAGATCACTTCATAAGTCTGATAGGATTTTTAAACAAATTTTTTGGACATATTTTTTTTTGTTATTATTTGGTTATATTATAGTTTGTAGGCTTAGTTTGAAAAATTAAAGAGCTAACATGAAAATAATTACTAAAAATTTAATTTTACTAGTTTACGAGCTTTTTCTGCTGATTTTACAATTTCACTCATCTAATTGTCTTTTACCAAAATAGATTTTTCAAACTTGCTCACACAAAAATTTGCAAAGTATATTTAGCTTTTGTCTGTGCAAAATATAAACATTCGAGTTATTAAACACAGATATCTTTTTGAGCAAATATTGATGTAACAAAATCTAAATGAGATAAATATTTGTAAATATTTTTATAATAAGCTATTAACTTTAATTATGACTGTAAAGATTGAATTTTGAAGAACAAGTTATAACAATAACATTATTCTTTCATTAAGTTTTTGTGATTACATTTGAAATAAATTTTCTAGGCGTTTGCTATTTAAAAATAATTTTAATCGAAAACACATCTATAAATTATATAATTAAAAAAATATGATGATACTCAATAAAATCATTTATGTTTTTAATAAATTAGAGATTTTTGTCTATAGACATATAAAATAAAAAAAATTATTAAGCCTGAAATGTTCTAGAAATGGTTACTGTCTTAATTTTTTATATAGTTTTGAGTCATCATGCTTACTGAAATTTTCACATTTTTTATATTTATTTACAGTATAAAATGTGGAAAGTAATTATGGCCCTAAAAACTTAATTTCGAAAAATAAATTATAACAAAATTATCTTATCCTTTTTTATAAGTTTTTATTTTGAATGCATATTACATTTCAAGCGATTAAAATAAATTTTCTAGGCTTTTGCTATTTAAAAATAATTTTAATCAAAAACACATCTATAAGTTAAATAATTGGAAATTATGATGATACTCAATAAAATCATTTATGTTTCTAGTAAATAGGAAATTTTTGTCTACATGCATCTAAATTACAAAATTTTATTATATCTGCAATATTCTGGAAATTGTTATTATCTTAATTTTTGATATAATTTTGAGTCATAATGCTTACTGAAATTTTCACATGTTTTTATATTTATCTACAGTATAAAATGTGAAAATAAATTTTATAACACTTATGACCGTTTTTCTGTTGAATATAATATTTTAACAATATCTTAAATTTTTATCGGGATTTTCAAATGTAAAATATATTTCTAGTAATATTAACTCCACTAGAAATAATAATTTCTTGCAGATATAACTGCTTCAAATTAAGTAACATAGTCTCATAAAATATTTTTGATTATATTTATCTAGTTGCACTATTATTTCAAGACTTACAATTTCTGTACAATAACTATGAAATAAAATCAGACCATATGTTTTTAATTAAAGCTTTTAATAGGTCATTACCATCGAAATTTCGAACTCCTGATTTTGTAACTTTAGATAAATAGAGTTTTCACAACCATATGATTCTCTCTTCGACACTTAAATTATTTTTAGAAAACCTAGATTTTCTTGTACTGTTGTAATATTAAATGCAGACCTAATTGCTTGAAATGTGCCAAGATAAAAGATAGAATTGATTTATAAAAAGTAGTGATTATTTAATATTTTAAACTTGTGGGGTGGGTGGCATCGTGCCTTAAGGCAAATTTCTGTACTAATTTTGGAACTTCCCGTACCGTAACGAAATGTTCGAGGAATACTGAATGTTTTCAGATAGATTATTATAAATTTTGTAACATTGTCTAATATTTATAAGAATTATATAAACTGAAATGCAAAGTTGAAATTATTTGTAAAGTATATTAGATTATTAAAAAATAAAATCTGAAATCAAAATGACTTTATAAGATACAGAGCTGATATAAGAAAGAAACTATAATTGAAATAATGTAAAAAAAATAAAACAAAAACGTTAGTAATTACAAATCATAACAAAAATTAAAACAATTCTGTAACATTTGTTGAATTTTATTTGCATTTTTTTAAATACATTTTACTATTTGTTTCACCCAAATCGTGCCCTTAACTTACTGTCTTAGAAGACAAAATATGTGAACGTCTAAGGCTAAATCCTGGTCTAATAAAATTATATAAATATTTTTTAGTACTCTTCACACAGGATAGCAATAAAAAAACTTAATCCCTTTTATTGCACTATTTAAAAAAGCATCAAATAATCCCTTATATTAGTCCCTCAATTATCAATGCTTCTTTCTAAGAAATTAGTTTTCCTTGAACTTTTCAACCCAACTAAATCCTAAGTATATATTTGATTTAGAAATACATTTTACTGAAAAGTCAAATATGGCATAATAAAATCTATCTATAAATACAATTGCATTCCACTATAAAAATTTAATCATATACAATATTTTTATAAACAGACTGAAATTAAAAATTCTGCGAAGTAGCATCAAACATGAAGAACAATATGAGAAATCTTCATTCGGATATAATAGTAAATTTATTACATTGTTAAGTTTATTTAAACAAAATGTAGAGAAACACCAATTTTTTATTTTGTTCTGAACTCCCTATTGACAATTTTGTTAAGTATCATTTTGTTATTTTTACTTTGAATATCTTTTGCCAGAATATTTGAAAGTGTCTAGCATTTTGGTTCATGGAAGGCAAATATATCTGTAGACGTAAACATATATTTTAAATGATGTATTGATATTTAAATTCGTGTAAAATGGCAATTTCTATTTATTTGGCATTTCAGGCAGCTAATAAATTTCAAAGTAAACTGTGCGTTTCTAAGTGAAAATGTATAATGATGTGTTCACATTTTATTTGTTTTCTCGACAGTGGTATTCGAGAAGATCATGTTTCGGTAGTAAAATATTTATAGCATGTAGTAAAAGTTGAAATTAGATCTATAACAATTTATACTTGGAAAATATTTAACTAAATAAAATATAGACTAAACGATAATCGTAAGAGATAATGTAGTAAAGTTGAAGTTATCTTTATTTAGAGATTGTTAAGAGAGCTTTCACTATAGAAGGTTAATGATTGATGTAATTGAATTTTATAAAATAACAAATAATTACGAATAAATACTACATATTTTTTAACATATTTTTTACCTGGAAATAGGTAGAAAATTCATAGAGATAAATAAATAAAGTTCTAATCTCAAGTACTACGATGATAATTTATTTTGCTGTAATGGGAGCCTGTTTCTGTCTTATTTCTCTAACAAATTGCATAACAATTGAATTTCACTTTCAATGAAATTTAATACATCTAAGAGCAATACCGCCAATCCTGGTGAATGATTCAGAATGACTTTAAAAGTTTTGGCATCATTCCATCGGTTAATGTGACTTCTATCTTGAATGATAGAAATATATAACACATGTCAAGAGCAACAGGTCGAGAAATCATATGTTATATATTGCTTTAATGAAATTCAAACAAAATTATATACATCATATATAAATTGATTCTGTATAAATGAAAATAATTATATCTGTTCTTATACTATTTGAAACGTTTATGATAAAGGATAGTCAAGAATGTGCTTTTAGTACTGTCAAAAAATATTTTTTATTTTTATTTTCTTCCAATATATGTTCAAATTAGTTTTCTTGGCGTCGTATAAACCATCTTCTTTTATTATATTATATATACTTTAATCAAACTATATTTTAAACGGATTAGTGCCATTATATAAGTTAACCTGAACGCTTGATGAACATTTTTATGTTTTACTTCCATATGCTATGAGGTCTATATAGATCTTTCAAAATTGATATCTCTAATTATATTACATATTAATAAATTTATTCATCATACTGATATCAATTTTACAAGTTTATTTATCAGCCTTATTTCTTTAAAAATTTTATTTTATTTTAGTATTTAGCAACAAAGCGAGTTCTATAGAAGAATTTGCAAAATTATTTAAATGGTAATAATAAATTTACAAAATTGCAAAGCCAAGTCCCAGGTTTTTTTGCTTTCGAGATTTAATTGTCCAAGATGTCATTTTTAACATTAAGCAAGAAGTTTGATACAAGAATTGAGGAAACTTTTTGAATAACTTAGATCTTAGAACTAAAAACAAATGATAGTTTCTTGTATTTAGTACAAATTTTATTTCATAAATTACAAACATTTACAATATGAACAATGAAATGCAAGATTGAGATTACTCGAATCCTCAATATTACTTATATCTTTTTATAAAAATATAAACTAATTTCTTTAATTCAATGCAAAATAGTTAGTGAAACTGGGAGGTACAATAGAAAATATATAAAAAAATTGAAAAAACTAATTGTGAATTTTAAGAATATTACACACAACTTTAGCAATAAATATAAATAGCTAAATCATTGTAAAAGCAAACCAAGGCAATTATAATGACTGATATATTTATAACATTTAGCAATAAATCAATGTTTCGATTTTTTGACATCATATTTACAAGTTTAATTTTTACAACATTTAAATTTGTTTATGATAATACACTATTTATGACCTTGGTATGGGGTGGTTTTTCAGAATTATCAAAATAGATTTTTTTTTTATTATTTAGCATATCTTATAAAGAAAACATGTTCTTTTATTAAGGATATCTATAAGTAAATTATAAAAATTGATAGTAGCCACATTATTGCTGAACTCAGACGAATAACACTTATTTGTCTATTCTATCAAGTATTTTGGGTATTATAATAATGTAACTTTTTTATGACATCGTCTGCTATCAATCAAAATCGTATATAATGAGATTTATCTGTTTTCTATAGAAAATCAATATCTTGTGATAATTTTAGCAAGGTGTTAAAAAAAATCATGTTTATTTATGCATATATATATATATATATATATATATATATATATATTGTTATATATTCATATTTAAGGGCCAATTATTGGATTAAATAGAAATGTTATAATAACACTATGTTACGGGTCTATATTGGTATTAGTTGCTAGACTATGTATTTGCTGTATGATCTGGCATTTTACACATAAAACCTAACCTATATTATGCACCAACGTCAAATAATAATTTTATCATAAGTGCAACTTTCTGATGTTTCTTTGAGAACATATACGTGAAGTTAGGTTTGTTAGAATATAGGTATCACATTGTTGAGAAAGTGATTTAATCGAATGATTCAAAAACATTAGATATACGTTGGCAATTGGTATTATTACAATAAAACTAAACGTCAATACATTTTTTTTCTCTTTTTTATTATTTGCTCCTGTTCCATCCTTAAAATCAGCAAATTTTCGGTCGTACTTTAAAATGTCTAAATAGAGTGCCAATCCATTGATAGTGCATTCGGATATATACATTAAAAAATGAGATACATTTTTGTACAATGTATTTTGTGAACTGTTTTGCACAACTTTTACAATTGCTTCGAATTCCGATTTGCTCATTAATTTTTTCCAATTTCCAACTTGCCTAAGTTGCAGTGTCATCCTCTCCTCCAACATTCGTTTTAAATTTTAATCTATGCAAATAGTCTTGAATTTGTATAAAAGATAGGTAATCTCATATAATACACAACATACCTCTATTATGATGATATTATAGAGCGCGTGCGTTCGTATTTCCCGCCCGGCCGATGCTATTCTGAGTTCGAGCATCTCCTAAATTGGACGCCAATGCCGCCGACCGAACACTACTAGACATTAGACACTTGAACTACTACTACTGCCGATGGGAAAAACATTTCTGATAATTTCACGATAATGATAACAATAAAGCAAATCCATCTAACTATACAAAATATTTACTGTTGGAATTAGGGTTTGTCGGTTTTCAAAAACCGGTTTTAAAAACGGCGAAAATTATGAAACTTAAAAACCGGCTTTTTAGTGAAAAAAGTCGGTTTTCACTGTATAAATGGAAAATGCCAAATATAGCCAAATATAAAGATAGATGAAAGCGTTTTGATTCTTGAAATCATATCGGTTCAATAACATTTGATATAATATCTTATCAGTATGCAATGGTTCCCAGAAAGGTTTTTTATATATTAATTTAGATTTTTAAACTAGTGTATATATTAATTTAAATCAGTGTGATTTCTTCTTGAAGAAGTAACTTCCCCTACTCAAACTTAAATAAAGAGTTTTAAACCCTAGAAGCCACAAATTAAAGAACAAAACAATAAAGCATAATATGGTCGCAAGTATGACAGTATTTTCTATTTCAGGAAATATTGCGAGTAAACAAAGGTCACGTCCAAGTAGAAATTCAATAGACGTTCTAAGTTTTTTTAAATCATATTTTATTAAACAAAAAAACAATCAGAATGTTTAAAATTAATTAATTAAAATTACTCGGAACAGGCAATACCTGAGTTTAGCTTAATTGTTTTTAAAACTAAAATTGATATTAATATTTTTTTTTAATTTAATGAAATTTTTATTTATAAATGTATTATTTTGATTTATTTGAAAACTTTCTTTTCATTATTATAAAAATATTTTTATTCTTATATATGAAAATGATGCGTGAATAACGAATAATTATTTTCAAATTACTTAATCCGGATAAACTATTATTTTTTAGTTCTACTAATTAAAATTAAAATAATTTTGTTTACTATATATAAAGTTGAACAATAAATAAATTCAGTCAAATACTGCTCTAAATTACACTAAATTTGCGGATAAATTACAGAATATTTATTTTCTATATAAAATTCGAAAACCGGTTAAAACCGTTTTTTTAGTAAAATTAAAATTCGAAAACCGGTTTTCTAAAATATGTCGGTTTTTGTATAAACCCTAGTTGGAATACGTAATGAAATGGCACGTTCTAGATCAAATGACTAATCAGCCTGGTTCTACCTATTTTGCATTACTATTACATATCTCATCATTTTTTAATTACAGATTATCCATAAGAATGTATTTTTATAAGGCAGGTTTCTGGTGTAAAACAACAACATCTTTACTCATTTCTAATTACCATTTTCTAAGTTTTACTTTTCAAACTTTAAATTCGATGTATTTTCTCGAGCAAGTTGCCAATTATCAGCATTTTTGCATTACTTTTCAAACTATGTTTTCTGCCTATATAGGATCAATCCAGTGTTCTTAGTATTTTCAAAAGATTCTTATTCTCTCTATGCTGTACTGGTTAACTATATTTTATTTTCATACTATTGAAAAAAAAAACTAAATATTTATTCATCACTAATTCTCGACTATCTTCCCAAATTTGTTTATATGAATTATTGTACGATCTAATTTTTTTTCTATTACTATAGATGCAAGGAGTTGTGTGACGTGTGACAAGGTGCTGGAGGAGTTGGAGAAAATCGACGACGACACTGACAAGTTCGGAGTTGACTTCGTCAAGATAAACGACAAACGACTCGCCAAGCAGTACGGCATCAAGAACTTCCCGGCTCTGACGTACTTCCGCGAGAAAGAACCGATCATTTACGATGGTGAGGAAGAAAATTATCACTCGAAATAATCATAATCACAAAAATCAGCTTCAATAAAAAATTTTAAGTCATCTTGAATTCATAACTCAAGTTAACTTAAAGCAAAACTAGTGGGGCGCATGGCATCGTGCCTTAAGGCAATTTACTTGTACTTCCCGAACCGTAATTTAAAATTTTCAAACGTTCAGAGAAGAAAAATTGGATTTTGTGGAGAATTTTTATTTTTTTTCAACATTCTTCAATATTTTGGAAACATTTGAAAAAATTGAATATTGAAAAAAACTCCTATTTTAAACTGATATTGAGAACTTGAAATATTTTTAACTGACTTTATACTGATATTGAAAACTTGAAATATTTTTGAAAACTGGATTTTTTTAATGCTTGAAAATTTTGAAATTTCTGAAAGTTTTTGATTCCCGTTCGTGTTTGTTGTTCCAGACTGTCATTTTCTTGACATGATCAAAATAGCATTTTTTTCATCTTTTTCTCCGAAACCACTAGGTCTGCTTTTGCAAAACTTAATCAATTCTTCATTTCGTCGATACAAGTGGAATGTTTTGAAAATTGAACTTAATTTCAGTTTTCTGCATTCCTTGCCCAAAGGTTAAACTATTTTTAACAAGAACTAATCAGGACGTCTCCCTTCAATAAGAATCGAATGGTTTTTCACACATACATAAATACACATAAACATCAATTTTTTCGAAGGTCTACCAAAATGTTCAGAAATCTCTGAAACGTACAGATATGCAAAAATTTCCATTTTCGATTTTTGAACTATTACTATAACTTACTCTATGGAAAGTAAATAATGACTTCATACAAAATTTATAATAAATATTTATCGTTTTTTAAGAAAACTTTTAGAAACATGCCGAATGTTTATATAAAGTTTGAAATTGAAATAATTTAAAATTTTAAAAAGTAGATATAAAATACTATTCTTAATTAACACTTAAAAAACAATTTCCTTGATCACAATACAAAATTTCCATTATCGCCTAAAATTTTTAATTTTTCGTCGGGTAAGTTATTGCAATCGTCCAAAGATCGAAATTGAACATTTTTGCATATCTTTACGTTTTAGAGCTTTCTGGACATTTTTACATACTTTATGAAAAATTGATATGTGTGTGTATGCGTGGATAGAATTTTAGGTTGACGTTTTCGAGTATACGAAACAACCTATTTGAATGATTCAAAAAACAATCAAATCTTATTGATAAGAAGACGTGATGATAAATTCGACGTACCACTAGTTTGATTTTTGTTCTAGATGGGATTTATAACAGATAATTTTATTAATGCGTTTCTTCGATTCCTTAAATAAAATGTATGTGTGTTATTTACGATTTTGGTTAATTTTCCAGGAGACCTTATGGACGAAGAAAATGTTTTGGAATTCCTCACGAGTTTGGAAGCAATGGATTTGCCCGACAGGATAGAAGAAGTCAATGCCAAAATTCTCGAAAAAATTGTTGAGGACACAGATTACGTGGCTGTTCTATTTTGTAAGTTCTTTTTAAATACTACATTAGATCCTTCCATAAAAAATTAAATTAGGAAGTCTCAGATGTTTTTTTTGGTGGTCAACGACAATGATGAAGTTAGTTTTGTGCATGTTACTTGTCATCATAAAATTCTTTTTAATTTTTGACCATATATAAAAATTTGTAGTTAAAAGATATGATGTACGATGTATAAACTGATGTTTCTTGTAACAAAAGATATAACTAAAATTTAATTTTGAACTAACAAGAAAAATCCTTGAACCGTAACGATTTTTACTGTTTTATTAACTCTGATCAGATTTGAATTATTAATGATTAAACATTCATAAGCAAAATTAACTATAAAGTTGATTTTTTAGTAACCTATATATTCGAATATTCATATATTCAAAAAGACTAATACTAAAGCCAATTATTTTATCATTAAAGCAAATAGCCGAAATTTGAAGTTCGGGTTAGTAAATTATTAAAAATAACCAAAAGAACACATCAAATGATCAAATTAAGAAATGAATAAAAAAATTTCATTATCATTATTAATTTCTCATATTTCCAGCTAACAAATCACTGTACTGTACTTGTACCTAACTTGTATTTCTATGTTTTTTATACATGTACTCCCTTCTTATTGTGGCGTCTTTGAACAGGTCCGAACGAGGAAACTTGCAAGGGGCCCGGAAGCAGTGAGTAAAATTCGAGAAAAGCCATGATTTTATGTGTCTTTCTGTGTTAGAAAACTATTGAAAATAATTTAGGCAGAAGAAGAAAATCTCAAAATAAATTCAGCTTTATAATATAATATAATAAAAATATATCATAGATTTATCTTATATTTAGAAGATTTTCCTTCCTAAGCTAAATTATTTTCAATGCTAATTTATTATGCCAAACTTTTATGTTTATTATAATATGCCCCTTTAATAAGCTAAATATCACGCAGCTTAATTTTATTGCTTCTCAAATATACAACTGTCTCAAAACAGTAAAATATACATAAGTTTTATATACTTCAATTTTGGATTTTTTATTTAATTGCTATGTATATAGCTTGATTGGCTAAAACATTTCTCAAAAAGCACAAATTATGAAAAGACATTATGAAAAATGTTACTCTTTGCACAAACAAAAATTAGCCCCCAATTGCAAAATCATTTTAGTCATTCTAACAATATTTCTAGAAATTTTTAAGTCCTGCAATTTTCTTTAGATTTTTTTTATATTGGAAGAATAAATATATATTTTTGTGCTCTAGGTATAAAAAAATATTTATTATAAAAAATCAAAATCGTGAAAAAATTTGAAACTAATGCTCGAACTCACTTCAAATTAGGCATCTAATTTTTGGTACATCTCGTACATTTGTCGAGAATTTGATTTTACAAACTCTGCAGTAGTATTCAAAATTTAGCTTAATCATAATAAAAATAATTATATATTACCTAGAGCTAATAATTTCCCGAAAATACCATTATTACAGTTCTCACAAAATATTTTATTTCAACTTTTTAGTACACTACATAAACGTGTTCAGATTTAAACTATTTGGCAAAGTCCCAAAAAATACGTATCGACTACCACATATTTATAATTTGATTCAGATATTTAAATTTACAAGAGTATTAGTAAATTTATGAACACCAATTAATATATTTGAGAATTCAATTGTAAGAAAACAGGAACTGATTCAGACGTAGTATCGTAACAAAAACATTTACGCAATTTCAAATGCATAAACAAGATATTTGAAGGATGATATAAAAATTATGATATATAAAGGAAATATTCAGTATCAACAATTTCTTTAAGTTGTTTCAAATAATTTTGGTTTCAGACTTATTTCATCCAGATATTGATCCAAGTTTTGTTTTGACACCAATTTTATATTGTGACCATTAAAAACATTTTCATAGCCTTTAAAATTTTTTGGCCTAGATGTACTATATTTTTGAGACTACATAATGCGTGAAAATACTTTAAAATCTTAGTTCCAAAGATGATGCAATTTTTGATCTGCTATTTTGAACCATTACTAGGACATCTAACCAAAAACACCAAGAGTGTCACAGTCCCAATCAGAAAAAGTCCAAATATTTTCACCAGTATTGAAAGTAATATTGCTGAATTTTATTATCAAAATGCCTTCCATCAACCCCAATTTTAGAGTTTTCTCTAATTTTCACCATCTGGCTTTGATTTTTTTTGTTGTACATAATACCCACACAGCTTTGCCTTATCAAACCTAGCCTTAAATCATAAATCTGTATTCTACTTGCTAATTTTTTTCTAATGTCAATTTAGATAAACCAGATTGCAAGAAATGTGCTAAAGCTCTCCAGGAGTTGGAAAATATTGATGACGAAGCTGATCAATTGGGTATTGGCTTTGTGAAAATACATGATGAGGATTTGGCTGATGAGTACAATTTGGGATCACTGCCTACTCTGGTATACTACAGGCACCAGATTCCAATTATATATGAAGGTAAGATAGAAGAAGATATATTTTGTTTGTTTTGGATGAGTTGGATAACTCTGGTCATGATGGGTACTGAGAATTGATACATTTACTGATGCGCACGCATATGTTGCGTGCGACTGTTGTAATAAGATAAGCATTGTAAAAATATTGGCTTCGTAATGCTGTTCTGTACTTCAAAGTTTTCTGGTAAAATTACTTTGTCAAAACTATGTTGACTCTATATTGACGTTCCAAACTACAACTTCTTGTTGATATCTTAACTATCAGCTTTCTAAATATTTTTGGAATCTATTTATTTCTAATATATTTGTTCCAATAATATATTATCTTTTTGTTTTATTATAAAGGAGAGCTGAGCAAAGAAGAAGATGTACTGGAATGGTTGGTTGCTAACAAATCTACTGGTGATGAAGAAGATGTCATCGAAGATGTAACTCGCAAAACTTTGCATACATTGATTGGAAATATCGATAACTTGGCTGTTTTGTTCTGTAAGTAATTTCAAAACAATATGGAAATCAATTAAATAAAATTTAAAGTTTGGTTGCTTTTTAATACAAATATTTTCACAACTGATTAACTGATGAACTGATTACTAGAAATTTCTAATGCTTGGGGCACATCTAGTGTAACCGCCTGAAAAAAAGTGATTTTTGGGAATTTATATTAAAAAAACTACAAAAAATCGATAGTTTATTTTACGGATAACTATATATAAAACATGTAAAAAAAAATTGATAGTGATCAGATCATTTGTTTTTGAGTAATCCCT
The DNA here is from genome assembly GCF_003426905.1 of Ctenocephalides felis. NCBI lineage: Eukaryota > Metazoa > Arthropoda > Insecta > Siphonaptera > Pulicidae > Ctenocephalides > Ctenocephalides felis. The sequence goes on from NW_020539725.1 coordinate 70,594,912, forward strand.
GCAGCAAATTCGGAAAATGCTGTTTCGAGAAAAACGCGTTTAAAGATAAAATGATCGTTATACTATATACTATATATATACTCTTTAAATAGCTGTGACTCAAAAACTATTTAAGATATCGATTTAAAATTTTGGTATGTTATTTTTAAAGGTATAACCTATCAAAATATGGAAAAATTGAAATTTCGATTTTTTGAAAATTTCACACTAGTTGTGCCCCTTAAAGAATAATATATTTTTGCTATATCAAAAATTTCGATTTTTTCTTGAAACTTCTACTTTGATACATGATAAATTTTTGAATTTTAACGATGGTTCCACCCTACAAAATAGCTAAAAATTTCGTCGATATTTGTATTAATTTTGATTTTTTTCTAAGATGATCGTGATGATGATGAATCCATGACCGTTCTCGAAGAGCTCGAAAAAATTGATGATGATTGTGATCGCCACGGAATCCAGTTCGTGAAAATTGATGACGACGCGGCAGCCAAAGAATTCGGAATTGATGATTTACCAGCAATTGTTTACTTCGAAAAAGAAGTACCTAATGTATACGATGGTAAGTGAAAATTTTCTCACATTTGGTTTACTTACTAATCATTAAAATTGGTTTGTTAGGTGATCTTGAAAATGAAGATGAAATTTTGGAATGGCTCGTTGATCAATTGGAAAAAGATGAAATTGAGGATGTCACTGACGAAATGCTTGATCGTCTGATTAAGGAAGGGAAGACTATTGCTGTACTGTTTTGTAAGTTCCAATAATACAATTATAGTGCATCCATCCAACTACATATTTGTTTTTTGTCCTTTTCCAGACGACAACAACGATCGTAAATCCCAGCGTGTTTTGAACGAACTCGAAAACATTGACGATGAATGTGATGTATTGGGCATCTTGTTTGTCAAAATTGACAATGATGAGGAAGAAAAAGAATATGGAATCGAGAAAGTGCCAGCTTTGTTGTACTTCGAAAAAGGCATTCCAACTATTTATGAAGGCAACTTGGAGGAAGAGGAAAAAGTTTTGGAGTGGCTTGATAAGCAACAGCATTCTGATGAAATTGAAGATGTCACGGACGAGATTCTGGATGGAATCATTGAGAAAATGCAGCACGTCGCTGTTTTGTTCTGTAAGTAACCAAAATTAATTTACCTCGTTTTTAAAAAAATGTGTGCTTGAAATTAATTGTTTATCCAGATGACAAGGATCAAAAGAAAAGTCAGAAAGTCCTCGGCGAACTGGAGAACATTGACGACGAATGTGACCAGAATGACATCGCCTTTGTGAAAATCGATGATGATGATGAAGCTAAAGAATATGGTATCGACAACTTACCAACTTTAGTCTTTTTCGAGCGAAGGATTCCTCATGTCTACGAAGGAGATCTCATGAATGAAGATGAACTGCTGGGTTGGATGTTGCATCAGAAGAGACACAGTGAAATTCCCGAAGTGACTGACGAGATGATGGACAAGTTGATTGAAAATACGCCTTATCTTGCCGTTATCTTTTGTAAGTAGACATAATTATCAATAACTATATGTTTACCTTGCTGACTATGTTGTTTCTTCCTCAGATGACAAAGACGATAAGCAAGATATGAGAATTCTGAACGAATTGGAAAATATTGACGACGACCTCGAGAAAGAAAACATCGTCATAGTCCGTATGGACAATGATGCTGAAGCCAAAGAGTTTGGAATAGATCATTTGCCAACGTTGGTCTATTTCGAAGACAAAATCCCAGCCATTTACGAAGGTGATCTCATGAATGAGGATGAGGTACTTGCTTGGCTCATTGAACAAAAAAATACTGCCACTATTGAAGAAGTCACTGACGAAATTTTGAAGGAACTCATTGATGACCATGAATATGTTGTCGTATATTTCAGTAAGGGAATTATAATATTAACATATATTTTGGCCAAGTTTAATTTTGTTCTTCTTTCAGGCGGCAAATGTGAGGAAGGTGAGGAATGCGATAATATCTTAGAAGAGTTGGAAAATATTGATGATGAACTTGATGAAACGGGAATAATATTTGTCACAACTGAAGACACAACTTATGCAAAGACACTCGGCTTGAAGAAATTCCCTCAACTCGTGTTCTTTAGGAATAAGGATCCTCTGGTTTACAAAGGTAATAATATCAAATTTTCATCGATATTGTCACTTTTGCTGATTCAATAATGATGACGATTTTTCAGGAGATATTGATGACGAGGACGAAGTATTGTCCTGGCTTACTGATGAAGATACTTTGGAAATCCCTGACAAAATTGAAGAAGTCAACTCACGCATGTTAGAGAAGATCCTTGCAGAAAATGACCACATTGTAGTATTTTTCTGTAAGCACCTAACTCAAAATACCTTCTAACAAAACCATGAAGTCAATTATATCTTTTTCCATTTTATTAGATAAAGAAGGAGACAAAAAATCCATGAAAATCCTAAGCGAATTGGAAAATATTGACGACGAGTGCGAAGAAGAAGACATCGATTTTGTGAAAACTTCTGATGATGGTATTGACAAAGAATATGATTTGGACAGTTTACCAGCATTAGCATTTTATAGACACAAATTCCGTACTATTTATACCGGTGATTTGATGAACGAGGATGCAATTTTAGAGTGGATCTTGGATCTCCAAAACTCAACTCCTGATGTCATTGAAAGCGTTGATAGAAAAACGTTGCAAGTTCTGATCAATGATGTTGAACATCTTGCAGTCTTCTTTTGTAAGTAGCAGATTAATAAATTGATGATAGATTTATCTGATATAATGATTTTTCTTCATTTTTATATATTTTTTACTACAGATAGTGACAAATGCGCCACATGTCCAGCAATTCTCGAAGAACTTGAGACCATCGATGATGATACTGATGAATTGGGAATTCAATTTGTCAAATCCAAGGATGCCAAATTGGCAGCAGAAATTGGTATTTTCAGTTTTCCAGCTTTGGTATTCTATGAAACTGGGGTGCCCATCATGTTTGACGGTAAGATTAAAAATATGGTATAAAAACTTAGTTTTACCAATAATATTTATGAATCTTAATCACAAATAATCGTCTTTGGTATTCACATAATTTAAGTGTCTTATTTAATTTTAAACTCCAAAAGTTTTTGGAGAAATTAGGGAAATGGTTTTTAAATTGACAAGAGCCTGAAATAATATCTATTATTATTGATTACGGCTTGCTTATGAATAAATAAAATAAATAAATTGATTTGTCCTTATTACAATTTATAGTTTTTCATATTCACAAAATTTCCATTTTTTATATTTAATTTTTGACTCAAAGAAATTTTGGGAAAATTGGTGAGAAAATTTGTCAAAATTCCTGTTTTTTTAATGATAAATTAGTAGGCAGAAATAAATTGAAATGATTTGAGATTTTCATACCTACAATAAAATTTATATGTGTTTTTAATTTTAGGTAATTTAAGAAATGAGAAAAAAGTACTGCAATGGCTAATGGAACAACAAAGTAAGAATTAAATATTATTCACTTCCCAAATTTAATTTAAATTTTATTTTTATTTATTATAATATAATATAAATCTACGCATTTTGATAAAAAAAATCTTTGGCAGTGTTTATTAAGATATTCCATAAATTTTAAGTTAATTATATGTACTTTAATAATAATAGCTATTATATAAGAAAACTTATCTTATAACAAACTAAAGCTTCACACTAATTCTATTCGTCTTAAATATTTAATTTTTTATTTTCAAATAATTTATATGTATACTAATAGCATTTTCCAGTAATAAAATAAATTGTAAAAAATAGTAAGTGGAAGCTCCAAGTGTTCCAAAAATTTTCATCAAGCAATTTAGATAAAATTTTGATTCAATTTATTTTTAAAAAAATTGAAGCTTCGAGATCGAATATTTTCATAAAACAAATTATTTCTTATATATTTTTTAATTATTTTTTTAAGGATTTTCTTGAAATTTCTGGATAAAACTAAAAATTTTATTCTTGATATAATTATCTCTTAATCCAATATTTTTTATCAATTTTTTTCCTCTTTTCTGGAAAATGTTATTTGTTGTCTTTCTGTAAAATGCTGCTTTATGTAAATATGCATGACGCGCTAATTCAGGTGATGAAGATGATGATGATGATGACGACGATGATGATGATGATGATGACGATGATGATGACGACGATGACGATGATGATGATGATGATGACGACGATGACGACGACGATGATGATGATGATGACGATGATGATTTTGACGGTGATGATAAATTTTATTGAAAGTTGTAGTTTCCAGGTAAACTTCGGTCGGGAGTAGGATCGATAGTTCAATCGGATGAAAATTATCAGAAGAGAGATTATAAGGAACTTTTATATGGAATTTTGATCCTTTATCTGAATCCTAGATAAATAACTTGGTTTTTGCACTTTATGATTTTGCCTTGATCCTTCAAATGTTACACTTGGACATAACAAAAATTTTGGTACTAAATTTTTATTTAATCCATAAATTGAAAATTTGAAGTAGAAACTTAATCACAAATCGAATTCTGAATAATTTGTTGTTGAGCCGCTTTTGGTATAGAGTAGAGTGAGGCTTAAAAGTTTGACTGTAAAAACGTCCACTGCAATTATCTCCAAAACAAGTATAGGGTAGAATTTTTTTAAAATACTATTTTAAAGTAGGAGGCAAATGATATATAACCAGTCTCTGCCTTAAATCACTCGATTTTTGCAATTTATCCTTCTAAATTGCATATTTTTCATTAATCGACAAATCAAAAAAGAAAATTTGATTTGATAATAAATTGCATTTTAAATAATTTTTCGGAAAACTGAACTAAGTATGAAATTTTTTAATAATGCTATTTTAAAGTAGAGGGCAAAAATATGTAATCAGATATCACCTTGAATCGAGTGACATCAGGACATGAAAAGCCATATTGTCAATTTTTTAACAAAAATATTTTTTCCTTGTTAGTCATTTTGATTTTGAGCGCTGTTATTTAGTTTACGATACCTGAAAATAATTTTCTAGTATACGTCATGTACATTATGAATTTTTTAATAAAAATATTTTTTTCCTTGTTAGCCATTTTGATTTTGAGCGCTGTTATTTAGTTATCCACACGTCATCCACATTGTCAATTTTTTAACAAAAATATGTTTTCCTTGTTAGTAATTTCGTTTTTGAGCGCTGTTATTTAGTTTACGATACTTGAAAATGATTTTCTAGTATACGTCATTTAATACGTCATCCACATTGTTAATTTTTTAACAAAAATATGTTTTCCTTGTTAGTCATTTTGTTTTTAAACGCTGTTATTTAGTTTACGATACCTGAAAATAATTTTCTGATATACGTCATTTAATAATACCTTACATGTGGTTGGGGTAAAAAGGGCCACCTAAACTCTCACACTAGGAATTTTACTGAACATAGTTAGATAGTTGTTTGCTTGTAGTTTGATATTTGTTATGATGTAATTGGTTTGCTTTTTGCAGTATAATAGCTAAAAGTCGAATAGGACTTTTCTGCTCCGCTCTACCCTATATATTTGATAACAATTTTTATTGGCAAATTTTATTCCAAATTGTTGCCTCATATGATGCAAACGAAAGATACACTTAGTAAGTTGCCAATAAATCGTTGCACTTTATTGTTAAAAATAAAATGATTTTATGATCTTGACTACGAGGTTGTTTTTTAATAAAAAATTTACGATATAGGATCAAAAACTCAGAAGGTTGTCCAAAATATTTAGCCAACGATCAGCTAGTATGAAATCACACAACTACAGTCCAAAACAAGACCTTCATCATCCTGATCCTGAAGTGCAGCTAAAAGTCAATAAATGAAAAGCTCTGCATTCCGTCTGCAAATATATGTTTTTTTAGACATATGATAGCAGAGAAGATTTTTTGGCAACAACTAGTATTCATAAAAAATCTTCCCTGTTATCGATGGTTCCACCATACAATTTTTGCATGATATTTCTTCTTCTATTCTGCTTCTTGAATTTTTATTTTATTTTCATCTTATTTTGCATGGCCCAATTTCTCAAGCACAGTATTAATAGTTATCGTCTGCAGAAGACTAAAAATTTCAAATTCGGTTATAGCTTATTTTTTCAAAAAAAATTATATTTCTTAACATCGGTTACTAACGTTGAATGTCTATTATTGATCGATTGAAAAATCGATCTTGAACCCGCCGAATAAACTTAAAATTTTTTGTGCATTTTAATAAGTTTTATTACTAGTTTTTTTTTATTTTCGGGCACTTTGTTAATTGTTATTAATTTCGCTGCAGGCGATGGCTGTTTCTATGTGGGATTGGGCGGCAAAAGCGTTGTACCCAAACCCGCCTCCTATGAGCCCTACCAATGCTGTCCTACTAAACTCGGTAAGGGAACAAAAGTTGCCAAGATGACGGCCACCAAGTTACCAAAACCAGCCACAAAGAAAACTGAAGGAAGTTCTAAGAAATTTGAGACCAGCAAACCTTTTACACCAGCCAGGAGCGCCAATAAGAAGGACAAACCTGTTACTGCTGCTGCCAAACCTGAAAAAAAAGAGAAAGGGAAAAAGGGATTTTTTGGGATTGGAAAATATATTAAATGGTGGTAAATGATACGAGAAAGGTATAAAAGATCATGGAAACGTATATAAAACAAATTTAATAAAGCAAGTCGTTGTTGTCCAAAAATTGTTAATTTATGATCAAATTGCAGAAGTAACTTGGGGAAGTAGTAAAATTAAATTGTGATAAATTGGACAAAATTAATTAGCTAATTGGTACAATTTTTAAAATCGGTTGAAAATTTAATACGGTTGTGAAAAGCATTAAGTACAAACTTTTCGTCATTTTTTACTCATCATGATCATCCAAATTGAGTATTTATGTTGTCATCGATAAAATCACATTATTGGAAAGTTAAGAGTTCAGATGCCTAATATATTTTGATTTTGATTTATAGATTTTTTGTTGGGCATTGATGCATACTTTGAATAAATTTTAAAAAAGTTGAATGAATAACTAATTTTATATGTAATTATACGTTTTGGCCCTTGATGTGTGTCATCATTCAGCAAAATCCAAAATACAATATTACAATGAAGGCTAATATTATATATTATATTACAAATTTTCACAATATTCACATTCATTGTAGTAAAGTATTTTAGATTTGCTGAATGATGACACCCATAATGTGTCGAAACGTATAATTAAATATAAACTTGCTATTAAATTTACCATATTTTAGTATGACGGATGGGTTGCAAATTTATTTCAAATTTATATATATTTATTAGACATAAAACCAATTTAAAAAACAAAATAATTAAAAATTTTATTTTTTTAATTTCATACGTTTCGGATTTCATCAAGGCCATCATTTAGTAGAAAAAATGCATATACTTGTAATACTATCACTAATCTAATAACACAGTCTAGAAAATTATTAATTTATAATTATTAGACTAAAATTAGTATTAGAAGTTTTAATTTTTAGTACAATATTTTAATTAATTATTGTGATAGTTTTGCAAATAAATAGCTATTTTTTTCACTGGTTGATGGACTTGATGCAGATCGAAACGTATGGATTCAATGAATTTATAATTTTTAATACCAAGTTTTTAAATTGGTTTTATTTTTGATCAAAATAATAATTAAGTGATAATTTTAAATAAGCAATAAATAATTTAATGATTCATAATGTGCGTTTCGACACTATATGTGTGTCATCATTTAGTAAGATAACAAATTCAAACCAAGAAAAAAGTAGCACACAAATTTAAACACAACTTTTAATAAAAAACCTAAAACTTGAATAAAACAAAATAAGTTAAATAATAAAATGTTGTAGTTAGTCACGTGATTACCAAATTGTAAAATTTTATTTATATATAATATATTTAAGGAAAATATTAAATTTATTACTTAACTTTTAATTTATTATATTATTTTATTTTTTGTGTTCTTTTCCTGGTTTAAATTTGTTAACTTTTAATGATGACACACATGCAGGGTCAAAACGTACAAAATAATTTTTTTTTTTATTTTTTTTTTTGACTATTTAGCTGCCAAAAACATGTCAAAAAAATTTAACTTCACAAAATTTAAAAAAATGATTCTGAACTTTATCACTTTTCAATAATGTACAAAAAGGAGTTCAAATAACACCTCTAGCTCCCGCACTATTTTAAATCCGTCCTTGTTGAAATATAATTTATTTAAAACAGGACAATATTTTTGTTGCTAATTTTTTCTTTAAAATTATAGTGTTTAATTGGGTAGATTTTCAGCTCACTATTTAGTATTTACTAAAAAAATCTGTATTTAATTTTTAAAAATAGACAAAAAAGTGTTGACTCTAAAAAATATATTTTTGAAACTGGTGTCACCACTTTTTGCCAAAGTCTATATGATACTTGTTAATTTATGTTCTTCGTAGTGGGCTAACAATTGTGATAACACTTAAATTATTTCATATTGTTTTCACAATTTGTTTTTGAGTTTTTATTAATATTTATTAAAATAACAAAATTGTAAGTCAATTGCACCACACTTTTGTAATATAAAGCCAATATTTTTCCTTGACTGATTTATTTAAAATTTGTGGTGCATTTGGCTTGTAAATTATTATTTGACAATTTTAAAATGTAAAAATGAGTTGTATATATTTTATTTAATAGACTTCTTCAACTTAACGTGTTAAACGATTATTGTTATGGTTGAATCACGAAAGTTTACGAGTGTATATCTAGTCAAAAAAAATTTCAATGCAAAATTTCGAAATTGAAGTTTGAAAGCATTGGAAAATTTAAATTTTAATAATTAGATTGTTAAGGGAAAATCATCTAATATCATGCTGCTTGTTATCGATCTATTAATTTAAAAAATAATGGGGTGGGGCGGTGAACGCTTTAAAGGACACATTTTTATATATTATTATGTTAAATTTAGTAATATGAACTTTTAACTAACTAAAAATAAAATAAAATTATTTTTTAAAAAATTCGGTTGAAGTTGATAAAATTTATGTTCAATAGGAAATGAGTATTAATAAATGGAGTTTAAGTCAGATTTTAATAAAATAAATTTAAGTAAATTATTATAAACATTTTTCGTATAATTTAAAAAAAAATCTTTCTATTTAAAGATTTCCCTCTTGGTCCTTAAGTTGTTCACCTTCCTTCACATTTGTTGTAGTTCTAAAAACTTGTTATCTATTAATTAAAAATCTATTTATCTATATATAATTACTTACAAAATTTAATTATTAAGATTCATACATATTTTAACTTGAATTCATACAAATTTTAAATGTTTTCAATTTATTTTTTAGCACTGCCATCAAGTTCAAATTTAACTCTAACAAATATTTTTAATGTACAAATCATTATGCGTAGATTGATGCTCAATTTGTATGTAAATATAAATATTATGTTAAATTATATTTTTTCTGAAAATACGCTCGTAATCTATTTCCAATTTTTTTTTTGGGAAGTTGAATTTCAGGTCGTAAAATTAGCCATTGCAGAATAGTCAGATAAGTATTGATAAAAAAAAATTGTTTATATATTAAATTTTTATGTATGGAAAATTTGGTGGTTGATTTATGATTTTTTGGATTTAGGTAATCTTGAAGATGAAGACACAGTTTTGAAATGGATGATTAGTCAAAAGGAAGATGCATCGATTGAAGATATTGATAGAGAAAAGTTGTTCAAATATATTGAGACAAAAGAGTTTTTGGCTGTTGTTTTCTGTAAGTATTATATATGAAGAAGTCTGAAGCAAATTGCTGGAACTCCCCGTACCAAAAACTAAGTTATTAAAAAAAACTTTGAAAAACTTTGAAAAAATTAGATTTTTGAGAAATTTTGAAATTTTTGAAAAAAATGGACTTTATTTGAAAAATTTGATTTTTTTGTATTTTGATTTTTTTTTTGAAAGTTTTGAACATTTTGTTCAAACACACACGCATATCAATTTTATCTAAGGGATGCCAAAATGTTCAGAAACGTCTGAAACGTGAAGATATGCAAAAAAAATTAATTTCGATATTTGTACGATTATTATTTTGATTTTATTTTTTTAGATAAAGAAGATGATCCTGAAAGTCCACGAGTTTTGCGTCATATCGAACTTATTGACGATGAAGCTGCTGAATATGGAATTAAAATTGTTCAAACCAGTGACAGACTTATGGCTAAAAAATATGGATACAGAAATCCACCAGGAATTACTTATTTCAGAAAGGTAAAAAAATTCATACATACCATTGCCTACATTAAAGCAAAACCAATTTTTAGATCGTAGTAAACGAAAGTCTACTACGTTATAACTTTTATTTAATCATCAAATTTTAAATTCCATAAAATTCTAAATACTTACGTCCACTTAATTTTACATACTTCAAATAATTTTTTTGAAAACACAAACTGCTATTATCAGAGACCTTGCCTTGATTTTTTTTTAAATTTTAGCCAAAATTTTAAAAAGATGCAGTTCTAGATTAATTTTTGTTCAATGGTCATCTTATATTTTTGGAACATATACAAATTGGCGTCTTATATTTTTTCACTGCAGATCAAATATTATTAATTTATGTTATTATTTAGGGTAAATATATAAACTACGATGGAGACGTTGATGATGAAGAAGAATTACTGGATTGGTTGACAAATCCAGAAAATATGGAACTCACCGATCACATCGAGAGAGTAAACAGAAAAATGTTCCACAAAATCAGGCAAACTTCTGATTATCTGGCAGTATTTTTCTGTGAGTATGTATGTAAATATTAGCTTTAAGTATTTGATATGAAACACTATTTTTGGTTTTACCTCGAACAGCCTGGTATCAAGCAGTAGTAAAAGATTTTTTTATATGATTTCTATCAACATGTGTGGGCATAATTTTTATTTTTAGACAGTAATGATTGCAAGCAATGTCCAAAAGTCTTGGCAGAAATCGAACACATTGACGACGAAGCAGACAGTGCTGGAATAAATTTTGTGAAAATTGATGACAGACAAATGGCCAAGGAGTATGGAGTTTTTGCCCTACCAGCTATTTTATTCTTCAAAATGGGTTCTAAGGAACCTGTTATTTATGCAGGTAATAAATCATTATATTCTTCCCACCATAAATACATGGCCACAAATTTAGATTGATCATATTTTTAATTCACTTGGAAATGTTCATTTAAAATAAATATTATTTTTGTTTAGTTCAATTCAAATTATAACTTTAAGTAATCTAGTTCCTGAAGTGCATTCTTGAAGACAATGAACTTATCTTATATTCACTTCTGTTGAAGAAATCCAAAATTTAATAAGGAAATAAAATATATAGGAAAATTCCTGGAATTTCTAAAAGTTTAATTTTGAGGTTTCTAAAGTAGTAAATGACCTCGTAATTAAATTCTATTTTTTTTTGAAAAAGGTATACAGAAAATGTTTTATTGTATTTTTTACATTGGACTATTGAGACTAATAGTTTCTAACTAAGTCTTTGTTAAGTAGGTATTATTTATTATTTGTATTATATATTAAATTATTTTATTTTAGGTGACCTTTACGACGAGGAACAAATTTTAAATTGGTTGATGATCCAACAAGATCCTTCTGGTGAAGTAATTGAAGCTTTTGAAGGAGAAAGCTTATTGGAACTTATAGAAGAATCTAAAGCCTTAGCCGTTTACTTCTGTAAGTCAAATGCTGGTGGCGTAAGTTATTATTTTTTAAATAAATTAAATTTGGACAGTTTTTTAGCCAACGCTTCATTTAATATTCTAATAGAGTGTAAGAATTCTTATTAGATTTTTTTACCAAAATACTCAGATAGTTGCTGACTCATATAAATTTGATTTTCTAGAAATTTTACTACTACATATATTTTAACCAGAATATTTAAAACTTAATCATGATATATATTTTAGCGATCAATATTAATTTATAATAATTAGAATTTCCATATTTAGATATTTATATTTTAGCATTTGGTAAATAAATTGATGTTGTAATAACTCTCAATATGCATATAGAGTCAATAATCGATAATTCGGTGTTGTAACTAAAAACTATTAAATTATAATTAAACGTATATATAAATATATATATATATATATATATATATATATATATATATTGAAATAATATGAAAAATTTTACATATAAGTGCTTTATTTTTTCTGCAATCGTGTTTAATTTTCTAAACAACACATTTTTGCTTTGTAAACTTTTGCACAAAATTGTACATTATAATAAATACATTTTACCTTTCATACAGTAACACATTTAAATATTTGTCCTTACCTTTATATTATTATTAAATAAGTTTTATGTGTAGTTTCTTCTTATATAAGAATTTTGAATTGTTTCAAAAATTTGAAGTTGCTTTCGTCTCAGATTATAATATTTTTTATTCTAAAGATGGATTTAAATTTAAGTAAGCATAAGCAAAATATGTTTTAATTTGCAAATTTGTGTTTTCATAAAGGGTTCGCCTATCTAACTTTTCAACTAGTTATTTTGTGGTTAGTAGTTTTCAATTTTGGCCAACCGAGGAAGCCATTTGAATAAAATTATTATCCATCATTAACTGCAAGGATTGTTCATAGTTTTAAATGAAAAAGAGAAAATAATCAGTAACTTTTATCTAGAGCATTTTGAAAAAAAAATTTTGGACTCTCTAAATGAGCGTCTTTATCATAATAACCACTGCTATTTTAAAGTATGAAGCATTTATAAGTGAGTAGTACGATTTTAAACTTTCAGAAACCTTTGAATGCTACGAATGCAATAAATTATGAATTATGCCAAGTACAATTAGGCAATTGATTAAAGGACAAATATTTGAATAAATAAACGTTTCAGTGCTTAATTAACACAAATCACATCGATCTTTTAATATTTCATATCACATCATATCATATTTTAACTTGATCTTAATTTTGATTTTAACGATGATCGATATTTTATGACAAAATATACGATTTTTTGGCTTGTTTTTTTTTAGAATTTTTTTTTTGTTTTTGTTTTTGTTTCTTTTCTTCTTTTCGTGTTCTGTCGCCATAGGGAACGAAACGTTCTGCGAAATGTGTGTAGCCAAACAGTCGAAGGCGAGGAAGAGAGGACTGCAGTGCCGCCTGGAGGCGGCCAGCCAGGAACGAGACAGCGAAGAAGAAGTCGACTGTTCGAAGGAGTTCCAAGATCATGGTAGAGACATTCTGATAAATAATTTTAATTGAAACGATACGAAAAACTATGTCCATCTGAAAGATTGATCTTGATGAAACTAGTTACTTTTTTCAATGATTTATTTTGTGAAATGTTGTGCAGATGATAAAAGAAAATACGAATACATATATCATGCACATAGTTCTTGATATTATTTTATTTATCATTTAAAGTAATGGTAACATTTTTTACACAATTAGAGAAGCTTTGAGGGCTGCTCAGTTACATTTTTGCTAATTCCAAAGACATTTCTAATGGCTTGGCCGATCTAAATGTTAACGATTATTTTAAATTAAATTTGTGAGAATCAAATATTGACTCATCGCATCACAAAAACAACTTTTGATACATGTTTTGAATATTAATTTTTTTAAAACTTTGATGAATTTTTAAAATTAACTAACTAATTAACACCATTTCAAAACAACATTTTTCGAATGTTCAACATTTTTGGCTTAAACATTGTCAAAAACATTTTTACTTTTCTGCTAATTACAAAGAAACGGTTCGGCCGATCGTCGCACTAAACTGAAAAACAATCATCCTTATCGAGTTACATCAACTGGTTTTTGAATTTTTGTAATCAAAAATGTTTCAATTTCAATAAATGTAAAATTAAACTTAATAAACTTTTCATGATTGCCAAGTGATATTATTTAAAGTTTTAAATTTTTGAAAACCTGCTTATGAATTTTTACGAAAACGAGTACAATTTTTGCTCACATTTTGCTGTCAAACAATTCAAAATAACTTTTGATTGAAATAAACTTTAATTGTCAAAGTTGGAATATCTGGAACGAAAAAACTTAGCGCAAAACTATTAAATATTTAAGGTTTTTTATTAAAATTGCCTTTTCATTATTGGCATATTTTCATTTAATTTTGGATGGCCATAGTTTATCCTATTATCCAAGATTATATACTTTTCAAATTTAAATAGCATTTCAGAAATTGTAGATTTATATATTACTTTAAATTTTTTTTGTATTTTACCCTTATTAATAGGTATATATTATATTATAGTAATTAACTATATTGTGCACGGAGGATTGTGAGATTGTCAGCAATAATTTACCCAAATATAGTAAAATGCATACTTCATATAACTATGAAGACATGACAAAAATGCTGAAGCTTAAAAAGAGGTTTTTGTAAGATTGTTGTAAATTTTGCCTAAAAATAGTTTGCCTATTTATACTAGAGCGAACTATAACTAATTCGATTTGAAGGCATGTATAGAACAAAAACACGACATATCATTACAGATATATAAAAGTAGTTTAAATTAGTTGTATTTGATTAGGGCATAATAAAAAAATGTCATTGTACAGTTTAATAAAAAATTCCAGCTTTGGAATAGTTTAAATTATAAATACCCTGATTTAAAACTTTTGGCCATGGTTTTTTCGGTAAAGTTTATTAAAATGATCCATTTTGAGAAAATTTGGGAAAGTGTTTCTGTGATTTATCGGTTCTTCCAAATTCGATTTCTCTTAATAATGATAATAAAAAAAATAATGAAATAATAATAATAATCATATTAAATATGCCTCTGAATTTAATTATAATTTATTTTTGTGCTTACTATATAAAATCATGTTTTAAATTACAATTTTGTTCATTGAACTAGAAAATTAGATAAATGTGAATATTTTTAAAGAAATTTATGTACTTTTATTTGCATAAATGTGGAGCTTGAATCTAGTCATCTTTTTTGGCATCATAATAATTTATATTATTTACACTGGAATTTTTTACGTGAACTTTTGAAGTAGAAAATTGTATATCATAATTCATTAAATTTTAGCTGTAGATATTAGATAAGTTTTTACTTACTGATTCAATATTTATACTTGTACATTTCACACTTAATATGTGTCTGATTTTTGTATGTAGAATGTGATAAATGTAATAATATTGGGCTTTCGTATTTAGGAAATTGACTTGTATTTTTAAATAACATCATGTAAAGCCTAAAATGTCATGTTCACACAAATATTCAAAGATTTGTTTGTATATGATTCTTTTAGGTGCTCAATGTATTTTTATGTGTAGCATTGTTGTATATGTTTAATATGATTTTATTTTCAGACCTGCACTTTTGGCTGTATATATTATAGTATTAAAAATACCTGTATGATTTGCATATAAATAAGTTGATGCTTTCTGTATATATTTGCATGATAATTTTGGCATAACATCATTCTGAAATAATATTAATTTTTAATGTGTATCTAACAAATATTTAAAAATAAGACAAGTAGCAAAAACTGCAGTTTTTTTCAAAAATTTAAATTTCAAATACATTTGTTTTGATCGTGGCGATAAATGATATATGTATTATTGTTGTATTATTTTTTATGAGTATTTTTGAGTTAACTAAAAAATACTTCAACTCAAAAATATAAAAAAGTTAAGTTGAAAATTATTGATTGGCAGTGACAAATGTTTATTACAGTATGATGTTATCGCTTATCGTTAGTTGAAAAAAACATTTCTTTGCTGTGTAAATTTTAGCGCCTTAGAAAACGCCCTTGCGTAACACCTAATTTCATATTGCCCATAACTTTTTATCTTTTCGATATGACTGTTATTTCTAGGTTTATATATGTATCTATGAATTTCTTTAAATTATTTTAACAATTTTTGATGATTTTTTCAGTCGGTCCCGAATGCGAAGAATGTACGAGTATTTTGAACGAACTAGAAAATATTGATGACGATTGCGACAGGCACGGAATAAATTTTATCAAGACTCAGGATATTAAAATTGCTGAATATTATGGAGTTACTGATTTTCCAGTTTTGGTTTACTTTGAAAATGCCGTGCCTAATGTTTTTGAAGGTAACTAGTTGTTATTTTAAATATTCCATACCTTGATAATATGCGAAATTAGCAAACTCTCAAGGGTAACCTCAGGTTTACTAGTGTTTGATTTTGATGAAACTTTGCATGATGATAGAATTGATAGTCAAAACAAACCCTTTAAAATATTATAGGCCTAAGAATAAGAAAAATTATATGCATAATACGAGAAATGCTGAGTTTGACTATAAGCTTAGAATCATATTTTCTCAACTTCATTATTTCGACCAAATAAAAAATTGATGATATATTTTTTTCATTTTTAGGATCACTTTCGGAGGAAGAAGAAGTACTTCAATGGCTAATTACACAAAAAACTGAAGACAGAATTGAAATGATTACCAGAGAGATGTTAGAAAGGATGGTCGAGAATACGCAGTATTTGGCGGTGTACTTTTGTAAATTTTCAAAAATTATTATATAAAAAAACAAATTCACAATAAACATTACTATTTTTTAAAACAGAGGAACACATAAACCAAAAATAATTAAGAATTATACATGTTTTAATTAATTTTTAATTACTAATACTATTTCCTCTAGAACTAATACTCTTTTTAATATCAAACATAAAAGTATGGTATCAAAAATCAATTGTTTGGACTGTGATTCAATGTATATTGGTGAATCTAGATAAAATTGAATAAAACGGCTTAACTATTAAAAAAACCGTTTCAAAGATCTTATAACTAGAAACTAGATAAATTGAAATTAATATAGAAAAAAAATTAATTAGTTTTTTTTTTCATTCTTCTTCACTTGCACACAATTCTTGAGATTTCTGGTTTTTCGTCGAAAATTGTATTTAATACCGAAAAATTAATAACTTAATATAAATGTTTTAATGTATTTCAGATAAATCAAATTGCAATATTTGTGACGTAATATTAGAAGGATTGGAAAAAATTGATGACGAATGCGATGTCTTTGGAATACACATGGTTAAAATTCAGGATCCTCAGTTGGCAAAAAGATATTCCATCAAAACTTTCCCTGCGATGGTGTATTTCAGGCAATAATAAACTTTTAATTAACAAAGTCTTGGAATTTAAATTTTGATACCACTTTTTAGAAGAAAAATTATCACATAGATGCATCTGATCTTAACCTCATTTCTTGCTCGTTTTTTGCTAGATTCGAAGTCAGAAAAATTATTTTGGATAATATGAGTTTTATGTATAATTTTAATTTTTCTAATACAATAACGTCAATATTTACATAAGTTTATAAAATTCGGTAACTATATTAAACGGTTCATATGGCTTTGCTATAGAAGTAGTAATTTAGGAAGATTTAGGACAGTTAAAGGCAGAATTTGCTATACTGATTTACCTTATAATTTTTGTAGGAATGGAAATCCTCTACTTTTTGAAGGAGATCTTCAAAATGAAGAATCAGTTTTGGAATGGCTGATTGATGATGATAATCGCGAACTGGCTGATGAAATTGAGACAGTTAATGAGAGAATGCTGGAACGATTACTTGATGAATCAGTATTACTGGCAGTCTTTTTCTGTAAGTATTTACTGGGCTATAAAAATTAAATTAATATTATCTATTATCTATTATCTATTATTATCTATTATTGTATTTTGAATAAAAATTAATTTTATATTTTTTTATATATTTTTCTTTATATTTTTTATTTCAAAGTAACACCATTGCACATTCAACCAAGAATATTTCAAGTGGGTTTCATGGTAAAAAAAAATAGTTTTTTGACATTTTTGAATATGTATTCAATAATGTATTATATTTTACAATATTTGTTCTGTTTTATTTAAGATGATGACGATTGTCCGGAATGTGAAGAAATTTTGGAAGAATTGGAACAAATTGACGGAGAGGCTGATTTGTTTGGAATTGACTTTGTGAAAATTTCAAGTCCTGAAGCTGCTGAAAAATATAACATAGTTAATTTGCCATCTCTGGTAATCATATAATATTTTTAAAATTTATTCGTGTAAAGCTTACTATAACTAAATTAATAAGTACTTGAAGGATACAACATACTGTATAAAATATAGGTAAAAATCATATGTAACGTCTTTGACCGTTTAAAAAATTATTGTCTTTTATAAAGGTTCTTGGATTCAAATTTTTTTTCTGGAAATTTTAATTTAAAATTTATATTTTTTATAGGTATATTATCGTAAACGTGTCCCAATGTTGTACGATGGTGATTTACATCAACATGAAAGTATCCTTGCTTGGTTGACTTCTCAAGACGTTTTCGAAATCAAAAATGAAATTGAAGAAGTCAACAAGAAAATGTTAGATAAACTTCTCGACGAGAACGAATTTTTGACAGTTTTCTTCTGTAAGATAAAAAACTATCAAATCAACTAATAAAATTTTCAATGGTAATATTTTTTTCCTAATGTTTTAGATGAGTTGGACCACGATGAGAGTGAACAAGTGTCGGCCAAATTGGAAAATATCGATGGGGAACTTGAAAATTTGGATATTACTTTTGTGAAAATGTCAGATGCCAGATATGCCAGAAAATGGGGTGTCATAAAATTGCCTGCGATAGTTTACTTTAGGAAACGGTTTCCAAGTATATACAGAGGTAAAAATAATATATATATATATATATATATACATATACTAGCTGGCCCAACAGACTTTTTTCTGTACCCTCATCTACAAATTAAAAATACGATTTTTTTAATATCTTATACTGATATTTATTGTTTAGTTAAAAATAATAATTATTAGTAGATGTACATTAACACCTTGGATTATTTTACGCCATATAATTTTTTCAATAATATTGCCTATAATTTTTATAACCTCGTACCATATTTTACCTTTTTTTTAGTAAATATAATTCTAGATTACATTTTAGTAATTATAATTCGAGATCTAGAGTAATTCTAATTGTTTTTTTTAGTAATTATAATTCTAGATCTAGATTACATTTTTTTCACTAATAATAGTTCAAAATGTACATTATTACTTAAGTTCATATTTTATGTGAATTAATTTGTTAAATCCTGTTCATACGTGCACTATTCTATCTACGATCAACTAACTAAATACTCTATATCCAATGCCAAACAAATGAATTTTTGACATAACAAAACTTTTAAATAATTTTTTTAATAAGTAATTATTTTTGTATTAGAAATTAATTCAGTAAAGTGAGGCAAAATTATATAATTTCATTTTCCAAACATATACTGTATCTTATATTATTTTAAATTCTGGCACATCTCAGCTGCTTATTGTTAGTAATAATGTAGTCATTACATTTTTCTTATTCATAATCATGAATATATTATATTCTAATAATATCTAGGCTCATAAGCGCATTCAAATTTCTGACAGTTGACAGTTCTCATTTAACTAAATGTTTCCAATGTTAAAGAATAACATTTTTTTTTTGTTTTTTTTTATTTATTCCTACATTATTACTATATTTTTATAATCATTTACATTTAAAAAATTCCCCTTAACAAACTTCAAAAAGATTTATCAAAATTCGAATAACCGCGTAGGAGTTTTAATTCATACATCCGTGCAGCAGAATTTTATATATAAGATATTTTATTTAATAAATTTAATGAATTTTATATATGATTTTCATAAGATATTAAATATCTTATATATGAAATTCTGCTGTGCGGATGTTTAATGAAAACCCCTACGCGGTTTTTCGAATTTTGATAAATCTTTTTGAAGTATGTAAAGGAAAATTTGTAAGATGTTTTACATTACTTCAAAACGATCCAAAAACTATCTAATTGTATTCCAAAAAATAAAATATCATTGTGTTTATTTATTTCTCTAGTTGAATAAAACAGCGTTCAGCAAAACGTCTCAAAAAATTAAAAATTACGTATAGCACGATTTCAAAATTGTTTAGGATTTTGGGAATTTCTATATTATTGCTTAAGCCTTTTTATTTAATTTCATGTAGTAATAATGAATTTAAAAAATAAAATTTATTAATGTTTAATTTCAAAAAACATATTTGGATTATTGACTTTGACTCATTGAACTTTTGAGATTTGAATGCTATTTTCAAGATTTTTATACTGGAATTTTTTATCATATTTTTGTAAATCAATTCAATCGTATAATAAAAAAATATGTGTTCTAGAATATGAGCAGATATTATTTTTATCACCAAGGATTTTGGAAATTGGAAAAATTAACTATTTTGTCACCAATCTATCTTAAGTCACAATTTGAGCAGTTGATTCGGAATACCAGATTTCTAAAACGTTTGAAAATGAAAGTAGTTTTAGTGTTAGTAGTAGTGTTAAAATTAATGATTAGCAAAATATACTAGTCCAACAGTGTGACAAAATAATTTTAGTTACTTCAAACCAAAAAAACATTTTATGTCATTTTACTAACTATGACTAATCTATCCCTTTCCTCTTCAGGTGACATGTTGTCAGAAACCGACGTCCTCGAATGGTTAAGGAAAAACCGTTTTAGACAACCAGAATTGAACATTTTCATGTATGCCCTGATAGCTATTTCGATAGCTTTTGTGATCTATACAGCTTTTCTGCTCCAGTGCTTCAGGACACCTCCTCCTGCACCTCCTGCCAACCCGAAGCAATCGTGAAACCAGAACCAGTAAATAAATAACTAACATTTAAAGAAAGGCCATTCGAAGATCATTCTAGGGAAAATTATTAGGCGGTAACATGTACGTATTGGAAAAAAAATATTTGGATTATTGACTCGGAATTTGTTAGACTCTTGAAATTTTGAGCAAAATATGGTGAATTTTATAGAGAATTTGATGTTATTTGCAAGATTTTTGATACAGGATTTTTTTATCATATTTTGGTCGATCAATCCATTCATATGATAAGAAATTATGCAGAAAAATTTAACTATTATGTTCTGAATTCTAGTAGACAAATTTATATTCGATAAAATCGATTGCTTATATTTTATGAATCTTGATTACTACATTTTCATAATCATTTACATCTTGAAAATTCCCCTTAACAAACTCCAAAAAGATTTATCAAAATTCGAATAACCGCGTATGAGTTTTCATTTAAACATTCTTGCAGCAGAACTTTATATATGAGATATTTATGCTTCACGTTACTTCAACTTTGAATTTTCAAAAATTCAAAAAGCTTCAAAAGTTCAAATTTTATTTGTTTATTAAATTTGTAGTATTGAAGTTTGTATTCTATTGCTTAAAACTAAAATTTTAACTTAATAAATTCTGGTGCCTAAACATACTTGTTTGCTTATATGTTTTGAAACTGAAAATTGGATAGATTTTAGTTTAGAACATTTTATTTAACAAATATTTTTTCTTTAAACTAAATTACTTTGATCATAATTATTCCAATCATAAGATTTTTCTTTAAACTGAAAAAGTAGAAGTTCTTCTAGAAAATACTTCTTGGAACTCAATATCTCTCAAATTTCATAAAATTCAGTGATACCTAGAATTTGTTTACCAAAATTTGCGACTAAAACAGATAATTTTTAATTTAAATTCAAATTTTGAGAAATCCTTTTTTTGTTAAAAATACGTATAAGCCCCATCGAAATTCAGGAGCTCACTGCCATTTTACTGCAAATAAATAAATACTTAATTAAATAAATAAATCTACCATCATCATATACTAAGGTAATCTTAAAAATTGTGTTCTTTTAAAAATAAGTGATCTTAAATTTTTTTTGAACCAGAAATCTCAATAAAATTATTTTAATATGTACAAGTAAATGTTAAAAATATTGATAACAAAATAAACTATAGAATGACATTAATTTCATTTTGACTTAATTACTGCTTTTTATTTTTTAGTAATTATAATATAAATAATTTAATGTTAATACTTTAATAAATAATAGTTTAGCTTATTAGGTTTTAGGTAACTTTAACAAATAAGGAAAGAAACTTGTCAATATTTAAGAAAATCGTTTTTTATCGGAGCTTAAATTTAAATAAAATATTAAATTAATTCTTTTAGGTAGTTGGAACATTTTTGAAAATAAAATAAATTGCTAATGGAAAATATTTTATATAAATTGACCCTTTGCAAAATTTATTTAATTAGCGCTCTCATTTAATCAGTTCAATGGAGTGACTGAACTACAATTCTTGATATCAAGAATTAAATTTTGAAAATTATTTAGATTTTAAAATTTAGTAAATATTGCTTCGTTTTTATTATTTTTACTCACTCACCAATATTTTCAAAATAACTTATCATTAACACGTTCGTTGCCACGATAATATCAGAAAAAATTTCACATGGACCATGGTAACTTAATAACTTTATTAGACAATTTAGTTAAAAATAAATCAAGAAAACTTAGAGTATCAAAGAATTTTTTTTTTTTTCCAAAATTTTTAGAAAAACACTTTTTATATCACACATATTTGACTGACATGATCCTGTACATCTGCCATATTGCAAATTTTATTAAAATATGAATCCTTTACCTCAGCCGATAAATAACGATTTTTTTACAATATTGAACAGTTCTTCATTTAATTTAAATACAATTCAAATTCAAATTTGAATGTATATTATTACGAGACATATTTCTATAGATGTATGTAACACGTTTCTCGCATCTAACAAAACTCTGAATGAATGTGATTCAATAATAATAATATTAATAATAATAAATCGCCGGCATTATTAATATTTCTATTCGCTTCCTATCCTTCTAGACGATTTATTAATTTTAACGTTAATTTCAACACGATTTATAATTATATATACAAAACAAATTCCATATAAGAGATGTACATCTATATTCTAAGGCGTATTATTGTATATATTATATTATATTATTCTCTGTTTCGTAAACATTAGTGTAAATATGCGAAAGTGTAAATAAAGATCTTGTTTTAATTTTAACGATTTCTTATTTAACTTACATTTATAAGACATGAAGTGCCAAATTATTCCGGAAAATAGATCAATGTTACACTGCGTTTTTCATATAAAATGGTACTAAAAACTATCAAAATGCTATGTAGTTGCTGTGCTGTTTATTACCTAAAGTCTAGCCTAGAAATCGCATAAACATAAAAAAAGAAACTAAGTGCATCTTTCGGATTTGTCATGGTAACATATGAGTGAAGTTAGATTTTATGTGTGAAACGTCTGATTGCACAGAAAATACCCCTTTTGCTTTTGGCAGTTTTTAGTACCATTTTATATGAAAAACGCAATTAAAAAAATGTTTTTAAAAAATTGTTTTCTTGCAGCAACTAGAGCAGTTTCTTTTTGGGGTTTTACAAGATGCAACCAAAGGTTGATATATTTTTTATTAAAATGTATCTAATACTACCGATTATATTTTGTTGTTTTTAGCTGTTATTTGTTGCAGATGGCACTTGTTGTCCCTTCCTAACTACGTCCTGAAAGGTCACTCACATTTGATATTGCATTCAAAATATGTAATCTCAATTGAAATTTTGAAATCATACTTCTTGATATTAGCCTGTCAAGGTAGAGGCAAATCGCATTGAGTATGAGCTATCTTTATTTAATATCATATTTTCAACTTCCCCTGGTGTAAGTTGTAGTAATTGCGAAAAAATCGAAAATGAAATTTTTTGCATATCTTTACGTTTCAAAAGTTTTTGAACATTTTGGCATACTTTAGAAAAAATGGATGCATGTGTATGCGTACGTATTTTTGGTTACAATTTTTCGAGCGCATAGATCAACCGATTTGAATGATTCAAAAATTCTGAAGACGTGCTAATTAGTTTTTGGAAAAAGTCGGTGCAATCGTTTAGGAGGCATGAAGAAATTTGAAATTAAGTTTTTGAGAGAACAGAGCATCCAATTTGAATGATTCAAAAAATATTTAATTTATTATGATGAGAAGACGTGGCGATTAGTTTTTGGCAAAGGCATGCCCAGGCGTTACAGAGATTAGAAACAAAAAGTGTAAAAAATTGCAGTTTTTGAGAGAGCTAAGCTTCCCATTAGAATTATGTAAAAAACATAAACGATTATTTTAGGAAGGCAAAAGAATCCCAAAATATCAAAAAAAAATTTTTTTTGAAGTTTTTTTACATAAAAACATATTTTAACTTCCCGTAGGGCAAGTTATAGTAATCGCAAAAAAATCGAAAATGAAAATTTTTATAGATCTTTACGTTTCAACACCTTCGGAACATTTTGGCATACCTTAGAAAAAATGGATGTATCTGTGTGTGTGTATGTGTGAGCGTGTGTATGTATGTATGTGCGGATACAAATTTTCGTCGACGATTTCGGGAACACGGATGAAGCGATTTGAATACTTCAAAAACATTCGATTCGTATTGATAATAAGACGTGCTGATTAGTTTTTGGCGAAAGCAGGTCTAGCCGTTCCGAAGATACGGGGCAAAAAGTGCCAACAACGGTATCTCAAATTTTAAGAGAACGGAGCGTCCGATTTGAATAATTCGGACAATTAATCATTTTACTTGTATTAACAATATCAAGAACTGATCAAATTTTCATGAAGGCAGGTCTAGCGGTTTCGGAGATCTTATGAAAAAAGTAAAATAAAATGCCATTCGGCGGTTAAAAATGATCATTAGATATATGCACATCAAATTATCAGATATTTTATAGAGATTTTAACAATAAGTATAAATTTTGTTTACATTCTTATGGGTTCCGTACCAATGCTTATCCGTTAGACGGCGGCGCGGCGTTTACGCACTTCGATATTTCGTCTCTATGCAGTTCAAGCAGGACGATTGCTTTAAAAAAAAGTTCAGAATTTCCAAAATATGATAAAATAAAGAAAACATTTTTTTTCAAAAAAACATTATTCAAAAAAAAGTAGTTTTTTGTCAAATTTATAGTTTCTCAAAAATCTAATATTTCCGAAGTAAATTTTTTTCAAAAATGTTAATCGTTTTTTAAAAAAAAATTTTTTTGTTACGGGAAGTTCCAGCAATTTGCCTTAAGGCACGATGCCATGCGCCCCACTAGTTATTGTTTTTTATCCTCAAATAATTAATACTGGTACGGAAAGTTCCAGCAATTTGCTTTAAGGCACCGCATTTGCCATGCAACCCTAGTTGATCTATAGTTTCAATTGAAAATAGATATCACTACCCATAGGGATCAGACTGGTGCCCATAGAGATGAGGAACACAGCGGGTGCAAGGCCAAAGCGCTGCGCACTAAACCACGGTACTTTCTACAGTTATCACTACTAGATTTCTACTAGATATATTTCTACTAGATATCACTACCCATAGAGATCAGACTGGTACCCAGAGAGATCAGGAACACAGCGGGTGCAAGGCCAAAGCGCTGCGCACTAGACCACGGTTTTTTCTACACCGATTTTATAAAAGGTGCAATAAATTTATATCAGAACCACACTTCTATATTCCTCTGCAAGATACCGCCACTAAATATACACCATCAACCTCTTTCTACCTACAACAATCGAATTGCGTATATACTAGCTAAGTTTCATTGATCCGTCTGCCGAAGTTGCGCATTGTCTCCGCTTTCAGTACAATGAGAACTCAAACAGCTGATAAGTGTCAAAGTAACAAGACCATTTCTATTAATACTACGTTATTTTTAATTAATAATCGTTATAAAAGTTATCGTTTAATACGATTCTGTGATGTTGCTATTGTGGTGAAATGAAACTCGAGAGAGGTGTTCGACAAGAAATGTGATGTGATTGGGAATCGTATCAAGCGGTAAGAACGAGGTTATAAATAGGTTATGTGTGGTTGAAAGAAATGCAGGGGTGAGGAACATTTTGGAGTATGTGTTTTTTATTGGGTTTTTAAATAAACACGTGCTTAATCTATTCTTCTATAACAGAATTACATTTAGGTATAAAATACGTTGTTGTGTAATGTACATGTTCCGTTTTCTATAATGTATATATTACGTATAAAATACGTATATATAGGTATATATATTTTGTATGATTCTGAATTTGATGTTGACATATGTATTAACAAAGTCTAGTAATCGGGCATAACATCAATAAAAAACATGAATCTCTTTCAAAAATTTATTTTAAGTCCATACGTTTCGGCTACAATCCTAGCCTTCATTCAGTGGAAACTAAAAATAAAATTAAAAACTAAAACAATAGAATTGGAATGAAAAGAAAAAATAAAATAGTACTTACAATTAATTATTCTTAGTGCTAAATTGGAAAATTTTAATAATCCATGGTATCAGGATTTGGTAATGCACTACACTATGTATTATAAACTTTAAACTTGTAATTACACAATATTTTCACAAAAAACTAATTTAAAAAAATCACAATTGGATAGTGTTTTGTTCGTAGACTGGTTGAAGATATAATGGAGAAAGGACTTTTTAAAAAATATTTTTTACCAAGATTCTACACATGTGTGGAACGAATTGCGAATACTTTGCGCGTCGTTTTTATTGTTTTGTGAGAAATTTGGAAATACTGTAAATTGTTAAAAAAGATCCTTCTCTAATTCTTCGGTTGAATAAATTTTGTTTGAATTGTAGTACAGTCGGGTTAGAAAAGTTCATATTGTGTTTTAAAGTATAAATATGCTCTGCTATCATAGTTTTAAACTGTCTTGGATTTTTTTAATTGTTTTTATGTTGTTGTAAACGTTTCATTAAGTTCTGGCTTGTTTCTCCTATGTAAATTAAATTACAATCTAGACAATTAATTTGATAGACGAGATTTCTAAGTCGTTCTATATTAAAAGGGGTTTTTGTTTTGGTAAAAATAGTACTAGTCGTTGTACTAAAATTGTTTACAAGTCGGAGTCCAGATTTATAAAAAAGTATATAATATATATATATATATATATATATATATATACTAGCTGACCCGGCAAACGTTGTTTTGCTAAGTAAGGTATATTCTAAACAATTTCTAGAGAATCAAAAATATTAATACTTTAAGTGTATAAGGATGTATTGTTTGAATGCTATAAAGCCTATTAGTTGTCTATATTTTGTCAATACAATCAAACCGGAAGATTTATACACTTTCTATAGAAAACTTAGTATAATTCATTCAAGTCTTTTTTTGGTATTTCGACTTATTGATTACGTTTTAAGCTTTTCGGATTCTTTTGCATTCTGGATTTTGTGTATAATTGTAAATAATACTACTGAGCTTATACAAAATTTTCAAATTGTTGCGAGGGGCGATAGAAAATGAATTAAGTATTTCTTCTTTGGCCTGCCTTTTGAAAAGTTTCAAGTAACATTCGATGAATTAAAGTAAATTTAATTAAAAGTATATATGTAGAGCAGGGCGAGGCACGAAGATCCAATTTGATTTTGAGAAAATATAAACTATATTGTGAAAAACATAACAATTATATCACAACAAATAACACATATCAAACGAACAATTATTATGTGACTACGTTCAGTAAACTGCCTTCTACTTCATCATTGTAGAAATGTGCTTTTTTTATGTCTTTCACAAATTTGTTATCTAGAACTTTTTCCCGGGGTAATTTGAAACGTGCAGGTGGCAAAAAGGTTCAAAGCCTTGTTATAATTTTAAAGGTATTTTACAAAATAATTACATTTTTAACTAATACTAAAAAACCACCAACGGAAGAAAATACTTTTATTATGGATTTTAAAAGACTACCGTTTATCTCCCGATAGCAAATTCATGAAAATCGAGGTTATAGCTGGTTATACATCTTTTTTCCTCTACTTTCAAATATTGTTGTTAAACAATGCTTAACTTTACTGATTTTTGACACATTGATGGTGGATCTTTTTAACCCCGGACCTTCATATATCTACTCCTCGATAAATTCTGGGAAATTATAACTGGGAAAATGTTATTCGACAAAATGTGTATTTGATCGATACCAAATTTAGATTCTGAATTTAAATAACAGAAATAAAAATTTAAATAACCTATAAAATATTTTATAAATACCAATGAGTATATAAATTATACAAATGATATCTTTCAGATGAGAATTTAATAGAAAAAACTTGAGTTAAGACCATTTTTAAATAGTGTTATTATTATTATTATTGAACACCAAATTTATTGCTTTTGAGTTATTGTTAGGATTAGAAACATATTGATTTACACTTTCAAGTAAGAATTGATTAAAATTTTGAACCCAAACCTTGTGGTTATAATTTGTTTTGAGACTCAAAAGTATATATTTTTTTAACTTTTCGGAGGATAAATTTGTTTTCTCTTTTTCCTCAAAAAAAATTTAATCAATTTAAAAAAAAATTCAAGCAATTCAAAGACATGTGTTTATTAGTTTGAAGCGATGATCGTACCAGTCGTTTCTTGAAAATAATCAGATTTTTTTTAAATTCAAAATTTGATAAACTATTCGAATGATTTCAGACTGGACCGTTTTTTCGTAATTAGCTATTAAAACTACAGTGAGAATATTTGTATCTAAACGAAAAACAGTTATTGTAGGCCCTCGAAAACTGGTTCAAATATAATAATTGACCATTTCAGAAATTTATACACATCGGAAAGTTTATGTCACTTGCTTTAATGCAATTTATACATAGCTTCAATTTTGGTGTCAAACGATTCGCAGTGACTTGAAACGTCTTGAAAAAGTAAAAGGAGTAAACCGTATATTCTGCAGTTGTCAACTAATGCCGACTTCTTAAGGATGTTCAAAAAAAATATTTTGATCTCAATATTATGCCATAACAAGAAAAAAATTAAAGCAACTACTAATTAGTGTCAATATTCACTATCTGACCATAAAAATTATGAACTTGACTGTTTCTGCTGATTATTTCTAATCTCCCACAATTCATTCTTGACAAGTGACAGAACACAGGGATCCCATTATAAAACTGCATAGAATATTTTTCTGCTGGCAGAACTTATTCAAGGACTCGACAAAGTTATTTTCGTTCGCGTTTTGTAGTATATTTTTCTCTAGAGTTAAATACGTTTTTTTATTTCGAACAGTTTGTCAATGCTAACAACTTATTTGGCACTCTTTAACAATTGATTTATATTCAAATTTCTGCGTTTTAGAACTTTCAATGACAGACTGAAAAATTTAGAAAACAAGCAAAATGAAAGCGAAGGAGATTATTTATAAATATTTATAATAATCTTTTTTTGGACTGATTGAAATGATGTAATTTCAGGATTAATTTAATTTTAATGAATCAAAATTGGGAGAAGTTAAATATTTTGTTCATATTTTTTTGCGTTTGATTTTTTCTTTATATTTCAATTCTACCAGGAAATCAGTGCGGAGTTTTTTACATCTTGCTTGAATATACAATGTCTAAATCCAATTTCCTCTTTGCATTCTGTTAGAATATATATATATATATATATATATATATATATATATATATATCCATATATTACATCAGCTTCAAAACATCAGAACGTCCTGCGCCTGAGCAGATCTGTCAACTGATGTATGTCCTATGCGTCATCTTGCAGACATACATACATACACTTTAATTAAATAAATAATTATGGAAACATTGATAGATGCTACATATTTCATCAATAACGAAATTTAATTTAGTTCAATTCATCCGAACCAAATTTGTACCTAGCATGGCCAAAATTGTAGATATGTACATAGGTCACATATGCATCCCATCACATATGAAAATATGATGTGATGGTTTATATTTTTTTGCATATATATTTACTTCTGTTCAGTCATGGAAATTTAGGAATTGAACAATATTTCCATATTTGTTCAACTAAATTGTAACGTGTTAATATCCGTATAAAAGCATGTTGAAGTATCACATAAGTGAAAGTACACTTATGTATTTTTATGCAAATCATGGCCCAGATAATTAATATTTTCACTATGTGTTCCATACCCCGTTTATAAATGAATAATTTATTCACTAAATGTAAAATAAAACACGATTGATAAGAAATTGTTAATGGTATTAATGAAATTAAACGTAATTTCTAGCCACACCATGATCTTTGAAACACTTAATTTAATACATGTATGTAACACATAAATGCATTTATTTAACAAATATTGGATTATATTAAATTATACTATTAACTATATAATTAATAGCTAATGTATCAAAGTAAAACATGAATTTTTGTATTGTACGTTTCGAGAACCATATCTGTCCCATCATTCAGCGTAAAAAAAGCGCTAATACAATTTTATTAAACACAGTTTACTTATTGTTAAAGATTTTTCAAATTATTTAAGGGTACATGACATCCTAAATTTGTTAAGATCAAATAAAATAAAAAATAAGTGTATAATGTATTATAAGTAATACAATGTATTTCTGATATTTATAACATTTGGCTTTACTCCGGTGATTTTATTTATGACGAAAACACTTCAATTCACTTTTGCTAATAATAAACTTGCACTATGTTTATCTCTATTGATTTATGCAAAATTTCAGCATTTATGCAATATATATTTAAATGAATCACTCTGGCAAATTACATAAATACACCATATATAATATAGTAAACTCGTTCATTTTAAAATATTTTCAACACGTTAAACTCCACGTCAGTCATATGTGTCTGACGCTAAGAGAGAAAAAAAGTTTTAATATAGGACCATTAGGGTGGTCCTTAATATGGACATTTTCGGATTTTATTGCTACCAGGGGCTTAAATGCTTCCAAACTGATGAAAAAAAATTCTCTAAAAGTTTTAGCTCTTAATATTAACTTTTAGATAGTGCGCAATTCAATCAAAGCTTCGTATGGAAACAGCATGGAAAAATATTTGAAAATTTTAAAAATGTTTTATAGGTATAACTTAGTCTGAGAAGTTCTCATTGGAGTTCTTCTTAGGCATCACTCATAAATGTTGTCATTTTAGCTCATAGGAATCTTTATGTATTTCTGATTGCTAAATAAAACTGAGTTAAAAAAAAAAAAGGTATAACTTAGTGACAAATGAATTAAAAGTGAGAATTCGAGTCATTTTTATTGAAAATTCGACGCTCTGCAAAACAGGTTTTTTATAATTTGTTTTGTGGAACGTCGAAATTTGAATAAAACTCTTTCATATGTTTGCTAAGTTATATCTAAAAAACATTTTATTTTTTTTTTTAATCTTTCTTGTTATTTTTATACAAAACTTAGATTGAATTGCGCACTATCTAAAAGACAATATTAAGAGCTAAAACTTATAGGGGATTTTTTTTAATAATTTGGGAGCATTTGAGCCCCTGGGAGCATGGAAATTCGAAAATATCCATATTAAGGACCACCCTAAGGACTATGTTAGTCATGTCTGTGTTGAATACTGTTTCTCTGGGAATTTTGGCAAAAAAATATATTTGATACATTAAATTTCCTTGATGCATTTTTAACTAAATAATATAACCAAGTTACCATGGTCAAAATGTTTTCTGATATTTTTGCAATTTCTTGATATTGTGGCAATTAACGTGTTAAATACCAAAAATACCAAATTGCAAATTCCACATAGATTAGTTATATTAATTCGATTCAACAAAATGATACAGAATATTTGTATGTACATATGTATATTCAAACAGAAATTTCTCAACATAGAAAAAATATATCTGAGAGAGAGAGAAATACCAGATGTGTTTTATAAACGTTCAGATAATTTGTAAAAATATATATCGGGCTTTAGTAATCGGATAAAATCAATCGACTAAGATGAGTACTAGTGTGAATATGTTGCTTTAATGTTTTATTAATAAACCAGTTAATTATCATTTAATAATAGCTACAATAAATTTCAGCTAACCAGAAATGTAGAATCGCGCCAAAACATTACTATAATGTGTCTCTTGAAATGTTATTGCTAACCTTCGTAAGATACTATTTTTAAACATACTATTGTTTTGAATGCAAACACAATATGAAATAATGAAGTTTCAGGATTTTTTTTTAAATATTGACCATAAAATTAAATTATGATAAAACTGATGTGTTTTATATTCCAAGTTGCATAGGCAAAAACGACAATACTTTAGAGTACTCTAGAAAATTTATGATTATTTACCAAAATCGGGTTTTTTTTGTTAAATTTCGGCCAAAATTAACAATACTTTAGGGTACTCTAGCAAATTTATGAATTTTTACAAAAATCAGTTTTTTTATTTCAAGTATATTTTTTTGGTGCCAAAAATTTTGCCTATAGTTTCATATATCACTTTTTTCAAATCAGGAGGTTTTGTATTAGATGAAAGAACCTTTCTAAATGTATATACCAAAATATTTTGTTTATAAACGGTTATTTTATCTTATAAATTAATTTATATTAATGCGTAGATTTTATAGCCTTGACCTGCAGAAAATAATTAATATACAAAACAAGGTCTACAAAGATTCATGTCACATTTATGCAAAATCGTCCTTGACCATCGGTCGGGTCTGTCTATTATGTCGTAATCCTTTTGAACTTTGTTTGAATATAATTTTATTCTTTTGCATTCACTTTTTATTCATTTTGATCTTCACCAAGGTGATATAGTTTTGAAATACAGATTATGATTTTAGATTGTAGAGAGAATGTTAGCTTACCCCAAGATTATTTTTATACGAATTCTATTCTATTTTTTTTTTTAATTTTTATTGTTATGAAATAAATAATAAATTATTATATATTTTTACAAATTACTCAACTATGATTTAGCAAAATACAAATGAATTTTAAAAAAGCCTTGATAATTTCCCGAAAGAGTATCTAAAAATTTAATGGTTCGAAAGTTCTTGAAGACAAAAATTCTACCAATGTTTTAATTTTTATGTTTAATTTGTAGTGTGATTATCATATGTATTTATGACAAAACTAATATTTTAATTATCAAAATATGATGAAACTGGTTGTAGATATTTGTTATCCGAACAGCAGCTGTTTATAGTAAAAGATTAGATATTAATTTTGCTTGCGACGTAATATTCGGGTTATCGACATTTTTAGACAAAATGATGCATTTTGGTGTTATAAAGTATGTTAAATAGCTCTTAGTTAACTATTTATATTCCTAAAATACATGTTCAATTATCCACAAATAAAAGAACATACTCCATCAATGAATTTGCTATAAGGATATGGAAAAGTGACTCTAAAATAAGCAAAGGTGTTATGAAAGGTGAAAATTTTTAATTTGTAATATTTACATTATAAAATTTAAATGTTAACTAATATAATTAAATACGAATGAAATCTAAAAATTACTTATCTAAAATATAAAAAAATTCTTTAGTTTTCTGTCAGTATCAGACATCAGCATAGAATAAATTGGTCTATTGTTAGGTTGGTTTTTTAGATTTTCTAGTTTCAATTTATTGTTTCAATTTAATTTAAGTCCTATAAAATTTATTTAAAAATTGAAAGTTGTTGACCAGTTTCTCTAAAAGTGAGATATTCTAAATTTCCAACGATGATTTATTAATTGAGTTTGGCGCCCAGGTATTATATATTTGGCAGACGAGCAATAAAAGCAGGATTTCTCATAAAATATATTTTCAGTTTTACAAATGTTTGAAATTTAGAATACTCCAATAGAATTTGTTTCTCCTACTCTGTAAAACAAGTGAAGGGTTTAGAATAGGAACTCTACATATTTGTCAAAGGATTTTTTTTATTAACTTTTTTATTTAATCGATATACTGTTTTTAGTCTACGGTTTAGAATATTCCAATTAATTGATCTAACCGTTTTTTTAATAAAAGACCTAAATTATTGGTGTTAAGGCTATGAAAAAAAGTCGAAGTTTTAGAATACTTTATTTTGTTGTTCTATAATATTTTTATCATAATATTAGACTTCTGCCAAAGAAGATTTTTAGTGAAAAATCAACACATGTTTTACCTTTTTTCTCTATTGATTTTAGTTCACTTCCATTATTTAATCTATCAAATTTCTTCTACTATGTTTTCATTATAGCTCGTAAAAGTTGAAAAATTTTTGGCCAATTCAATTTGGTCAACAATTTTATAGTGATTTCTTTCTAAAACTTACCATTTATATTTAATCAGGTTTCAAAACAATTTTTGAAGTTTAAATTTCAAATGTTAAAGTGGAGTACGGATTATAAAGTTGTTTGTTTTTAACGTACTTTTTGGGGTTCAAGTCTCTATTTTCTAGAGATTTGAACGTCTCTGAAGCATATGTATATATATATATATATATATATATATATATATATATATATATATAAATGGAAAACGTACTCAGGTGCCAATACTATTTATGATTGATATCAAAAATATGTTTTGACTTCTAACATATTTCAGCAACCGCAAAGAGTCACGAGAGTCTGGGGCGTGGGTCTTCTGCATCTTTTCATATCATTAGAAATTATTTATTGCAAAAGTCTATTTTTAAAAAAATTGCGCATTGGCCAGCAATCTATGAAATGGAACCATAAAGTCGACGACAGGACATACTAAACATATTTATTTTATATCAAATTATAAAATAAATAAAATAGATATAATATAAATAGTAATTTGTAACAGTAACTCATTTATTAATTTGTCTATTGAGTAATCAAAATTAATAACTAATTCAAACAAAAAGTATAAATAATGTCACTTTTCTATGATTCTAATTATTGTATTATATAAATGTATAAATTTCATTATTTTTGTCATATTTCGAATTATAAAATAATTTTTTACATGAATCATTAAATAGTGAAAAACAGCATCGTTCTTGTTCGAGTTATATTTTTTTAGGTATTATATATTGTTCTCCATATATATAATTGTTTTCCGGTACATTTAAAATTT
Source organism: Ctenocephalides felis (assembly GCF_003426905.1). Lineage (NCBI taxonomy): Eukaryota > Metazoa > Arthropoda > Insecta > Siphonaptera > Pulicidae > Ctenocephalides > Ctenocephalides felis. The sequence continues at coordinate 70,629,741 of NW_020539725.1, forward strand.
TTGTCTAAAATTAAATTCTTCTGCTGATATAAAAAAGTCATTCATATCAACTACCATTCTAAATTTGTATGATGTTTTCCATTTTCATTTCGCCAACCTTCATAATTTCTGGATATTTTGCAAGTAAACATACTTTATCACTTCAAATATGAATTATTTAGTCGCCAACTGGTCACTTAAAGCAAAATTTGTTTTTGCCAAATGAATTTGAGAAATGCACAAATTTATTACGATGTTATGCTAATGAAATTCGAAAAATGCATTTACTTTGAATAACTTATCGTAATATTTGAATAACATGAAGAGATGCAGACTAAATATGCAATAATATACTTCTCACAGAAGACAAAAAAATTTATTGCTATGTTCATACTTTATTTATAAAATTAAACTATCCCAGAAAAAAACTGAATTTGATTATATGGACAGACTATTAATAATATTATGAATTATCGAATACTGAGCTCTGAATCCAAAGTCCCAAATTTTTATTGCCAACAAATATGAAAACCCAAAAAAAACTTAATAGTCATAATTTTTAAATTTATGATACCGACATAGTATGCACATATGTTGAGTGCTGTAATAAAAATGACATATTGGAAATTAATGTTTGAGCAAGTGAAACATATATTTAAAAAATTTAACTGTACACATTAAGATACAAAAATTTGAAATAAAATTTATAAATAAATAAATATTTATTTATAGGTTTCTTCTCGAATGAAAATTCGATCTATTAATTTTTTTGGAATCTTAATAATCGTGGAATTTTTTGATTTATATTGCTCGATGGATATATAGGGTAGACCGATATCTCAAAAACAAATAATGTTAAGAATATTTGAAAGTAGAGGGCAAAAGATGTATCAGCACCTTGATTCTTACGACGTTGCTATCCGGAGATAAACAGCAATGTGTGAAAATTCATAACAAAAGTATATTCTTTCGTTGCTAGTTTTTTTTGGTTATGAGCACTGTTATTTAGTTTACGAGACCTTAATATAATTTTTAAATATATGTTATTTACTTGTTTTATGATGTATGTATAGATGTATTGTTGATTTTAAGTTAGATTCTACTGTTTTTTTTATATAACTTAACTGGATGGGGTAAAAAGGACCAATTGATCCTTTACCCTGGATGAGGTGTAAACATTGAAAATAGTAAATAAAATCGTAAATTAAGTTAAAAAAGTAATTTTTCAAAAAATATAGTAAATAAATAGTTATACCAAATATGTTGATGAATATTTTATTTAAAAATATCGGTGGGTGGTTTCGATATCCATCTTAGCCAGCTTGATATCAAGTAGTAAAAATATCAGGTTTTCACTTAAGATTATCTCAAAATGTTTTTTTTTTTATCTCAAGTACGATTTCTAGTTAAAATAAACTTTTACAGTGTCATTCTTTTAAGGCAACTTACATGAATTTATTGTTCTGAATCAATAAGAATTCTGATTAAGGAATTTTTAAAATTATGGCGATACAATTTTGAATTTTTGGACGAGATCATAACCTTTATAATTTCATTATTATCATGAAAAAAATGTTCAACAATTAATTTCGAACAAAAACGGTTAGACCGATCTTTACCAAGAAGTAATTAAAGCAACTTCTAATTGAGTTACATAAAATGGCAACTTCTAATTGAGTTACATGAAATCGGTGCAGCCCTTTTTGAGGAAACATCTACAAAAGCTCAAAATTTGACTCATATACATTTCAACACAACGTGTTTTATATTTCAGTCTTACAAAATTAGCAAAAGCCATCCAATTCCAATTAGCAATTGGATTTTCTGGCCAACACGGATACTTCTACTTCCGGAAGTAAAAATTGTAGCAAAAATTCTTTAAGAAATCAGATGGACATGCGGTGGATGATATAATTATGTAATCCAAATAATTTCTAAGCTATTTAAGAAGTCAAGAACCTGATTCCTAATACTATAAAATGATACATACATACATTTACCATGTCATAAACATTTTAAAAATAGAATAATCCAATTTATTAAAAATGTGCGGAAGAGCATCATCATATCTGATCAAATCTGTCATGTAGAAGTTAATTGGATAACATTCCAAAACGAAAATATCAGACGACATGTGCAATGCCATTGCCAAGGAATCAATAAATTACGTTTATATTTTCGGTTTTTCATTAAAATACGCACGACGCAGTTCAAGTACAAGTACAAATATAATATGATAAGCTTTTGATGTGAAAATGATACTTGAATAGCTAAATTGTAATTGATATTGATATTCCTTTTGAATCATAATTGATATTGATCAAAGATAGTATTTTCACATTTCGCGAAATTCATGCAACTTGGTATAATGGTAACAACTTCAAACTACAAAATAGTAGTTTTTGAAAGTTTTCAAGAAAAATTCTGATTGTATTAACGTAGCAATTGCTTTAAAATTTTTTTTTTTATTTTTTTTTTGTATATTGAAAATAATTTAGAACTTTAATTTTAATTTCTGCTAAAGTTCTGAAGCTCACATATATACTTTAAATAATTTTAACTTTGCAAGTCATTTTATATAATTCTCCTAAATATTATACAATGTTACAGTATTTATAATAATCTATTTGCAAACGTTCAATATTCTCGAACATTTTGTTACGGTATGGGAAGTTCCAGCAATTTGCCTTAAGGCACAATGCTATGCACCACTAGTTTTGTTTTTTCATTTATAAGAAAAATATTCATGATCTGTAAACAGTACTCGTTTGGCAACAAATACTTAGCTCATTATTTGTTCACTTAATTTGTTCATTATCAAAGTTTGATAACAAAATTAATACAAGGTGCACAAATTGCATTCCTATACGCAATTTAATTTGCGTTCTGTTTGATAAATATTTAAAATTATACTTGTTTTAATCATGTACCAACATTCTTGCAATATTTTTCGAGTGAGAAAATAGTGCTAATATAAATTATGACGTATTGCTTGAAATTTTATTAGTAATAACATCAACAGTTGAATTAGTCTTGTTGCAAATTATGATGCATTATTTAAACTACTATTGGTAATAATATAAACATTTAAAATTGCAACAATTGTGAAAATTTTTCTCCGATCAAAGTAATATTTTTTAAGACAATGTGCTGGTTTTCAACGTTTGTTTGCAGTTTTCTGATTTTTTTCTTAAAATTTTTATCAGGGTAGAATTTATCAGGTTGAACAGGTTACATAATATTCTAAATGATATCAGTGGTAAAATAAATAATAATAAAGTTTACCGTAGCCTGGAAAATAAAAAAAAAATCCCCATGAGGCACGCGAGCTTACCGATGTTTTGTTTGCAGTTCTAATAGGGGCACTGGTGGAAAATAATGAGTTAATAAAATATGAAATATGATTTTTTAACTTTCATTTTATTTTATTAATTACATGGTCTAAACATGATATGTAGTAATTTTAACTTTCCGTAGGGTAGTTATAGTAATGGGCTGGAAATCGAAAATGAAAATTTTTGCATTTCTCGACGTTTTGAAAGTTTCTGAACGAAGTGTGGCTTTGAATGATCTAAAAAACATTCAATTTGTAATGATTGGGGGAAGAGGTGTTTAGTTTGTGGCAAAGACAGGTCCCGCCATTTCGAAGCTAAATGTGCAAAAAATGGCAGTTTTTGAGTGAACGAAGCTCCGATTTGAATGATCTAAAAAACTTTCTGCTTGTATTGACAAAACAATTGCTTTTGAGGATAAAAAATTATTACATCTTTTTTAATTTTGGATTGAAAATTAAAAAAATTGCCCAAGGCTAAGCACAGTCTAAGCACCACTCTGGTACAAATGTTTACCCAAGTGCGTTTAGACTGAGGAGCACTTTTCCAATTTTGTGAAAAATGTGAAAATGCCGCCAAGCTAAGCACAGTATAAGTGAAAATGTTGCACAGAATTAGTTGCAAATGCTTGTTTAGACTGTGACTATACGGGAGCACATTTTCAATTTTGTGTAAATTAGGCAACTATTTTTTTGAAATTGAATTTGAAATGAAATGACGATTGTTAATGTTATGGAGATAAATTGATTTATGATTTACATTTGATTTGCTCAGATATAACAAGATAGCAAAAATAATGAAAGTTACAGTATTTGTAATAATATATTTGAAAACGTTTAAAATTTCTCGAATGTTTTATCACGGTACGGAAATTCCAGCAATGTGCCTTAAGGCACGATACACCACTAGTTATGGATTATTTCAGTAAAAAATATCTGTTAGGATGCCTAATGGTGGTCCCAATATTATTAATCAACAGTGATATTATTTTTTATTTGAAAATATGTATCGAAATATCTTCTCTAGTTACTCCAGTCAATGAAATTGGGTTCATCTTAGGAACTTAGATCAATAGAAAATAAACGTTGATATGCTTGTGGCCATTCAACATTAAAATAATATTTATTATTAACATGAGAACAATATTTAATAGTCAATTATAAAAAATGCAGCATAAATATACATTTTTAAATTTGAGGACAATATTTATTAGCCTATGATAAAAAACGTTGCATCAAAAATTTATATTTCAATTTGGAGGCAATATTTATTAGCCGATGTTAAAACAATGCTGTATCAATGTTTTGTTTTTTATTTGGGGACAATATTTATATTTAAATTTGAGGACATTATTGGACAAGAACATTTATAAACAATATTCCCTCAATATCGATTAAAGTGGGTCCGATTGATTAGTTGACATCATCACAGAACCGACGTTTGTCTATACTTGTGCAATATAGGTAATCAGACCACACAAATCCAATGTTGGCAGTTGATAATTTTGTCTAAATCTCAATTTCGGATGATGAAGTCAATTACCACACCTCCCGGAAAGTTTTTGCATCTTGTCTTAAGGCAAAATGCCACTTGCAACTAGTTTCTCTGTTTCTGTCGATTCTTGATAATTTATTTTCTACCAGATCTCTGTCTATGTTTCAACAAGAGTAAATTTGATAATTCTAATAAATCATAAACAACACCCATGCGGTGTACATATGTGTCGCCTTTAGACGACCGTGGAGCAGAGTCATAGTTGACGCAGCTTCATTTGTACGCGGACGCCGGTGGCGCGAACATTTGTTAATCAAATTAAATTTAAATTTGTGCTCGTTTAAAAAAGATTTAAACAACAAATAATAGTGTTTGGAGAACTAACTGTTCTTGTGTGAATGATAAAAAAAACTTGGATTTGTGCTGGAAAAATTTTTGCAGCTTTGGCAAGCGCTGGTGAAGAAGTAGAGTCAACTTGATTTAGAAAAAACTTTTTTGTAAAGTTAGACAAAATTAACTAATGATAAACTTTTAATTAAATATTAAGTATATAATAAATTTCTGGATGGTTTGAACAAAATGATTAATAATGTAAGTACATATTAGGCATTATTTATTATTTTGTATTAAAATGTAGGATCAAAATTTTTAGACTATATACTAGGGTTTGTAGGTTTTTAGTAGAAATATATGGTATTTGAGAACTGATTTATTATAAGGAAATGCCGGCGTTTAATTTTCAAAAAATATATAAAACTAGTGGTGGATGGCATTGTGCCTTAATAAAAATTTCTGGAACTTTCCGTACCAAATATTAAAATATTTTAAAAAAAGCTTTAATTTTGTTTGAATTCTTGTCAAAATTGCTTTTTCTTTAGTAGATTTTTTATGCGATTTAGTAGAACATAAAAATAATAATTGACTAGTATGAAATGACTGAAAACAATTAATTATTCGTTGATGCATAATTTTCACATATAAGGGTGTAAATATTTTTAAAATAGTGAAATGAAGGAAGACTATCATTTGCGATAGAGTTTTCATCAATATATTTGCCATTTTCATTATAAACTTTCTTTTGGGTTAGTTATAAAAATTGCAAAAAAACTAAAATGAAAATCTTCATATACATTCACGTTTCAAAACCTTCTAAACATTTTGGCATACCTTAAAAAAAATTGATATATGCGTGTGTATGTGTGTGTGTGGATACAAATTTCGAACGACGATTTCGGGAACACTTAGGGATCAATCGATTTGCATTCTATTTGTTTTAATGGGTAGACGTGCTGATTAGTTTTTGGCAAAGGTAGGTCCAGCCGTTTCGGAAATTAGAGGCAAAAAGTGCCAAAAATGCTAATTCAGCTTTTGAGAGAACGGAGTGTCTGATTTCAATGATTCAAAAAACATTTTATTTATATTGACAAAACGAAGAACTGAGTAATTTTTTTATCGCTTTAAAAAAAGTTCAATAGTTTCAAAAAATTGGAAATATTGAAAAAATCAAATTTTCACGGAAAAAATGATTTTTTTTCAATTCTTAAGAATTTAATTTTCCAAAGTTTTCAATAAAAGAATTAAAGTTTATTTTAAAAAAATAATTTTTGGTATAGGAAGTTTCAACAATTTGTCTTGACCTTGCACCACTAGTTACTTTTTTAAATTTATCTTCATTTCAGATGATTTTCTTTAAAATTTATCATTCGTGATTAAAAACTAGATAGAACTCTTCAAAAGTTTTGAAACGAACGAAAAACCTAAAAATTTGCAAGAAACATTAGATAAAATTTAAAAAATTAAAAAAAAGCTTTTAGACAAAATTTTAAAAATAATAACGAACGTTTAAAATTAAATGATTGTAACTTCTATTTGTAAAATATTTTAATGCACAATTAGATGCAACATTTTACATATATTTAAGAGATTATCGGAGTTATATATAATTATAAACATACTCAATTAAGAAATATTATCTGAGCATTATTTATCAGTAAATATGTAAATTAGTAGGTAATTCACTAAATGCAAATATTGATTACTTCTTTATTGCATCATCTTTGTTATGAATTTTAATTAATTATGAGAAAAATATATGATATAAATAATATATATATTTTTTAGCACATGTAATTTTATAATTTATTAATTTCTTATTTCTTTAGATAAGTTCATTAGTCTTGCATATTTTTTTTAATATTTCAAATCATAATAAAAACTTGTTTGCACTGAAATCAAATTTTTGAGATAAGCTAATATTTTGGAATCTTACAAACGTGCTTCTTATAAAAACAAACACAACTTACTATTATTATTGTTTTATGATATCTGAAATCTTAGAATGTTTGTACAGATTGTTTATATTTAAATATTGCGATAAGGAATAACTCGATTTTACTTGCCAGAACTATTGTTTTATATAATATTTAATAAATTATCAAATTTTCATCACCAATTTGTATCAATCAGAGAAACTCATATTACAAAAAACAAAATACATGTCACGAATTGATATATTTTGTGACTGATGTCATTTGATTATCAACATTCTTCAATATCCCCAACCTTCAAATTATTGATCAATCCAAATTTCATCATGTGACAAATTATTTACTGGCAAAAGAAGTGAAAATTATCATTTATTTAATCTGTAATTAAAAAATTTCTGTTTGTCACATTGCAGGCAGAAGATAAGAAGCCCTAGTCAAACAATATGGACTTGTAAAATAGAAGCAACCAGACAAATATGAGTATTGTTATATTATTGAGTGCAAGTAACATTACCATTGATAATTTCGTCGAAGATATTATCTGAGAAATGCAAGATGGGTCTTCAGGACGTAGTCTCATGGTAATAATGAAATTTTGTAATGTATTTATACTTTTGTCTAACAGCAATTTATTCATACTAATATCAGTAATTTTTCTTCTTGGCATGAAGATAGAAAATCGTTTCCTAAAATTTTCTCTATTTTGTAAAATTTTGTAAAATTTGGTATAGCCTAGGCTATACCAAGAAGAAGCAGCTGCGCTTATTTTGAATATTTATTTTTTGTTTTTTTTGTTTGATTATTTTTCACGTCCCAATTGTTCTCTTACCTCTTTTTTTAGGCATTATATTATCATTACAAAGAGATGCTAGTTAACTACTTTATTTTAATTAGCAAGTTTTAATTTGTGAAACCACATTTTGAGCATATTCGGACGATTTATAGCATTTGCCGACAAGTTACAACATTTTCAGACGAGTTACAAAATTTTCGGATGATTTATAGCATATTCAGACGATTTACGTCCTTTTCAGTCGAGTTACATTTTTGGACGAGTTAAAATACTTACAGATGATTGATGGCATCTTTGCATAAGTTACTTAATTTTCTGACGAGTTACTTATTTATCAGACCAATTACAATATTTTCAGAGGAGTTACAACAATTTCGGATGATTCATAGCATATTCAGACGAGTTACGTCATTTTCAGGCGAGTTACTTGATTTTCGGACAATTTACAACATTTTCAGGCAATATACAACATTTTTAGACGAGTTACAACATTTTTAGAATTACAACATTTTCAGATGATTTACGGCATTTTTACACGCGCTATTTAATTTCCTGACGAGTTTCTTCATTTTCAGACGAGTTACTTAATTTTCTGACAAGTTACTTCATATTCAAACGACTCACAGCCTTTTCAAGTGATATACAAAATTTTTACGTGATTTATAACATTTATAGACAATTTTTAGCATTTTTATACGTTTTACAGAATTTTGATATGATTTACATTTTAAACTAATTTACAGGATTTCAGACAATTTACAGCATTTCCACATGATTTTCGACGTTTTTGGTCGATTTACACTATTTTTAGATGATATACAATAATTTCAAAAAAATTATAGCATTTTAAGACGATTCACAGAATTTAGAAATGATTATCAACAATTTCAGATAATTTACAGCATTTATTTTTTATTACATCAGCCATAATATTTTTATACTGAATATATTAGAATATCGCTGTTTATTATTGAAATAATTTGAAAAAAAGTTACATTTTCTAAGCAGTTGTGAATGCTTTTGAAAAAAAATTCTAGCATTTAAAAAAAAATCCTATACCCAAGCTTTCATTAGCATTAGTTTCATACATTTAAAAAACAAAAAGCTACATTGATAAACAAGAAGTAAAGATATAAAAAATCAAAATCAAGGAATAATTATTTTTAAATAATTCGATAGTGCTTGAAAAATAAAAACCACGTCTCATTTTGTATTTTCTGTAGTACGATTATAAGGACTGATTTTTAATTAGTATCATTCGAAATTATATCGATCTATCTTGTATACCTACTATAAAAGATTTTTAATATAATGTTATGTGGTAGAGCGTATTTAAAAGTCGGAAAAATACCTGATCAACTCAAATTTTATCGAATATCGAATACTTTCTAGATCACTCATTTCATAAAAATTTTCATTACGTTGCGAAATTCTATAGCATTGATAAATTTTTCATCAGATAGTATATTATTCACTTGTAATTGATGATTATTCTTATCTCTAACCACAATGTTCAAATACTTTAAAAAATATCTTATCCATTTCAGAAGTTTTGTGTTATATGGGCAATATACTATAATGTGTTCTATACTTGTGCCAGTCCTTAACTAAACAAATAAACATAATGTAATAGTTTAATTGTGTTGTTTATTTGAGATATTAATTTTAATTTTAATTATTAAAATTTTATTTAGGTACCAAAAAAAGATTGGCACTTACGACAAGCAACAATGGGAGAGGACGGTTGAGCAAAGAATTTTGGATGGAATTACTCATGTGCCAATGAAATCGGCCAGAATCAAAACTGAATTGATTGATGTGGATTTAGTTAGAGGTAAGAAAAATTTATTATTATATAAAAATATTATATATAATTTCGTAAGTTACATTTGTCCAAAACCATCAATAAACACATTTTTGGAATTTATCTGGGGTTAGTGATGCTACAACTGGGGAACCTAAATTAAAAGAAAATGTTTGGCGTTAATAAAAAATATATTTTACCAATTTTTTGTGGATAAATAAATTTAGATACAGCACTAGAAATGCATTTTATTTGAACTTTAATTTAATTTTAGCTATATTGTCCAATATAATAAGCAACACAGTACTACAATAAGTATTTTTAATACTCAAAAGTAAAATGTAAGTACTAAACTTTTCCACACTTAGGAACATTAACGTTTTTACGACGTGCTAAACTTATTTCCACAGCAGAAAAAAATTCTCGTAAAGTTCGCACGACTTTCTATTTTTAAGCCCAAGTAGCTTTTATCGAATTATGGTGTTATGAAAGCTTTATGTAAATCTTGGTTATAAATAGAATAAATTTTCCGGTCAACCATAACTCTTTATATATTTATATACACAGTTTTCTATTTTTAGTTTATTGCGAGTATTTTGAGTAACATTTTATGGTAGAAATTCTAAGTCTTAGTTGAGTTGTTATTGCACTTTATTGCAGAAGTGGGATATAAATAGATGTTTAATAAACATAATTTTTTTTTGCTATATTTGTAGTTAGTAGTTTTTCGTAATTTAGGTTAGAGTTATGGGATTCGATACACACCTCGGACAGCCTGGTGTCAAGCAGCAGTAATATCAGTTTTTGTTTAGAACTATAGGTAGCAAGTGAAAATTGCCCTTATCCGGCATCAATAAAAAATTTTCAGTATTACGAAAAAAATTAAAATATCAATTTATCCATTAGAGATGAGACAATTTGGATTGCCTTTTGCTAAAGCCAATTTCTTCCAACAACTTATAGGTTAAGTTTTTAACCAATTTTTAAAAAAACTTGCAATTAGTGGATATTGTCTTTCATTACAATTTTTGCATTTATTTTCTAGGGTCGTCGTTTCCAAAAGCAAAACCAAAACATGGTCTAGTAACAGTTGCTCGTTTGGCAATTTTGCGACTAATTTTATTACCAATTTATTCCAAATGGTGGGTTCAGCAAACATCGGCCAGAATTTTTGGCTTATTATTGGCTTTGTATGGTCTACAGTGTGTCAACTTGGCCGTTTACACATACCATAATGAGAAAAATATCGAGGATGAACATGAGGTAAAAATTTTACTTGATTGCTTCTGGTTTTGTGGAGTATCTACAATTATGTTTTGTATTTTTTTTTAGAAAGTTACAATTTCGGAGATAATTGTACCAATTGCAATGATGTTGCTTCTAAGTATCATACATACGCAAATAGTTTCTACAAATCCCGGGCCGATAAAATCTCCTCCCAAAAGACTGAGACGTAATACTAGAAAAAGGCGGAAACCATCATTTGCAAGGTAACTGCAATACATGTAATATTAGTAAAGTCAATACAATTGTCTAATGATTATTTTTGTCAGATCTCGGAACCAGTCCGAAAGCAAACTCAGTGATCACCAAGGTTCCACAACTAATCTCAAAAATATAGAAAGCGACAAGTACTTCCAAAGAACCAGAGTCAGAATTACCCAAAGTGATACCAAAGACTCTTCTATCAGACGAAGAGTTGTAGCCTGGGAAAGTCCAGTTCATGTGACTACAACCTTGTCAATTGAGACCAATAAACAGTCTTCCAAAAATAATGAGATGATAGATGCAGATGCTTTAGAATTAAGGAGTTCCGAGGAATTTATTTCTGCAGAAGTTACCGACAGTTTGATCAAGAATGATAGGGAAACTTTGAAGTTGGTCAGTTCTGTTTTGAAACCTGGGACGAGTTCTGGTGCTGCTGGTGGAAATCAAGAATTTGGTAAGATATAATAGGCACATAGGCTAGAAATAGAATTTGGTCTACTCCGGGAAGTTCATAATAATTCTGTTTTTCAGATAATCCGGAGCCGACGACCCCTTTAGACGACGACGGGTTCGAAAGTTTAAACGGTAACGGTTCAAGTGAAAATGGTGAAGACGTATCTCAACGTGGAAACAGTGAAGAACCAAATTTTGAATCTGACCAATCGACACCAGGCAAAAAGTCTTCTGAAAATGAACACGCACCAGGAACCAAATATTTTGATGCTGAGATTGAGAACGCCATCGGCTGTTTAAATGTTAAGACAAAATTTACGACGACGACGTCGTCGGATAATAAAGACTGTGATAATAATGGACCGATTTCTATAAATTATTCTGTGGGAAATGATGAAGTGCAGAAAGTTAGAGAAAATAATTCCAGGTAGTAAATTGATAGCATATTTTTAACTTCCTGTAGGGTAGTTATAATGACGAAAATCGAAAATGAATTTTTTTGCATTTCTTGACGTTTTAAAGGTTTCTGAACATTTTGCCATACCACAGAAAAAATGGATGTGTGTGTGTGTGTTTTGTATGTCCGCATTGTTTCGTCCATGTTTTCGGGCGCACGGATCAAACAATTTGAATGGTTCAAAAAACATTCGATAGCTATTGATAGGGAGATATGCTGATTAGTTTTTGGCAAAGGCAGGTCCAGCCGTTACGGAGATACGGAGCAAAGAGTGCAGAAAATACAAATCGAGTTTTTGAGAGAACAGAGTATCGGATTTGAATGATCTAAAAAACATTCCATTTGTAATGTTTGGGAGAAGAGGTGATTAGTTTTTGGCAAAGACAGATCCCGCCATTTCGAAGATACAGAGCTAAATGTGCAAAAAATGGCAGTTTTTGAGTGAACTAAGCGTCCGATTTGAATGATCTAAAAAACTTTTTGCTTGTATTAACAAAACAATTTCTTTTGAGGATAAAAAAATATTTCATCTATTTTTATTTTCCATAAAATATTTTTGTAATTTTGGATTAAAAATTCAAAAAATTACCCAGACTAAGCACAGTCTAAGCGCCACTCTGGTACAAATGTTTACCCAAGTGCATTTAGACTGTTTATGTAATGGAGAACTTTTCCAATTCCAGGCAACTATTTTTTTGAAATTGAATTTTGAAAATGAAAAGACGATTGTTAATGTTCTAGAGATAAATTGTTTTATGATTTACATTTGATTTGCTCAGATATAACAAGATAGCAAAAATAATGAAAGTTGCAGTATTTGTAATAATATATTTGAGAACGTTTAAAATTTCTCGAATATTTCATTACGGTACGGGAAGTTCCAGCAATTTGCCTTAAGGCGCGATGCCATACACCACTAGTTCATATTAGGATGGATTAATATAACTTGATGATTTTAGATATGATACTGATATAAGGAAAGCCTGGGTGCATGAAGTTTTGGAAAATAGAAGTCCAGCATCAGTTATGTTGGAGAAACCTATTTTAAATAACAGTGATACCGATACAGACACTTTGGAAACTTTGATGAACTCCAATTCTTCTTTGGTAGGTATGGCAACGAAAAACAAATATTTTTTTAAGTAACTGTGATTAAAATTAAATTACTTTTATCTTACCTATCATTACAAATATGTCTTCTTCCTTAGTTGAGGAGAAGAGGTTCGCACCAGAGACGAACAGCAGGTGAAGATTCCACGTTTCGGCCCTTGTCTGGAAATTCTAACTGTTCCACAAATGCTGAGAGTATCAGAATAAATCACAGGGAATCCAGTGGTGATACCGAGGAAGAAGGAGATTGTGATACTGTTTCTACTCCTGGAACCGTCGGTTCATGTTGTCCTCATCTTAATGATACTCCGCCGTCAGTCAACGAATGGATCGGAGTCACTACAAATAGTAAAAAAAATATATAAAACATAATAGTATAAAAATGTTGGTTACTTATATGTACTTTGCTTCAAGGTGAGGAGTGCAGTTATAGTTCAGAATTGGAAGAGACTGATTCGCAATACGAGCACAGTAATGCTGATCTTGTGGACCATCCTTTTGCTTGGGAATTCGGGTCAAATACTGTTCTTAGTCCAAGTTGTGCCGCTTCCGACAGAGGTAATTAAAAATAATAAATAGTTGTTTGCCCAAAAGTTACTGACGGTCATGTCCTCATTCTTGTCTATTATTAACGCCCCGAAGGAGAAGTTTGTTTTCATCAAAAAATCCGATTCGCTAATTTTATCTTTTCTCGACGTTTCAAGTCATTTTGAATCGAATGAGACCAAATTTGGAAAAAGTATGTGTGTGTGTGAACAGATTTTTTGCCGTAAATCGACGTTTTCTCAAAAAAGGCTGGACCGATTTCAACAATTTAAAAGCCATTCGATGTATCTCGATGAGGACTAGCGTTTATCAATTTTGAGCAACGATCAGCCAATCCGTTTTTTTTATAAATAGCAGAAAAGTGAAAAATATTTTGTCCACGTTTTAGCCCGCAGTTCTGAATCAATTTTCAAAATTCAAAAACCGTTCGAAAGATATTGGTTGGGAATCGGCCTGATTAGTTTTTGGTAGAGATACGCTGGCACAATTTCTTGTAATTAACTGCTGAATTTTTTTTTGACGATCTTTATGATTTTTTTTTTTTGACGGTAGATACCATGGTCTTATGGATCATACTAAAATACTACGGCCCTACGAAAGTCGTTTAATTTTAAAAATTCGTTAAAGTTTGCAAAAATTAGTATCGTATAAGCCAATCGATGTATTTTGATGTGGATTATGTTTCCTCAGTTTTGTGTGACGATCTGCCGAGCCGTTTCTTTGTAATTTGAAAAAAGTGTTAATCTTTACGTCCACATTTTAGCTCGTACTACCGAATCGATTTTAAAAGATCAAAAACTGTTCGAAAGATATTAGTTGAAGTTTATACTGAATAGTTTTAGGTGAAAATCTACCGAGCCGTTTGCTTGTAATTAATTGTTGAAAAAAATTAAGCCGACTTTAATGGAACTTTTTTTGGCGATGAATATCGTGATCTTATAGAACTTACTGAAATATTACGGACTTACGACAAGTAGTTTAATTTTGAAAATTTATCAAAGTTTGAGAAATGAGTAGTTTTTTGACGTTTGTTATAATTAAAATTTGAGGATTCACTTATTGGTATACCGATAGAGTACTTGGTCTTAATGAACATACTAAACCATTAAAGTCCTACGAGAACTGGTTCAATTATAAAAATTGTTGATTTTTAAAAATTTGCTTTTAGAAAAAACTCCGAGTTAACGTGTTCGTTCGTTTTCAAATATGTGTAATAAATCCACTCGGAATACTTTTAAACACTCATAAATTGATTTATTTTTTAATTGATTAAGTCGATTATTTTATATCGGGAAGTTCATGTAACTTGTCTTAAGGCAAAATACCAATACCGTTTAGTTAATTTTTGTCTTTTTCGATAATGTTTTTTTTTTCAGTTAGTTGTACAGTTTGGGACCATCGCGAAATTAAAAAGGCAGACCTATCAGTCTTAGATATAAGTTCTACCATCATAGCCCGCGTGGAAGGAATGCCTGAAACTTGTGATTATTTTTATGGAGGAGTTGCCTTGTCTATTTTGTTGGCCCTGATACCGGCAGTTTGCAGACTTTGCAGATTTACCATCGATCACAATCATGCTGATGATCATTTGTCTGTTCTGGATCTTTTGTCTTTGGTGTCGGAAAAAATGTCTGGATCTTTTGTGACGTTGATTGATATGGCTTTTGGACAAAATTTAACGTAAGTATAAATGATCGAAAACTTTGGTCTATCTATTGATTAATTGAGTTTAATTTTTTTATTTCAGGACACGGATGATTCTCATCATCAGTTTAACACAAAGGATAATACTGTCCTGTTTATTTTTCTTTTTGTTGGCGGTTGCTGAACGTGTTTTCAAACAGCGTTTCCTGTATGCAAAACTGTTTTCACACCTGACGTCATCTCGTCGAGCGCGAAAATCTGAATTACCACATTTTAGACTTAATAAAGTCAGAAATATCAAGACGTGGTTGTCTGTTCGATCATACTTGAAAGTAAATATAATTATTTTAAATTCATTTATATGGTATAATTCGAACCAAGACTAATGGTGATTTTTGGATTCCAGAAAAGGGGACCTCAAAGATCAGTAGATGTCATTGTATCAGCTGCTTGTCTCATAACATTATTGTTGTTATCATTTTTAAGTGTAGAATTGCTTCGGGTAAGATATACAAACAACAAATTCGAATAAATCTTACTATATAAAATATTATGTTTATAACAATGTCTCCTTTATCAGGATTCCGTGCATCTTCATTCACAATGCAACGTGGAAGCTTTTGCATGGTCACTTGCATTAGGGATGTTTTTGCTGAGATTTATAACACTTGGAACCAAAATAAATCAAAAATACAGAAATCTCTCTGTACTGATCACAGAACAAATAAATTTGTATCTACAGATCGAACAGAAGCCAAATAAAAAGGAGGAACTGATGGTTGCTAATAGTGTTCTCAAACTGGCTGCTGATCTTCTTAAGGTAATAAAAACTAATTTGGGAAAATAAATTGATATATTAATTTTCTAATTTTTTTACTTCAGGAATTGGAGTCTCCTTTCAAAATATCCGGTCTATCAGCAAATCCAATTCTATATACAATAACAAAAGTGGTGATTTTATCAGCATTATCAGGTATTCTTAGTGAAATGCTCGGATTCAAACTAAAACTGCACAAAATTAAAATAAAATAGTTACTGTATACAAACGTTATATATATTATCTTGTGAAGATATTACTGTAAATAGCATTAAATTTTAATGAAGGATCTCTAAAATTTTAATTACTGACTAGGTTGTATAGTTACATAATTTAGCGTTATGTTGAAGATAGTTATATGAATTCTTATAATTAGTTAGTTTAAGACTTTGACGATTATAAAAATGTTTAGATTCTCATGTTGATCTGCTTATATTTACATGTAAATAAATTTAGATAAAGTTTTAGTGATATAATAAATTATATAATAGAAAAACGACTTTCTTATAAAACATACATACACGCAATCCAATTTCGGTGTCACATGTCCAATTTCGGTGTCAAACGATTCAGAAAGACTTGATAGGAGCAAAAATAAAATTAGCAAATCGTATTTCCTGGCAAAAATATAATCTTCGGAAAGTTGAAAAATATGCAAAAAAGTGATTATCAAAAATCAAGTGATAAATAAACTAGTTGTAAGTGGCGTTTTGCCTTATGGCAAGTAGCATTGATTTTTCGATACGTGTAAATAATCGGTTTAATCTTTTTTTTTTAATTTATGTATGATCCATCTGTCTATCTGTCTGCAAAAAATAAGCAAATCGTATTTTCTGGCGAAAATATAATCTTTTTCTTCGGGAAGTTGAAAAATGTGAGAAAAAAGATATTTTCAAAAATCAAGTGACGAATAAATAAACTAGTTGTAAGTGGCATTTTGCCTTAAGGCAAGTTGCATGAATTTTCCAATATGTTTAGATAATCGATTTAAGCAATATTTTTTAATTTATTAATATTCTACCTGTTTACCTGTCTGCCTGTCCATCTGCTTTCTTTCTACATTTATTTCCCTTTTGTATTTTCACCTTCTTATTGGTCTGTCTGTCCACCTGTTTACCTGTCTATCTATCAACTTGTTGATCTGCTGACCTGTCCGATGATCAATTTATATTATTGGTCTACCAGTCTATATATCTACATGTCTTGTTATCTACTTTTTTACTTGATTACCTGTTTACCTGTCTATTTTTCATATTCTTTACTTTTCTACTTTTTTACCCATGTATCTGTATTCCTGTGCACCAGTTTACGCAGATGTGTTGTGCTAATATTTTTTGCTAAAATTAATAGACAGGTTCAAAAACCGTATTTGTTTCGGTTCCATTTGAGTTTCGGTTCAGCAAAAAAAAACGTTGCGGAATCTGGTTAGGAGAAACAGGCCGCGGTTTGCTCCATTTGGGTTCAAATAAAACCCTTGTTTCCAATAATACATATAAAATTTCATTAAAAATTAGAAAAAAATCAGCGTTTTTTTAATACGTCAGCTAATTCTCGATATCAAAAATCTTCTTTGATTCCGGAACACGTTATTCAAAAAGGAAATACCGGAACGACGTTCCGGATTGTTCCGGCATACAACTCCACTGAGTGTACCTTTTGCAACTAATTTTGTTTATAATTTCTTCATATTTGTCAAAAAATGTCAATTTCTGCTTTTTTTCTGAAACGCCAATTCCGCCAAAAACCGCTAGTCCTGATACTTTCGCAAAAATTCTTCATTCCGTTAACAAAAGTGAAATGTTCTTTGAATCATTCAAATCGGTGCTTCTTTTTTCTCCAAAAATGTTATAGGTGGAAAATTTTCATTTTTATGTGTTTGCTATTACTATAACTCATCCTGCGTGAAGTTTTTAAATTTTAAATTTGATGTTTAAAAACTTGTTATGTTGGCAGTCCTCACTTCCTGCAAAGTTAACAGTGCAGAAGTGATGTGACATTTTAATGGAAGCCTAAGTGACATATTGAATATTCGATTAAATTTATGCTAAATATTTGAAAAAAAAAAATACATTTTAATTTAAAACAAATGTTCAAAATTCTAGTGATTTGAAATAATATAAATTATTTGCATAAGTAGTTTTGTTATTTTTGTAAGTTGTTTAAGAGGGATGTGCATTACAATTTGACATACCGATCTGACTGTTGTGTTATGAATATGCATTTTAGTTATTTTACATTTGGGACATTTACTTTAATACTTACTAATCGAATATCCGAATCAAATCGGATAGGACGGGACAATATTCTTCATAAAAAACTATATATAAATATTTCTAATTTATTATAATTTGTGCAAAGGTGGTTAAATGCAAAATGGCGAACGAAGACATCACAAGGTTAGTCCTTCTTTTTTAAATAAATAGTTATTGATGCTAATTAAATAACATGAAATATTGTCTATCGAAGAACTTGGATCATTATAATCATCAGTAAGACAACTATTATTACTGAAACATGGTGTTGTATTACATAATACTTAGGTGGTTGTACAATATCTAAAACCGTCAAGCCTTCTCACTAAATTTATATATCGATTTGCGTTTACATAGTAAAAAACATTATTTATTGTATCATACCTTTAATTTCTATTTGTCAATAATGTTATGAGTTTATCTAGATCACATAACTAGATAAAGACAAAGTGAAAAATCGCTCAGAAATTACAGATAGAAATAAGATTTATATATTGAAAAATTTATAGGGATTATATGATATAATCCTAATATTTTATAAAAAAAATTATTTTATAATATTTTGACTCAGATCAGTCTTGTCTTGATCCTAAATTTTGTTAAATTTTTGGTTTGCTTTTATATTGCTTACATTTTTCTCATACCACTTACATTTTTATTTGCATCTTTTGTAATTATTAATAGTAAAAGTATATATTGATTAAAAAGCTCAATAGATAAATTAAAATTTATTAAATTAAAATGTATCATTTACCAATACTTGCAACAATTTAGACACAACCTTAACATTGATACTATTTCCTAAAAGTCGATAACACTGTTTTTGTGTTGTATTTTGTGGAAAACTAAAATCATCAGGAAAACACATCAATCTCGACACCTCTCTTGGAGTAAAGTATCTTAACTTCAAAGTTTTCAATTTTTCTAGTTTTTCTTCACATGATAAACCTTCACATTGTTGATAAGTATCTTCAACTGTTGATTTTGGGATGTTAGATAATACTGAACCAGTTCCATTGGCATAATGTGTGTATGCTTTTGTGAAACATGTAGATCTTTTGTCTTCAGGGTAACATATGTCGAGGACCCAAACGTATTTTGATAATACTTTTTCTGGGAGGAAATATGATTCGTTTACGTCATTTTGTAGGTAATTGCTTATGGTAAGCATTTCATTAGATTCCAATTCTGGTTCAAACTACAAAAGTAGAAAATATATTAATATAAGTCAAATTAGTGATTTATCTTATAAGATCTTTATTAGATCTTACTTGTTTCATTGTACAGAATTAAAAGTATATTTATATCATTTCATGATATCAATTTTGTTTATCAATTAACTAACCATTTCCTCATGTTTCAATTCCTTCAAACCATTACTTTTCTTAGCTAAACAATAATATCTCATTCTTGAATTAGGTACACCGACCCATTTAGGACTCCTCAAATACTCGTAAACATTAAAACAATTTGTTTTAAATACTGTAATCAGTTGATCTCTAGCAACAGATTTCTCAAAGCCCATTACATTTTCTAATAAAACATATTTTAGATTTTTAATATGCGGTAAAATATTTAAAACATGCAAAAAGGATGAGGTTCTGGCATCTTCGACGTCTTTCTGATTTCCATTTCTTGTAAACGGTTGACAGGGGGGCGACATTAATATGGTATTAATATTCAAATCTGAAATAAAAGATGATTGAATATTGAGTCTAAAAACTCATCAAATAGTAATGATCATATTTACTTATACTTTTACTCTAAAATATTAAGCATTAAAAAGATTTTAAACATTTGCATTTACTGTTTGTTATCCAATAACTCTTGCATAGTGTTAGTATGATCACAAACATTTACAATTATACTATTGATGTTTTTACCATCGATCATTTCAGGAGTCAACGACAAAATATTTTTATTAAGGCAAACGGGTCAGGATAGTTGTGTTTATACACAGAAGTTGCTAGTGGATTTAGATCTATCGACATGACTATTTTTCCTTGTAGGCCACTCTCTAAAAATTTATAGAAAACATTATTTACAAGAATTTTAATATGTAATTAAAAAATTGTAGTAACAAACCTTTAAAAGCATAGTGCATGCCTCCGATGCCACAATATAATTCTAAAATACGTAATTCTTTCTGTGAATCCATTGTTTGCTGTAAGAATATTTTTTTAAGGTTTTAGCTCTTCTAAGTTTACTTTATGAAGCTACATTTAGTTCTTGTAATTCCTAAAAATTATGACTGTTCTGTTTTGGGTTTCCTGAATTTATTTTCGTCAATTAATAAAAGTAAAAGTACGTTTATTTTCAAAATACTTCATAATCATAATAAAATAGTTTATAATTCACAATTATATTAAGTAACCCATTTTCTCATTTGCTTTACAAGTCAAATTTGTAGGTTAGGATGCACGTGGTTTTGACAGCTGTCACTTTGACATTTAAAGATTATTTACAATCTGGTTGAATATTTCTGTTTGAGAGATTCCCTCATAGATAAATAAGTATAATAAGTGGATTACCCGAGTTTATTTCGCTCAAAATTTTATTTTATCAAATTTTTATTTATCTTGATCCTATAATTTACAGTTGCTAAATATATTTTTCATTCAAACTTCTTTCCTGCTCTCATAAACATAAGAAATCAAATCAGAAGTGAATGAAAATAGGAAAAAGCTGAAATTAGTGAATATTTTAATTTACATCATGACTGCATTTTATAAATGACAATAACAATAAATTCTTTAGTCTATTTTCATTGTGATGCACTCTACTGCTCATATGCCTTCAATTCTTTATGATGTTTAAATTTTCTTCTCGAGATTACATGAGTATTAACTTTTTTATGTAAATGTGGAGTAACAATATATCTATTTTTTTGATTGTAATAGATAGTAGGCCCCATATTACAAAGTTCATTACATTAAACTTACAAATAATTCAAAATTTACAATTGGAACAGGAGGTGCATTATCATCCATTTTAAATAACATTAAATTAATTAATTTTTTTGCTTTCTTATCCCTCAAATTATTGTTATATTGTAATCACAAATACTTTGGCAAATTAATTCTTTAATAAGTTTCTATTGTTGCATTAAACGGTTAACACAACCTTGCTGGAAGTTGCATTTAAAGTTAATTTAAAAAAAAAATTATGAATTTGTTTCTATTCAAGTTTTCTTGTAAATGAAAAGTATCAAATAAGAAAACTTGAGTGATTAAATAGGTAATTTTATATAATAATCGTGATTTTGTTGTATCATCACTGAGAAATATTAAAAGTATCTCCTATAATTGCTATAAGGTAGCAAAACTTTATAGGTTGTAAATTGTAAAATATTTTGATAAGTTCTCTTATTAAAATAACAAATAATGTAAAAATATTACACTGAAGAAGTAATACAAAAATAAATATGTTCATTTTAAAATTTAACACTATATGAATATTTTAAATATGCAATATTAAAAAATTGTCATAATAATTTATACAATATTTATTCTTTAATTACTACATCATTTCTCATGCAAAAGTTGTCTCCGTATCTCAAATGTTAAGACTGATAAAGCGGATGCAGCATTTAAACTATCCACACCTTTGGCTAATGGAATATGGACACGTTGCCCATTGAAGAAATTAGCAAACCTAAAAAACAATTGTTATTAATATTAAAGCAGTCTATGATATGATATTTTTTTTTACTTACTGATATGCATCATAACTTATTCCTTCTGTTTCTCCACCAATAATTAGAATAGTATGTTTATCATTGTTTTTATAATTTACATTTTCATATGACTCAAGTGGCAATTTAATTTTGCTTTGGAAAGTATTGGAATCAGCTATAAAAACTTGGCAGTTGTCCGGTAAATGTTCGTTTATTTTATTCCACACAATATCATCAAGCATAGTTAAGCGAAAATGACCTCCTGAGCCTGCTCTCAACACTTTGGTGTCCCAAGGATCCACACAACCTGATAGAAGTAAAATAGCTTGATAAATATTTTGTGGTTATAATATAATTTGTTAGATTTTACCTTTCGTTAGTAACAATTGGTGGCATGGAATTGCTGCACAAGTTCTAATAATCGATCCCATATTTGTCGGTTCCCTGATGTTGTCACAAATAACAGTGAGCGGTACGATGGTCACATCTACTTTCTGTGGAATATAATATTGAGGAGGTCGTGTGAACAATCCCATAATTCCAGGATTCGTTGTTAAGTTTGACCAAAATGCCATATCTCCATGTGGGACTTTATAAAACATGCATTTAGGATCTCTTTCATAATTTTTTAAATGGTTTTGCAAAATCTTTAAATACTCCACTTTACTGAACATTAGTTTTTGCAATTTTAAATCAGCTTCTAAAGCATCTTCTATGAGTCTACGACCTTCTAATAAAATTTGATTGGATTGTTGGCGGTATTTTCGCGATTTTATTGAAACCATAAGGCTGCTGAATTTCGCATCACCCATTTTGAGCTTTTCGTATTCAAAGTTTGTAGCCTCGTCGATTATTATATGATTTGGTTTGCCTTCGGATTTAACAGGTTGTGAATGAACTTTTTTAATTTTAGGCTTCTGTAAGTTTTTCGTAGATGTACTCGATTTTGCTTCATTTTTATTAATATCTTCTAATGATAGCTCAGTTACTGTTTCAGCATCTTTTTCATGTGTAATTTGTTCCTTTACTAGTTCTTTGGTTTTAACTGGTTGTGGGTTCATTAATTTATTATACTCCTCTATAAAACAATCAAAATTCATATTTATAATAAGCAATCAGTATTATCATTCATACATTATCAATCATAATTTACCTAGTTCAACTTTTCCTATTTTTTCAAATTCTTTCAAGTCTTTTGGTTCTAACATTCTTGATGGCCTTCGAGATACCCATCTTGTGTAAGTCCGGGCAGTATTTATTAGAAAATTAAACTTTGCAGACATTATTTAAATAATACTAATTAATAATTAACAAATAGTTTATTAGATACTATATTTTTTGTTCTATATGCACAGGTTATGCGCATATGAATGATTGAGGTTATGTTTGGCTTTGGTTCTTAATCTTGCGGAATGTTCGGAAGCTGCGCTTTTGTTAGGCGGAAATATTTGAATTTTAGAAGAATTTCAACAAAATTGACTTGTAAAATACAATTTTAACACTTTCCACTCACGAATTACGAGATTTATATGAATTTTACCGGCATCTGAGTCGAAAGGGTTAAATCTATCTAGGTGTTAGTGGCATTGTGCCTTTAGGTACGTAACTTACTTAACAATTACTTACCGTAAGTTGTATAACCTCACTGATAATGGTGAATAATCTACAAAATAAATCAGCTTTGAAATTTAGCTTTATTGAAAAAAACGTTTTTGAATATCCGAAATCAAACGTGGACGAATAATTTTGTACTTATTCGCTAAACAGCTCCGAATTCAATCCTGAGGAATGATATATTGTTCGAGTTTTCATCAATTTGAAAACTCGTACAAAAATAATCAAAGAAATATATATTGTCTCATAATATTACAATGAGCAAACAAACTCGTATTCAAAATACTGTGCAAATTTTCAAACTTTTAACGGATATTCAAAAAAAAAATCATTTGGTGGTAGAAGACGGTTCTAAATCGAAGATTTATCGAAACAAATTATATAAGTTTATAAAAATATATCAGAAATTTCTTCGCTCTTCAATTTTATGATAAAGTATAGTATTAG
Organism: Ctenocephalides felis; assembly: GCF_003426905.1. Classification (NCBI taxonomy): domain Eukaryota; kingdom Metazoa; phylum Arthropoda; class Insecta; order Siphonaptera; family Pulicidae; genus Ctenocephalides; species Ctenocephalides felis. The sequence goes on from NW_020539725.1 coordinate 70,653,914, forward strand.
TGTTAATTTTTTAAATGTTTCTATTCTTAGAAATAAAATTAACAACGAAACAAAATGAGTTTTATGCTTTCATAAAATAATTACGGATTTTTTTACTTATTAACCTTCTATAGGGTAAGTTACAGTAATCGTCCAAAAATCGAAAATGAAAATTTTAACATATCTCAGGGTTTTTCTAAACATTTTGGTATACTTTAAAAAGAATGTATGTGCGTGTATATGTATGGACACACTTTTTGTCGACGATTTTGGGTGCACGGGTCAACCGATTTGAAGGATTCAAAATGCATTCAATTCGCACTGATAGGGTGACATGGTGATTAGTTTTTCGCAAAAACAAGTCCAGTCGTTTTGGAGATATCTAACTAAAAATGCAAAAAATTGCAGTTTTTGTAAGATTGAAGCTTCCGATTCGAATGAGTCAAAAAAAAATTTTGCTTGCTTCGACATTGTGAAAAAATTATTAGTTTTTGGGGAAGGCAAAAAAAAAACATTTTTATTTCAAAATGTTTTGTTTATTTACTATGAACATATAAGGTTGTCAAATATCTCCCTTCCGCCTTTTTGTATTATAAACCAAGAGCAAAAAAGCGGAAGGGAGATATTTGACAATCTAATATATCAACGTCGTCGTCAAATTCTCTTACATTTCGTCTACAAAATACGAGTAACGAAAGTTACATTATTTATAATAATCTATTTGAAAACATTAGATATTCCACAAATGTTCCATTACGGTACGGGAAGTTCCAGCAATTTGCATAACGGTGTTATGCCTCACTAGCTTTATTTTAATTTAACCTTAATTAGATATCATTGTTATTACTTCCTCTAATATTACGAATTTAGTATTGAGCATTTGAGAATGTCCAAAAAAAAGTTTAAGAATGTTTTTTTCAAAATTCCAATTACTACTGCACGATACGATTTATTATTAATCATTTTACAAAAATATTACATTTTAGATTTACTTGGAATGTGCAACATTTTGGAATATTTTTCAATGGCCTTCTCTGCAACTTGTTTATTTGTCGATTTCATTGAACTATTTTTTATTCCCGTTTCAAAAATCCTATCCCAAATACACATGCGATAAATTTCTGAAAAATGTCTCATTCCAAAGTCTCGTCTTCCTATTTCTAAATATTTAGGATCCAAACTGTCACAAGGGTCCCATGTGTATCCTGCTAAAGCATCGATGATTCTATATCTTTGCACTAATTCGGATTTCATGGGATTACTGGAAATAGATAATTCATAAATTGAACAATAATAAATGAATTTATAAATATATGTCATATCATCTTACCCTGTTTTAGCAAAGTTCGTCCACATAACTACCATTCTATTGTGAGTCCTTTGAGCAGTTTCATCAGTCGGAATATTCAAAGGCCAAGAAAACAGATACAAAATTGGTGACATTTTGAACAAATAACCCAAATCATCAGTATGAGCCACTCCACGCAAATGGTTCCAGTTTTCAGAGCATATTTTTTTATGAATACTGTAACTATCATCCGACAGCATGTATAAATACAATTTACTTTTCCTTTTGTAATCAAATCCATGTTTGAGTGTTCTATAAATTCCATTTAAAAACCAGGCATCTCCCATGAGATGAATATATGCTCCTAGTCTATCATCAGGATCATCATCGTTATAAAAATGTTCTACATAAGTTTCACACAGTTCTTTCACAATTTTGGCTTGATCTTGGCCCAAAGGATTCTCCCAAATAAATGCATCTCGTGGTATAACTCTTTCAGGATCTCTTAAAGTTTTTTCAACTTCGTGGCAATCAGCATCTACTCGTGTCAAAGCAAAAAGTCCTTCCATGTTGTTGAAACCAATTATTACATCTTTTTCTGGTAATCCTTCTTCCTGCATCAGTTTTAAAACTGATTCAGTTATTATAGGATCAGGATTTGCTTCACATTTTTCTTCTATTACTGGTTTGAAAACTGGTTCTGTGGCTCGTCTGATGTCTTCTCTATCAGGAACGTCGGATAAAGATGCTGAAAGCAGGGTTCTGGAGTCGACATTTAGCAAATCTTCTTTGAGCAAGTTTTAGGGATTCTTGAAGTTTTTCCAAATTCTGGAAGAATACTTGAATAAAACTTTGTAGTAAACAAGCATAGTTTTACCTTCCCGAAGGAGAAGTTTATGGATTTATCAAAAAATCAGATTCGCTAATTTTATGTTTTCTCGACGTTTCAAGCCATTCTGAATCGAATGAGACCAAATTTGGAAAAAGTATGTATGTGTGTGTGTGAACAGATTTTTTGTCTTTCGATGTATCTTGATGAGGACTAGTGTTTCTCAATTTGTGCAACGATGGCCGAGCCGTTTCTTTGTAAATCGCAAAAAAGTGAAATATTTTTCGTCTACGTTTTAGCCCGCAATTCCGAATTTCTGATCCACTGGGCAGTTTTCTGTATGAAAGTGTTGAAAAAACTTTTTTCGACGATTTTTATGATTTTTTTTGACTGTAGATATCATAGTCTTATAGATTATACTAAAATATTACGATCCTACGACAAGTCGTTTAATTTTAAAAATTCTTCAAAGTTTGTAAAAAATTAGTATCGTTTTTTGGCGTTTATCAAAATTAGAAGTTTCATCGACGTTTGCTCAAAAACGCCTTAACTGATTTCAAAAATTTAAAAGCCAATCGATGTATCTTGATGTGGATTATCTTTTCAGCAGAGCCGTTTTTTGTAATTTGGAAAAAAGTGTTAAACCTTTCGTCATTTGAGCTCATACTACCGAATCGATTTGAAAAAATCAAAAACTGTTCGAAAGATATTAGTTGGGAATGATACTGATTAGTTTTAGGTGAAAATCTACCGAGCCATTTTGATGTATTTAAATGTTGAAAAAAAAATTAAGTCGATTTTTATGGAACTTTTTTTTAGCGATATATATCATGGTCTTACAGAACTTACTAAAATATTGCGGCCTTACGACAAGTAGTTTAATTTTAAAAATGCATCAAAGTTTAAGAAAATGAGTAGTGTTTTTGACGTTTGTTAAAATTATAATTAGACGATTCACTTGGTATAACGATATAGTACTTGGTCTTAATGAGCATACTAAACCATTATAGTTCTACGAAAACTGGTTCACCTTTTGGGGTTCGAATTGGATTGCCCAAAGGATTTAGTGCTGTTCCGCTTTGCAAAATAGCTTTTTGATACAAATCATTCGTAGATTTATCCATCATCAAATAATGTACACTGGCTGCTCCTGCAGATTCTCCAAATATAGTTACATTTTCTTTGTCTCCACCAAATTTTTCGATATTTTTGTTCACCCAACGGAGAGCTTCTCGCTATAAACCAGTAAACTTTTTTAATATATACATCCAGTAAATTTAAAACGCTAAATTTTCACAAATTTCAATTACATTTGGTTATTTTTTCCTACCTGATCTTTCAACCCCATGTTTCCATAAATTCCCCATTCAGGTGCGCAAAGAAATCCGAAAACTCCGAGACGGTAATTGATGGTGACTACAATAACGTCCTGTTTGACGAGATAATCAGGACCATAATATTCCCAATCACCAGATCCTGTATTAAAAGCCCCGCCATGAATCCAGAACATTACAGGATATTTTGTGTCCTTATTTTCTTCGGTAACCAAAGGAGTATAAACGTTCAAGTAGAGGCAATCTTCATCTCCTTGAAAGGGATTTAGTTTAAGTCCTTTTCATAAAAATTAAATCATAATTACAAAGTTATTTTGTAGAAAATATATCTAATTCTGGTAAACGTTAAATGTTAATGAAATGTGTTTGGTCTCCAGTGAAAAAAAACTTGTTCATAAAAATAAAATAAAAATAGAAAACGAGTGAAAAAAATGAATGATTAATGAATATTTGTACTTGATATGAAAATTTATTATTTTTATGATTTTATTTACCTGTGTATGTTTGGAATAAACTATTGCATTGTTGAACTGCATTGTTTCCCAATTTAGTTGCCCATTGTTCACAGCAACGGTTTTCAACTGGTTCTGGAGGCTGTTTTTGGAGAAAGATTTTTTTTAATTTCTTTTATTAATTGCAATCTGTCTTTATCCGAAAAAAGACCTTCAATAATTTTGAGGACACATGGCAAATTAACATCTAATTCTAAAAGGTTACTCAGCAGCAAGTCTTGGAAAAAGATAGATAAATTTTTTTAGCTAGTTTTTAGAAACAGATTTTTTACTGATTGACTGAATTCATTAAGTTGTAAAGCTAAATTGAGCATAAATAAAATTAAACAAAATAAGGAAGGGAATTGTAGGGATTGTTCTATTGACTAATTGTCTACAGGATTCCATTTTTTATATAAAGTCGATATGCAGTTTTGTTGAGGTTTCTTTTAGTTAGACGATATATTAAGAAAATAAGCCAGTGGAAAATGAGAAATTGCTCTTATTGATGGCATTCTATACCAAAAGGATGTTTAGGTCAACGTGTATGATTTTGTTTAAAGTTCTTAAAATTAAAAAAAAATTAAAAGTTTATAGAAACTTTGGAACTTTGCATAGCATTTACACTTGGTATTGAAATTGCAATCGCATAATTCTGGAATTTGTTAAATTTAATAACAATTATATATTCTAAACTTAATAGGAGAAGAAGTTAGACTTAATATATATTATCTTAAATAGTTAGACTTAATATAATATATATCATCTGTTCCTTCACTGAGAAAAAAGTGCTTATTTTTAATAGAAACAACTGATGTAACTTTTCTTTTTGAATCTTTTTTAGAAACTCATTCGACGTTTATATTTGATATATTTTTTATGAGAATTGATCCAGTCTACATTATATACTTTTAAATTTGATGTAATGCTGTAGTAATGATAGGTGCTATTTTCACTTGGAAACATATTATTATTGATCTAGTTTCTTAAATTTGTATATATAGTTCCTTTTTTTACTTCCTCATATTTAAAGAAATCAACTACATATTTGGCTTGTTATTCATTTTGGGAGTTTAAAAATGTGGAAATTGAAAACAGTCAAAAAATAAAAAACGTGGAAAGTCTCAAAAAATTGACACGTGACCATATCATGATTATAGCCCTCCAAATAATCCGAAAAAAAAACTACTAGTGGTGCATGGCATCGTGCCTTAAGGCACATTGCTAGAACTTCCAGTATCAAATACTACCATTTTTAAAAATCTTAACAAAACTATCAAAGAAAGAAATTTAATTTTTGAAAATTTTGAAATTTTTGAAAAAAAATGGATTTTTTTATATTCTGAACTTTTTTATTGGATCTCCGAAAACGGTGGTCCTGCGTTTCCAAAAATTTCACCAGTTGTTTATTACAAGAAAAATGTTGAATCATTCAAATAGGACGCTCCGTTCTCTCAAAAACTGAAATAGCATTTTGTGCTTTTTTTGCTCCGTATCTTCGAAAAACCTAGACCTGTCTTTGCCTAAAACTAATCAGCACGTTTCTTTACAATAAAAATCGAACGTTTTTTTGAATCATTCAAATCAGTTGTTCCGTGTTCTCGAAATCGTCGACGAAAAATTGTATCCGCACATACATACACACACACACACACAAACATACATTCATTTTTTCTAAGGTATGCCAAAATGTTCAGAAACCCACAAAACGTGAAGATTTGCAAAAATTTCGATTTTTAGACTACTACAATAACTCACTCTACGGTAAGTTAAAAACAAGAAAATAATAATCTAGAATAAAGTCGCATTTGTACGTACTATAGACAAGTTAATAACATTGTTTTCACTAACTAGTGACTGTCTGAAAATAAAATATAACTTTTTTTTTAATATATTTGCATTTTTTTAAATTGATTGACAAAGAAAAGGATATATGGTACACTATATAATTATATACAGAATTAAAGTGTAAAGTTTAATTATAAAATGTATATGACTGAAAAAAAAAGAAAAATGGTAACATTTTGAATTAGGTTTTGGTTTGGTAGCATAATTCATACATAATTTGAGGTACATCGGTCCAGTAAAAGTTAAGAAATCGTGAGTATCCTTACCCCCTTACTTCAAAAATATCAATTACCCACCTGAAATCTCAGTTCTCCAACAGGTGGCTTGGCATACGGAATCCCCATAAAAGCTCTGTATTTACTAGTACTTCCATTGCAAAAACAAGTACCTCTCAGAATACCTTGATCCAAAACAACAGTCTGAGGATCAAATCGTGCACATTCCTCTTCAGTACCAGCAGAATTATCTTTTACACCTGCGGTTTCTTTTAACGTTTCTATAAAGTTGTTTAAGACTGGATATGACAGCATAAGTAAAGTTATCTTGGGATACAAGGGCATGATGAAGGATTAAAGGGTTTGCAGTAGATTTCATGATTGAATAATAAGAATTTTGAATTTTGATATTTTTTGTCGAATATTTTTTGGTTGCGTCTACATTTTTATTTTTTGAAACATAGTTAACGATTTATATAGAATTTGAGTGTAAATGATAACCTGAAATAAAAATTAGGGCAGGTGATGAAAAATTTGATTTTACATTGTCATATTGACTTGAAATTTTGACAACGAAAACAAAATTTTGATTGAGTAGATATTTGAAGATGTTTTAATTATAATAAATATTATATTATTGTATTATGAAATAGACAAATGATATGTATATATAAAATATGAAAATTGTTTCATAATCAGACCTCTATCTGACTGAGATATGAAAATATTATATCAATAAATAAACAAAAAATTATGAAAAAATAGTATTTTATCTAATAAATAATAAAACTAGTGGGGCGCATGGCATCGTGCCTTAAGGCATATTGCTGGAACTTCCCGTACCAAAAATTATTATTTTTTTGAAAACGATTAACATTTTTGAAAAAATTTTACTTCGAAAAAATTAGATTTTTGAGAAACTATAAACTTGAAAAAAATTACTTTTTTTTGAAAAAAAAAATTTTTTTTGAAAAAAAAAAGTTTTCTTTATTAACTTCCCGTAGGGCAAGTTATAGTAATCGCAAAAAAATCGAAAATGAAAATTTTTGCATTTCTCGACGTTTCAAAGGTTTCTGAATATTTTGGCATACCTTAGAAAAAATGGATGTATGTGTGTGTGTGTGTGTGTGTGTGCGTGTGTGTGTATGTATGGGCAGTATATAATATATAACGCACACACACATTCATCCAGTTTTTCTAAGGTATGCCAAATTGTTCAGAAACCTTTGAAACGTATAGATATGCAAAAATTTTCAATTTCGATTTTTGAACAGTTTGTTACTACCAACTCATACGAAAATAGACCCGCAACATAGTGTTACCGATACATTTCTATTTTTTCGAGAATTGGCTCCTAAAATTTGTAGAAATCATAATTTTGGTAGTATAAGCATTTTCCGAGGAAATTTTACAAATCGAGTATTAAATAAAATTAATCATTTACTTAAAAGTACATTTATTCAGATTTTATATAACAATTTTAATACAGATTATTTTTAACAACCGCATTTGTATTTTACATGTTGACATTAATCCATATCACCGTAATATAAAATGATATAGAAAAGTCATGTATGTTTTTTTAACAAAAAACAATATTCACATAATTGTGAGTTTACAATTCGTAATATTGTGTAAATGTCAAATATTATCACAGTAAAATTTTTCTTTGCACCAATTAAGCGGTTGTGATAGATAAAAAATAGTTTAATTTACAACATTAACTCTAATTTAATGGTCTTGTTACACTAAACATTTTTGAGAAATAAATATTGTAATAAAAAATATATTTAAAATAGTTTCATAGTACTGGTAAATATAGTACATTTAAAACTAAAATTAATTAATTGAAAATATCATATTTTAATTTAATCTAAAATATAATATCTTAGATTATTAGGAAAATCAACATATTTTTACCATCAAAAAAGTTTAGCATAACGAGACGATAAGTTTTTATATATAGCCGAGCAAATCTTATTATTTTCAAGTCTTTTTATATAACCTTCTTATTAGAAAATACTACCATTTTTAATATAGAGTTGAATGTTTAACACATTAATTGCCATGTCATAAATAAATGTGTCTGACGCTACAAAATTTGGCGATTTGGTAAAAGAAGAAAAAGCTTCAATTATGGGCCATGTCAGTCATAAAAAGTGTTTTTCCAAGAATTTTGGCAAAATAATATTTTCTTTGATGCAATAAGTTTTCTTGATACACTTGAAACTAAATCATGTAATAAAGTTACTATGGTCCATGTGATTTTTCTTTTTCTGATTTTTCTTTCCAATTTTAGTCATGTTTCCTCTCGGCTGTATGTAAAATTAAAAAAACTCATCTAATACTTTCTTCATTACAGACTCTAAACCGCAAATTCGCATTTCTATAAACTTCATCCCAAAGCATCATGCGTTTTAGTTCCAAAATATTTTTCATTTCAAAATGTTCTTTTCCCATGTCCAAATATTTTGGTTCTTCGTCGTTGTATGGTTCCCAAAAAATGTCGTTTAAATGTCTTTTTGTATCACATGATGCATCTTCAGTGTTTGATGTAGGTTTTCTGAAAAAAAATTAAACAGTTGTAATTTTTTATTATTGAACATATTGTTTTTTATTAGATAATAATTTTTACAATCATTTGAAAAAGATGATAAGTGAAACTTTATGAATAAAAATGGAGGCTTCAAAATACAAAATCATCCTGCCATTTTGAAAATACAATTTACAAGACTAAAATAGTGTGCATTGGTATATCTTTATTCTAATTGATTTTGAACATTAAATTTGATAAACTTAAAAGAAGTGAAAACAAATCGATCTTGCAAAGAAAAATGTGATGTAATTTAATAATTTAATAATTAACAGTATAATAAATTTTTAGCCCTTTATCCTATTATTATTTGTACTTATACATAATTTTTAGGAATCAAAAAAGGCTTTAAAAATACAAAATTATTTGACCGTCTAAATTAATTTTTGAAAATTTAATCGATAATAAAAAAATCTAGTATCTCGTATTATGTTTTTCGTTTGTATGCCAGTTTAGTTGTATGCCATTATTTAGTTATTTTTTGAATTTTACATACTCAATTTATCTCTATATTCAAAAATTGATAAATTTAGAAGCAATGATAATAAATCAATCTTGCAATAGAAATATAATAAAATTTTATCACTGAATAATTAGCGTCATATTTATTTATTTATTAGAAATCTATAATCAATAATAATGAATTTTATGGTTAAAAATGTTCAATTTCGGTTTTTTGACGATTACAATAACTTACCCTAAAGTTAAAAAGTGTTCACAATATGTAAATTTTTAATTTATTTTTTTAAAACAATAACCTTTCTGTGTTAGTAGCACAAATACAATAAGTAAATAAAAAGTGAGATGAGTTAACTTTGACGAAACATTGTTGTTGATAATTTTTTAAATATTTTTTCTATTTTGCTTAAAAAATAACTCTAGTCTTAATGGCTTGTTTGTCTTGTTAAACATTATTTTGAATTTTTTTTAACTATTTATAATGTTGATATTTAAATATCTTGTTTGAGCCAGTGGATACTAAATTTGGCACTGAGTCAGCATTAACATAAATGTGTAAATTATAAGATTTCTTTAAGTAAATAAGATATTCTATTGTCAAAAACATAATATACGAGTAAATTGTTAAAAAAAACTAGTTTCACAATAGCGAATATATTTAATGTTGCTAATGAAGACGACGTTTTTAAACATATTTATTTTTAAGAAAAATAGGAAATTTTTCAAAATGTTCTAAAATAATTTGGAAACTTTTCTTAAAATAACATATGGTAGATCATTTTCGAAAAACATGCTAAATTAATGAAAATAGTAAATTGTACGTATTTATTCTCGAAATCGTATTCGATGTAAAAAACTTATATTGCAATAGTAGTCAATTCCTCCAGTCAATTCTCAACAGAAAATCTCAAAAGTTTTCATCTTTTCCAAGTGACATATCTTTAAAACGGTGGCTCTGAGAAGAAAAAGTATTGATGCGTTTTTTTATATAATTTTATGCTCTACAATTTTGTCTGAAGGTAATTTTGCGATAAAACTGACCATTTAGTTGAAAATCGTGAAAAATCCATTTTTTTATCTTTGACCTTGGGCCAATTTTTTACCTCGCACTGGAACGATGAGGACTTTTGGGATTCCTATTATAATAATATAAAAGTTGCAGTCCATAATGAATTATTGTTACCATCACCCTGATTTTAGGTCTAAATTGACCGGGTTATAGCTTGTGCTTGTATTGTTTTAAAATTTACCATCAATGACTAAGGGGCAAATTCTCCGATAAAATTAAAAAGTTATAGTAACCCTATGTTACGGGTCAATCTTTGTATGAATTGGTAGTAACAAACTGTCAAAAAGCTATGTATTTGCTGTTTGGTGAGGCGTTTTACACATAAAACCTAACTTCACGTATATGTTATCAATGAGACATCAGAAAGATGCACTTATGATAAAAATGATATTGAAGTTTGTAAGTTTTGCAGGCTAGATTTTATGTGTGGAACGCTTAATTGCACAGTAATTATATTTCTTCGTGACAATTTGTTACTACGAAGAAAGACCCGTGCCATAGGGTCACCATAACATTTCTATTTTATTGAAGAATTGGCTCCTAAGTTGTTGTAGCATTTAATATGTGGTCGATAATGCAAAATTACTCTTATTACTATATATACTATCCACTTACCCATTCTTTACAAAATTGGTCCAGATCCTGACCATCCTTTCCAGAGTCTGCATAGCATCTTGCGGTATAGAAATGTGCGTTGTTCCCAAAATAGGAACATCCAAAGAGTTTGCAAAAAGATATCCTAAATCATCACCATGACTAACTCCTGGCAAGGAACCCCATCGATAGGGCAAGATATAACTTTTATATACACTATACGTATCATCTGATAACCTGTACAAATACAAATTGGAATTCCTGCTGAATTCATTGAAAAATATGGCTTTCAAGGTACGGTAGATTCCTTGGAGATAACCAGCATCGCCTTTAAGTTGGACGTAAGCTTCGATATCATCGTTTTGTTCTTTGACTTGGTCATAAAATTCTGTAAGCATTTTTATAAATTTTTTCTCCTCAATGCCATTGGGATTTTTCCAAATATTAGCATCTCTATGTATAGCCCTTTCTATATTTGTCAAAGTCTTGTGAACTTCCATGTTTCCTCTGGTTACTCTTGCCATAGATCTTAAACCTTCAGCACTATTGAACCCCATGATGACATCGACATCAGGAAATTCACCATTTCTCATTCTTTCCAAAGCAGATGGAAATGTTATTGGATCTGGAGATTCTGGTGATTCTAAGACTGGATTAAATACTGGTACTGTGTCTCGATCATGGTCGTTGGTATCAGGAACTCTGTTTAAGGCTGCTCGTAAAATTAGGTTTTTATCCAGGTTTAGGAGTTCTTGTTTTTGCGTGATGTTTAGCACTTGTTTGAGTTTTTCAAATCTCTGCAAGAAAGATAATAATAATTATATAGAGTGGAAAAAACATGAATACAATGTCAAGGTAATAATTATTAAATGAAGTTGAAACATTATTCAAATTTAAATGTAGATAAAAAAAACATTTTGTATGTACCTATTAAAGTAGTAATAATGTTATCAAATTTAATTATTTGATCAAGTTATTCTAATTTGTCTAAAAGTATTTAATACTTCCAAACAAATTTAACGACTTACTTTAATTATGGCTTTTTTTAGTTAACAAGGTCAAAATATATATTTTTTATTTTGCGTGACCTAAAAGACGTAAACACTTACAATATTTAAAAAAGACTAAATTTTGGATACTAGATTTACTAATTGATAAAAATAATTTAGTTTGATTTTTAAATACTAATTACCACTTGTTGTTAAAAATGTTTTGAAGTAATAATAAATGATAAATTTATGACTTCATTTAAAAAGACGTAAACACTTCCAATATTTAAATAAGCCAATCTTTTATAAATTGTCGATATTAGAAACAACAATTGATAAAATATAAGCTTGAATTTTAAATACTAATTACCACTTGTTTTTAAAAATATTTTGAAGTAATTCCAATATTTAAATAAGTAAATTCATATAAATGTTGGATAATGGATATAATTGATAAAATAGTAATGCTTGAATTCGAAATACTAATTACCATTTGTTTTTAAAAATATTTTGCAGTGATAATAAATGACAAATTATTTTCAAATGTATTATATTTACATGCAGAGGTTGAATTTGATTAGCAGTCGGATTTAGTAATGTCCCACTCTGCAAAATGGCCCTTTGGTAGTATTTTCTAGTCGAGTTGTCCATCATCAGAAAATGGACACTTGCTGCTCCAGCAGATTCTCCAGCAATTGTAATTTTTTCTCTGTCTCCACCAAACTTTTCGATGTTGTCGTAAACCCATTTAAGTGCCAGTCTCTAAGAAAATAAAAAAATCGTGATTTATCCTTGCTTTTCTCTCATATGTCAATTACTATTACCTGATCTTTTAGACCCATATTTCCATGAATATCCCATTCCGGTGCAGATAGAAAGCCGAAAACTCCCAGTCGATAGTTGATAGTCACCAAAATAATTCCTTCCCTGATTAAATAATCAGGTCCAAAAAAATTATAAGATCCTGATCCTTGGTTGAATGCGCCTCCATGGATCCAGAACATTACAGGATATTTAGTATTGTTCGCAGAATTAACAGTCTCTGGTGTAAATATATTCAGATATAAGCAATCTTCGCTTCCTGAAAAATGTAATAAATCATATTTATTTTAATGGTTTATATTAGAAATTATAATTTTGGTTCTGGCGTGACGTAATTTGGTTTTTGATAAATTCAATTCCGTTCAACTAACTTTTGTCCTTACACGTTTTTGCATTTGCAACAAAAAGTAGTAGAAGTAGTTAAAATATCTTAATTTTTGGCTGCTAAAATTTTACGATTTTCTAATTTATTATCAATTGCGTTAGACAATATAGATTAACTTGCAATGTCTCGAAAAAATTAAATTAGCAAGTTGGATTTTCTGGCGAAATAGTACTTTTGTTTTTCGGGAAGTTAACTAATACGTAAGTAATATCTAATATCAATTTATTAATTTTTTTTATTATATTTTTTACAAATATACGGAATTTCCAAACATGTTTTAAACTAATAAGGAAATACCAAAGGCAATAAAGCACGATATTATAATTGGGTGTAGAAGTAATTAATTATTATTCATATGTTTACAAGCAATAATATATAAGACAATAACACAAATATATTCGTATGTATATATATA
>NW_020539725.1:70668223-70697642 GCF_003426905.1 Ctenocephalides felis
CACGATACGATTTATTATTATTCATTTTACAAAAATATCACATTTTAGATTTACTTGGAATGTGCAACATTTTGGAATATTTTTCAATTGCCTTCTCTGCAACTTGTTTATTTGCCGATTTCATTGAACTATTTTTTATTCCTGTTTCAAAAATCCTATCCCAAATACACATTCGATAAATTTCTGAAAAATGTCTCATTCCAAAGTCTCGTTTACCAATTTCTAAATATTTTGGATCCAAACTGTCACAAGGATCCCATGTATATCCTGCTAAAGCATCGATGATTCTATATCTTTGCACTAATTCGGATTTCATGGGATTACTGGAAATAATAAAATAGATAAATTATAATTTGAACAATAATAAATGAATATATAAATATATGTCATTTATCATATTACCCTGTTTTAGCAAAGTTCGTCCACATTACCACCATTCTATTGTGAGTCCTTTGAGCAGTTTCATCAGTCGGAATATTCAAAGGCCAAGAAAACAGGTACAAAATTGGTGACATTTTGAACAAATAACCCAAATCATCAGTATGTGCCACTCCACGCAAATGATTCCAATTTTTTAAAGCATATTTTTTATGAATACTGTAACTGTCATCCGACAGCATGTATAAATATAATTTACTTTTCCTTTTGTAATCAAAGCCATGTTTGAGTGTCCTATAATATCCATTTAAAACCAGGCATCTCCCATGAGATGAATAACGCTCCTAGTCTATCATCAGGATCAATCATCGTTAAAAAAGTTCTACATAAGTTTCACACAGTTCTTTCACAATTTTGGCTGATCTTGACCTAGGATTCTCCCAAATAAATGCATCTCGTGGTATAACTCGTTCAGGATCTCTTAAAGTTTTTTCAACTTCGTGACAATCAGCATCCACTCGTGTCAAAGCAAAAGTCCTTCCATGTTGTTGAAACCAATTATTACATCTTTTTTCTGGTAATCCTTCTTCCTGCATCAGTTTTAAAACTGATTCAGTTATTATAGGATCAGGATTGCTTCACATTTTTCTCTTCTATTACTGGTTTGAAAACTGGTTCTGTGGCTCGTCTGATGTCTTCTCTATCAGGAACGTCGGATAAGGATGCTGAAAGAAGGGTTTTTGAGTCGATGTTTAGCAAATCTTCTTTTGAGCAGGTTTTTAAGGATTCTTGAAGTTTTTCCAAATTCTGGAAGAATAAATCATACCTGAATAAAACTTTGCAGTAAACAAGCATAGTTTTAACTTCCCGAAGGAGAAGTTTATGGATTCATCAAAAAATCAGATTCGCTAATTTTATGTTTTCTCGACGTTTCAAGTCATTCTGAATCGAATGAGACCAAATTTGGAAAATGTATGTATGTGTGTGTGTGTGTCAAAAACGGCTGGACCGATTTCAAAAATTTAAATGCCATTCGATTTTGTGGAACGATTAGCCGAGCTGTTTCTTTGTAAATCGCAGAAAAGTGAAATATTTTTGTTCATGTTTCAGGCCGCAATTCCGAATTTCTGATCCGCCAAACCGTTTTCTTGTAACAGTGTTAAAAAAATTTTTCGACGATTTTTATGATTTTTTGGAGGTACGGTAGATATCATAGTCATATAGATTATACTAAAATATTATGGTCTCACGACAAGTCGTTTAATTCTAAAATTCGTCAAAGTGTGCAAATTAATATCGTTTTTTGGCGTTTGTCAAAATTAGAACTTTCATCGACGTTTGCTCAAAAACGCCTGAACCGATTTCAAAAATTTAAAAGCCATTGATGTATCTTAATGAGGACTTGTCGGTTTTGAGAGATGATCTGCCAAACCGTTTTTTTGTAATTCGGAATACCGAATCGATTTGAAAAAATCAAAAACTGTTTGAAAGATATTAGTTGAAAATGATACTGACTAGTTTTATTGAAAATCTACCGAGCCATTTTCTTGTATTTAACTGTTGAAAAATTAAGAAGCCGATTTTTATGGAACTTTTTTTAGCGATATATATCATGGTCTTACAGAACCTACTAAAATATTGCGGCCTTACGACAAGTAGTTTAATTTTAAAAATGCATCAAAGTTTAAGAAAATTAGTAGTGTTTTTGACGTTTGTTAAAATTATAATTAGATGATTTACTTGGTATAACGATAGTACTTGGTCTTAATGAGCATACTAAACTATTATAGTTCTACGGAAACTGGTTCCAAAAAATATTGGATTTTGAAAATTTGCTTCTAGAAAATACTCCAAGTTAACGTGATCGTTCGTTTTTAATGATGTATAATAAATCCACTTCGAACACTTTTAATCAATCATATTTTTTTTTATTGATCAAGTTGATTACTTGCACATATCTGGAAGTTCATGTAACTTGCCCCAAGGCAAACTACCAATACCAACTA
Organism: Ctenocephalides felis; assembly: GCF_003426905.1. NCBI lineage: Eukaryota > Metazoa > Arthropoda > Insecta > Siphonaptera > Pulicidae > Ctenocephalides > Ctenocephalides felis. The sequence continues at coordinate 70,670,608 of NW_020539725.1, forward strand.
GTTATATTTGTAGTTATACTATCTGGTACCTTTTGGGGTTCGAATTGGATTGCCCAAGGATTTAGTGCTGTTCCGCTTTGCAAAATAGCTTTTTGATACAAATCATTCGTCGATTTATCCATCATCAAATAATGTACACTGGCAGCTCCTGCAGATTCTCCAAATATAGTTACATTTTCTTTGTCTCCACCGAATTTTTCGATATTTTTGTTCACCCAACGGAGAGCTTCTCGCTATAAACCAGTAAACTTTTATAATATTACATCCAAATCATCCAGTAAATTTAAAACGCTAAATTTTCACGAATTTCTATTACATTTGGTTGTTTTTTCCTACCTGATCTTTCAAGCCCATGTTTCCATAAATTCCCCATTCAGGTGCGCAAAGAAATCCGAAAACTCCGAGACGGTAATTGATGGTGACTACAATAACGTCCTGTTTGACGAGATAATCAGGACCATAATATTCCCAATCACCAGATCCTGTATTAAAGCTCCGCCATGAATCCAAAAACATTACAGGATATTTTGTGTCCTTATTCTCTTCGGTAACCAAAGGAGTGTAAACGTTCAAGTAGAGGCAATCTTCATCTCCTAGAAAGGGATTTAGTTTAAGTCCTTTTCATAAAAATTAAATCATAAATACAATGTTATTTTGCTGAAGAAATCTGGTAAACGTTCTTAAACGTTAATAACATGTTTTTAGTAAAAAAAAATTGTTCATAAAGTCAATCAAAAAAATAAAACGTAGAATGGAAAGTGGTGCAAAAAATGAATGATTAATAAATATTTGTACATGATAAGAAAATTTATTATAATTATTTTATTTACCTGTGTATGTTTGGAATAAACTATTGCATTGTTGAACTGCATTGTTTCCCAATTTAGTTGCCCATTGTTCACAGGAACGGTTTTCAACTGGTTCTGGAGGCTGATTTTGGAAAAAGATTTTTTTTTATTTCTTTTATTAATTGCAATGTGTCTTTATCCAAAAAAGTCCTTCAATAATTTTGAGGACACATGGATAATTAACATATGTTCTAAAAGGTTATTAAGTAGCAAGCCTTAGAAAAAGATAGATTTTTTTAGCTAGTTTTTAGAAACAGATGTTTTACTAATTGACTGAATTCATTTGATAATCCTGTAGCAACGGGAAGGACTATTTTCACTTGGAAACATATTATTATTGATCTAGTTTCTTAATTTTGTATATATAGTTCTTTTCTTTACTTTGTGAGATATCATATTTAAAGAAACCAATTGCAATTTGCTTTGGGGTATTCAAAAAAATGGAAACAGTCAAAAAATCAAAAAAGTGGTAAGTCTCAAAAAATTGACACGTGACCATAGTCATGATTTTAGCCCACAAAATAATTCGATAAAAAAAACTAGTTGAAAGTAGCATTTTGCCTTAAGGTAAGTTGCAAAAACTTCCCGATAGATGTAAGAATTGACTTAATCAATCGAAATAGGGATTTAGATATTTAGATAAAACTTTCAACTGTTCATTTCGAAAATCAAGCTTTCGCTTTCAATTAATTCCTAACAAGGCGATTTTCAATTGAATTTTCTCAAACATATTTAAATTATCTGTAGTTATATTAATTGTATTGCACAGGTGCGTGTTTGTATGTCCTGTAGTTTAATATTCCACATTTTAACTAATTGACAATATTTGACGTGATTACATCACAGAAGCAACTTTTGACATAAATTTTAACTACGATATTTTTTAAACTATAATGAATTTTTAAAATTGAACTACTTGCCGTAAGGCCGAAATATTTCAGTATGTTATATAAGACCATGATATCTATCGTAAAAAATGTTTCATAAAAATCGCCTTTTTTTCAACAGGTAATTACAAGAAAACGTTCGGTCGATCTTTACCAAAAATTAATCAGTATAATTCCCAACAAATATCTTTCAAACAGCATTTGAATTTTTAAAATTGATTCGAAATTTGGTCCAGTCGTTTTTGAAAAAGAGTCGATTTAATATAAAAAAATTGTTCACACACACATATATACTTTTTCCAAATTTGGTCTTATGCGATTCAGAATGACTAGAAACGTCGAGAAAACATAAAATTAGCGAATCCAATTTTTTGATGAAACAAACTTTTCCTTCGGGAAGTTAAAAATAATATTGATATAGAATAATGTCGCATTTGTAAGTACTATGGACAAGTTAATAGCATTGTTTTCACTAAGTAGCGACTGTCTGAAAATAAAATACAACCTTTTTTTAATATAATTCATTTTTTTTAACGGTAAATATCTGAATTTGGGTATGAGTGATGTTCATAGTGATGAGAAGTCTATAAAGAAACTCGGATTTTTTTATGAAAACATAAACTTTTCTTTTGGGAAGTTTAAAAAAAATCTAGAATAATTGCATTCGTGTGTACTATGAACAAGTTACGAAATTATTTTAACTATATAGAGACTGCCTGAAAAAAATTACTACTTTTCCAAAATGGTAAAAATCTGAATTTGGGTATGAGAGAAGTCTATAATGAAAACCCTGTGAAAGTTTCAAGTAAACCGGTCCCGTAGAAATTAGGAAATCGTGGGTATCGATTACTTACCTGAAATCTTAGTTCTCCAACAGGTGGCTTGGCATACGGAATTCCCATAAAAGCTCTGTATTTACTAGAGCTTCATTGCAAAAACAAGTACCTCTCAAAATACCTTGATCCAAAACAACAGTCTGAGGATCAAATCGTGCACATTCCTCTTCAGTACCAGCAGAAATATCTTTTACACCTGCGGTTTCTTTCAAAGTTTCTATAAAGTTGTTTATGATCGGATATGACAGCATAAGTAACGTTATTTTGGGATACAAGGGCATGTCGAAGGATTGAAGGGTTTGCAGTAGATTTCATGATTGAATAATAAGAATTTTGAATTTTGATATTTTTTGTCGAATATTTTTTGGTTGCGTCTACATTTTTATTTTTTGAAACATAGTTAACAATTCATAGAGAATTTGGGTGAATTAAAAATTAGGGCGCGTGATGAAAATCTGATTTTACATTGTCATATTGACTTAAAATTTTGACAACGAAAACAAAATTTTGATTGAACAGATATTTGAAAATATTTTAAATATAATAAATATTATATTATTGTATAATGAAATAGACAAATGTTATGTATATATAAAATATGAAAATTGTTTCATAATCTCTCATACCAACACTCCTATCTGACAGAATATGAAAATATTATATCAATAAATAAACAAAAAATAATAAAAAAAATGGTATTTTATCTAATAAATATTATAAATATATTTTATATGAATTTAAAACTTGAATATTATAGGAGTAAACTGTGTAAGATGAAATGAATGTAATGAGAAAATAATTACATATGTGAATTTACACACAATTTGAAAATGTTATAATATTTTGTACAATGATATTTAGAAAAAAATACGTTAAAACTATTAGTGCATGGCATCGTGCTTATGGGAAATTTCTGAAACTTTCCGTACCGAAAATTTAAAAAATTTTTATAATTTTCTGAAAACTTTGGAAAAATAGGATTTTTGAGAATTTTGAAATTTTTGAAAAAATTTGACTTTTTCGAAAAATTTGATTTTTTTTTATATTTCGATCTTTTATTTATACTTTGAATTTTTCTGAAAATTTTGAACTTTTTTCAAAGCAATCGTGCTGCGTGGCTGTTTTAGAGAAGAAATATCGAAGCGCGTAAGCGCCGCATCGCAGTCTAACGGATAAACATTGGTACAGAACCCATAGAAATGTAAACAAAATTCATACTTATTATTAAAATCTTTATAATTATCTGATAATTTGATATGCATATGTCTAATGATCATTTTTGACCGCCAAATGACATTTTTTTTAACTTATTTTTATTGAGTGTTCATAACCGCTGGACATGCCTTCCCAAAAATTTAATCAGTTGTTCATTTGTCAATACAAGTAAAATGTCTTTAGAATTATTGAAATCGGACGCTCCGTTATCTCTAAAATTGAATTACCATTTTTGGCGCATTTTGCACCGTATCTTCGAAACGGCTGGGCCTGCGTTTGACAAAAACTAATCAACATATCTCCTCTCCAATTTGTTTTTGAATCATTCGAATCGGTTGAACCGTGTTCCCGAAATTGTCGACGAAATTTGTATCCAAACATACACACACACATTCATACAGTTTTTCTAAGGCAGTGGTCGGGGAACCGGGGTAAATTACCCCAAATGGGGTAAAAGTGAAATTTTGGGGGTAAAAAGTATATATTTGCAAAGCACTAAATCAGCTTCAGTAAACCTACTATCGGAAAGAATTTCTGCATTAGCAGAAAATGTGAAGGAATAAGTAGTTTTTCGCACTAAAACAAGTTAAATATCTTGCTTGGTTTAAATCAGCTTCAGTAAAACCTACTACCAAAATGAATCTCTGCATTAGCAAAAATGTGAAGTTTTTGCATTAAAACAAACTAAATATTTTGCTATTCAAACGGATTTCAGTAGTAATTCACAACTGGTATATGTTTGCTATAAAGGTGCAGATAATTTTGAAAATAAATTGCTGTTTTGTTTTCTTCTCGAGTTCAGATGTCGTGAAATTGATATTTATAATAAATTAAACGAATACTTCAAAGCGCAAAGATTAAAATGGGGAAATTGCAGTTTGGTGTCTTTGGATTAAGCTCCATCTATGATGGGTCATATTTATGGTTTTTCAGCTTTTGTAAGGGAAAATAACCCACACTCATCATGTTATCAAGATTATAAATTTTATCAAGGGACATGCACTAAATACGCGGCTATTTTGTGAATTATGTCAGGATGGTGAAGCTGAGACTTACCTTCTTTATTATACAGAAGCAAGGTGGCTCTATCACGGAAATATTTTAAATTGAGTATGGACTCTTAAAAATGAAGCTGAAATCTCTATGGTTTCTCAAAAAAATATTCTTGCTGAAAATTTTAAAAACTCTTCCCGAGTTGCATATCTCGCATATTTAGCAGACATGAAATTTTGAAGAAATTGTGCAACGCCAATTTGCAACGCCATACCTAAGAAACAATGGATGTGTGTTTTTGTGTGTTTTGTGTGTCCGCATTTTTTCGTTCACTTTTTCGAGCGCACGGATTTACCGATTTGAATGGTTCATTCAACATTCGGTTCCTATGGATAAGGAGATATGCTGACTAGTATTTGGCAAAGGCAGGTCCAGCCGTTACGGAGATACGGAGTAAAGAGTGCAGAAAATAGAAATCGAATTTTTAAGAGAACGGAGTATTCCATATGAATGATCTAAAAAACATTCGATTTGTAATGATTGGGAGAAGTAGTGATTAGGTTTTGGCAAAGGCATGTCCAGCCATTTCGAAGATACAGAGCTAAATGTACAAAAATGGTTTTTGAGAGAATTAAGCATCCGATTTGAATGGTTAAAAAAACTTGCTGTTTGTGTTGACAAAACAATTACTTTTGGGAAAGAAAAATATTTCAATTTTTTTTTCAAAAAATTTTTCTTTGTATATCGAAAATAATTCAGATTTTAATTTTAATTCTGGCTAAAGTTCTAAAGCTCACTTATATTCTTCGAATAAATAATTTTTTTAAATTTTGTAATTCAGCTTATATATATCATATGAATATTATACAGTGTTACAGTATTTAGAATAATCTAATTGGAAACATTTAAAATTCTTCGAAAATTTCGTCACGGTGCGGATTAGTAGGATTTTCATAAAAAATATATTTATTCATAATGAATATAGTTTTTACTTATTGTTTCCTTCAAACCATTTATTTAAGCCTTTTTCGTAGTTTAGAAGTAACAAACAATGTTATGGCAGGTTATACAGAAATATGTTGCAAACAGATTCCAATTATAGGCTCTTTTAGTTAATTTTTTGTGGGGTAATGAGAAGTTGCACAAAAACATTTTGGGGTAACGGTTCCAAAAGTTCCCCGACCACTGTTCTAAGGTATGCCAAATTGTTCAGAAACCTTTGAAACGTAAAGAAATGCAAAAATTGTCATTTTCATTTTTATGCGATTATTAGATGAGGAAATTAATAAAATTAATTATTTACTTAAAAGTACATTTATTCAGATTTTATATAACAATTTTAATACAGATTATTTTTAACAACCGCATTTGTATTTTACATGTTGACATTAATCCATATCACTGTAATATAAAATGATATAGAAAAGTCATGTATGCTTTTTTTTAACAAAAAACAATATTCACATAATTGTGAGTTTACAATTTGTAATATTGTATAAATGTCAAATATTATCACAGTAAAATTTTTCTTTGCACCAATTAAGCGGTTGTAATAGATAAAAAAAAATAGTTTATTTTACAATATTTACCTTAAATTAATGGTCTTGTTATACTAAACATTTTTGAGAACAAATATGGTAATAAAAAATATATTTAAAATAGTTTCATAGTACTGGTAAATATAGTACATTTAAAACTAAAATTAGTTAATTGGAAATATACCATTTTAATTTAATCTAAAATATAATATCTTATTAGTGAAATCGACATAAAAAAATGTTTAGCACAACGAGACGATAAGTTTTTATATATAGCCGAGCAAAATGGATGTTTAACACATTAATTGTCATGTCAATCATATGTGTCTGATGCTAAGAAGTTTGGCGATTTGGTAGAAGAAAAAACTTTAATAATGGATCATCATCAGATCATGTGTGAAATAAAAATAGTATTTTTCCATGAATTTTGGCAAAAAATATTTTCTTTGATGCATTTAGTTTCTTTGATACATTTTTAACTAAATTATCTAATAAAGTTACCATAGACCATGTGAAAATTTTTCTGATATTCTACATGTAATTTATTACTTTTCCATTAATTAAAATTTGAGCTATTCTTAAAGATGACCAAATTTAGTCATTTTTTCCCTCGGCTATATATAAATTAAAAATACTCATCTAATACTTTCTTCATTACAGACTCTGAATCTTAAATTCTCATTTCTATAAACTTCATCCCAAAGCATCATGCGTTTTAGTTCCAAAATATTTTTCATTTCAAAATTTTCTTTTCCCATGTCCAAATATTTCGGTTCTTCGTCCTTGTATGGTTCCCAAAAAATGTCATTTAAATGTCTTTTTGTATCGCATGATGCATCTTCAGTGTTTGATGTAGGTTTTCTAAAAAAAAATTAAATAGTTGTAATTTTTTATTTGTAAAATAATTCTTGAATTTGTTTTTTATTAGACAATAATTTTTACAACTAACTGGTAAAGATGACAAGTAAAACTTTGGGAATAAAAATGAAGGCTTTAAATTACAAACGCATCTGATTGCAGCAAATTATTTCATTGTCATTAATCTTGAGATCAATAAATATAAATAATGAAAATATATTTTACAATAATAAATATTGCGTATTTGTATATATTTTTTTATTACATGCCAATATATTATTATTTTGATCATTTCAATTGGTTTTGAATGTTAAAAGTGATAATCTGAAAAGAAGTGAAATTAAATCGATCTTGCAAGAAAAATGTAATGTAATTTAATAATTTAACAATTAACAGTAATAATAAATTTTTGGCCCTTTATACTATTATTATTTGCACTTCTACATAATTTGTAGGGAATAAAAATAAAGGCTTCAAAAATACACAATTATCTGACCAATAATTAATTTTTGAAAATATAATCGATAATAAAAAAATCTAGTATCTCGTTTTATGTTTTTGGATTGCATTCCAGCAAATCATTTCATTGTCATTTTTTTAAATGTTATATAATCTTTTTTTAAAATATTTGATTTTATATATCTCTATATTTGAAAATTAATGAATTTGGAAGAAATAGCATAAAAATATAATAAAATTTTATATTTGAATAACTAGCGTTATATTTATCGATTTATTAGAAATCTATAACCAATAATAATGAATTTTATGGTTGAAAATCTTCAATTTCGATTTTTCGACGATGACTTATCCTACAGGAAGTTAATAAATATTAACAATATGTTAATATTTAAACAAATGATTTTTTCTAAACAATAACCTTTCTGTGTTAGTAACACAAATGAAATAAGTAAATAAAAAGTTAGATGAATTAACTACTGTTGTTGGTAATTATTTTATTTTTTTCTATTTTGCTTAAAAAATAACTCTAGTCTTAATGGCTTGTTTGTCTTGTTAAACATTATTTTGAATTTTTTTTAACTACTCATAATGTTGATATTTAAATATCTTGTTTGAGCCAGTGAATACTAAATTTGGCACTGAGTCAACATTAACATAAATGTGTAAATTATAAGATTTCTTTAAGTAAATAAGACATTCTATTGTCAAAAACATAATATACGAGTAAACTGTTAAAAAAAACTAGTTTCACAATACCGAATATATTTTATGTTGCTAATGAAAACGACGTTTTTAAACATATTTATTTTTAAGAAAAATAGGAAATTTTTCAAAATGTTCTAAAATAATTTGGAAACTTTTCTTAAAATAACATATGGTAGATCATTTTCGAAAAACATGCTAAATTAATGAAAATAGTAAATTGTACGTATTTATTCTCGAAATTGTATTCGATGTAAAAAACTTATATTGCAATAGTAGTCAATTTCTCCAGTCAATTCTCAACAGAAAATCTCAAAAGTTTTCATCTTTTCCAAGTGACATATCTTTAAAACGGTGGCTCTGAGAAAAAAAAGTATTGATGCGTTTTTTATATAATTTTATGCTCTACAATTTTGTCTGAAGGTAATTTTGCGATAAAACTGACCATTTAGTTGAAAATCGTGAAAAATACATTTTTTTTATCTTTGACCTTGGGCCAATTTTTTACCTCGCACTGGAACGATGAGGACTTTTGGGATTCCTTTTATAATAATATAAAAGTTGCAGTCCATAATGAATTATTGTTACCATCACCTTGATTTTAGGTCTAAATTGACCGGGTTATAGCTTGTGCTTGTATTGTTTTAAAATTTACCATCAATGACTAAGGGGCAAATTCTCCGATAAAATTGAAAAGTTATAGCAACCCTATGGTACTGGTCTACATTCGTATGAATTGGTAGTAACAAAGTGTCTAAAAGCTATGAATTTTTTGTGTCGTCAGGCGTTTTACACTTAAAACCTAACTTCACGTATGTGTTATGAATGAAACATCAGAAAGATGCAGCTATGATAAAATTAACGATTGTAGGCTAGGTTTTATGTGTGGAACTCCTGATCGCACAGTAAATATAATTTTTATGACAGTTTGTTACTACCAATTCATACGACCCGTCATCACAACATTTCTATTTTATTGGAGAATTGGCTCCTAAGTTGTTGAAGCATTTGATATGTGGTCGATAATATAAAATTACTCTTACTACTATATATATTTCACTTACCCATTCTTCACAAAATTGGTCCATATCCTGACCATCCTTTCCAGAGTCTGCATAGCATCTTGCGGTATAGAAATGTGCGTCGTTCCCAAAATAGGAACATCCAACGAATTTGCAAATAGATATCCTAAATCATCACCATGACTAACTCCTGGCAAGGAACCCCATCGATAGGGCAAGATATAACTTTTATATACACTATACGTATCGTCTGATAACCTGTACAAATACAAATTGGAATTCCTTCTGAATTCATTGAAAAATATGGCTTTCAAGGTACGGTAGATTCCTTGGAGGTAACCAGCATCGCCTTTTAGTTGGACGTAGGCTTCAATGTCATCGTTTTGTTCTTTCACTTGGTCATAAAACTCTGTAAGCATTTTTATTAGTTTTTTCTCCTCAATACCATTTGGATTTTTCCAAATATTAGCATCTCTAGGTATAGCCCTTTCTATATTTGTCAAAGTCTTGTGAACTTCCATGTTTCCTCTGGTTACTCTTGCCATAGATCTTAAACCTTCAGCACTATTGAAACCAATGATGACATCGACATCAGGAAATTCACCATTTCTCATTCTTTCCAAGGCAGATGGAAATGTTATTGGATCTGGAGATTCTGGTGATTCTAAGACTGGATTAAATACTGGTACTGTGTCTCGGTCATGGTCGTTGCTATCAGGAACTCTGTTTAAGGCTGCTCGTAAATTAGGTTTTTATCCAGGTTTAGGAGTTCTTGTTTTTGCGTGATGTTTAGCACTTGTTTGAGTTTTTCAAATCTCTGCAAGAAAGATAATAATAATTATATAGAGTGGAAAAAACATGAATACAATGTCAAGGTAATAATTATTAAATGAAGTTGAAACATTATTCAAATTTAAATGTAGATAAAAAAAACATTTTTGTATGTACCTATTAAAGTAGTAATAATGTTATCAAATTTAATTATTTGATCAAGTTATTCTAATTTGTCTAAAAGTATTTAATACTTCCAAACAAATTTAACGACTTACTTTAATTATGGCTTTTTTTAGTTAACAAGGTCAAAATATATATTTTTTATTTTGCGTGACCTAAAAGACGTAAACACTTACAATATTTAAAAAAGACTAAATTTTGGATACTAGATTTACTAATTGATAAAAATAATTTAGTTTGATTTTTAAATACTAATTACCACTTGTTGTTAAAAATGTTTTGAAGTAATAATAAATGATAAATTTATGACTTCATTTAAAAAGACGTAAACACTTCCAATATTTAAATAAGCCAATCTTTTATAAATTGTCGATATTAGAAACAACAATTGATAAAATATAAGCTTGAATTTTAAATACTAATTACCACTTGTTTTTAAAAATATTTTGAAGTAATTCCAATATTTAAATAAGTAAATTCATATAATGTTGGATAATGGATATAATTGATAAAATAGTAATGCTTGAATTCGAAATACTAATTACCATTTGTTTTTAAAAATATTTTGCAGTGATAATAAATGACAAATTATTTTCAAATGTATTATATTTACATGCAGAAGTTGAATTTGATTAGCAGTCGGATTTAGTAATGTCCCACTCTGCAAAATGGCCCTTTGGTAGTATTTTCTAGTCGAGTTGTCCATCATCAGAAAATGGACACTTGCTGCTCCAGCAGATTCTCCAGCAATTGTAATTTTTTCTCTGTCTCCACCAAACTTTTCGATGTTGTCGTAAACCCATTTTAGTGCCAATCTCTAACAAAACAAAAAAAAATCGTGATTTATCCTTGTTTTTCTTATATATCAATTACCATTACCTGGTCTTTTAGACCCATATTTCCATGGATATCCCATTCCGGCGCTGATAGAAAACCGAAAACTCCTAATCTATAGTTGATAGTGACCAAAATAATTCCTTCCCTGATCAAATAATCAGGTCCAAAAAAAAATTATAAGATCCTGATCCTTGGTTGAATGCGCCTCCATGGATCCAGAACATTACAGGATATTTTGTATTGTTCGCAGAATTAACAGTCTCTGGCGTGAATATATTCAGATATAAGCAATCTTCGCTTCCTGAAAAATGTAATAAATCATATTTATTTTAATGGTTTATATTAGAAATTATAATTTTGGTTCTGGCGTGACGTAATTTGGTTTTTGATAAATTCAATTCCGTTCAACAAACTTTTGTCCTTACACGCTTTTGCATTTGTAAGTTTTATTTTATTCATAATAGAAGAAATAATTTAATAATAATTGAAATAAAAAATTAGTAGTAGTAGGGGGAAGTCCCCTAGTGGCGGACACCTAAGGTCATTTATAAATAAATCAAAAAATATTTTACGAAATGTTTATTAAATTATGATTTATATTGGATAACAAAGGTAGAAATCAAACTGAAATAACGAATATTCTTAGATATTGCAAAAAAAGTAAGTATTCATCCACCCTTTTGGCTGGGCCACACCGATGCTCTCGCTTTATTTATACTCGCTTAAATAATACGTATTAAATAGAGTGTCCGGTGCTTGGTGCCGTCCGGCGTTACGGGACTTCCTCTTAGTAGTTTAAATTTCTTAATATTCGGCTGCTTAAATTTTACGATTTTCTGATTTTTATCAATTGCGTTAGACAATAAAGATTAACGTGCAATGTCTCGAAAAAATTAAATTAGCAAGTTGGATTTTCTGGCGAAATAGTACTTTTGTTTCTCGGGAAGTTAACTAATACGTAAGTAATATCTAATATCAATATATTAATTTTTTATTATATTTTTTACAAATATACGGAATTCCCAAACATGTTTTAAACTACTAAGGAAATACCAAACGCAATAAAGCACGATATTATAATTGGGTGTAGAAGTAATTAATTAATATTCATATGTTTACAAGCAATAATATATAAGACAATAAAACAAATATATTTGTGTATATATACATATATATATATATATATATCTTTTTATATGCATGTTTTTGATAATTACTAATTCGTGTTGTGTAAAATTTCATGTCTGGAACACACGCCAAGTAAAATTATTATTCAAAAACAAAAACAAAAACAAAAGATAATAAATGCTTATTGTTAGTATATTTTGTGATCAAATTGCATCTTTAGAAATGAGATTAGATCAGGTAACAATGATGTTTTTGATATGATAGTATTATCATTTCGAAAAAGTTTTGACGAACAACATATATAGAGATTAAATAAATTAATGTGTTTTATTACAAGTTCGTTATTTGATATTCTCCAGACATCACTTGATGAATAAAATTATATGAAATTGCATATTGCTTGTAAATACAATTGATATATCAGATACTAGTGTATCAAATGTATTTACAAGATATATGTAATTCATGATATTTTAGTAGCTTAAATGTTAAATGTAATTGAGTCTCTCTTAATAATTTTTTATAATTTGTACAATTACTTCCAAAGAACATTTAAAATATAAAACTATTTTGAAGACTTTAATAATAGTTGAGATTAGTCATATGCAATGAATAAAATTAGAATTAGAATAGAATTTATAAGTCAGTAGAATTAACTTATAGTATATAAAAATATAATGAGAGTTGTATTTTTTAATGACTGGATGGGTGTCTATTAAAATGTTTTTTTTTGCACTATCAAAAATTTATTCAAATTTCAAATTTACTTCCAAAACTTCAAATGTTGATAAACTTTAAAATAAAAAAGTTTCTTGATGTTGAAGGGAAAACAAACTTGAAAAACGTATGAAAAACAGATTCAAACTTAACTTTGGTTTTCCTTTTTAATTATAAGGATGCCTAAATGAGAAAATTATTTAGCTGCCTATCCTAAAATTTTCGAAAGTGATTTTTATTATCATCTTGAAAACGTATTTGTTTCAAAACAAATATAACCATATTCCACATCGAACTATTCAATTTAATTTATTGCGCAATTAAACAAAATTAAAATAGATCTACATAATTAGACATACATGTTTAGAAATCACAATTTGCATCTATTTAAAATTGATTTTCTATTATATTCATGAACATGTGCGAGTATATAATTCACTTGTTTATATTCATATTTTTTCTGGATATTTTCAATTTAATAAGTAAATATTTTATTTAATTCATCAGACTAAACACAAGATGTTTTTTATATGACAAATACAAAATTGCGTTTGTATCGTCTTTAGTGTTACACATTGAACTTCAAATTTTTTCTTAAATAAATATTATTTTGGAAAATAACGAATAAACAATTGATGAAGAAAAATGTGTATTTGGTTAAGACAAGATTGCAAAATTTTTCTATCTATTATTTGATTTAAACATTAGTTTTATGATTATTTACCTGCATAAGAATATATTAGACTTTCCTGGAAACATTTGTCTCCCAAAGTTCGAGCCTGTACGAATCCTGTTTTTGGATTTGATATTGGTTTTGGAGACTGAAATAGAAAATTTTATATTCCATAGAGCAACATTATTTGTTTAAATATACTATGATTTTATAATACACATTTGCTAAAATATTGGCAAATTTACTTTTCAAAACTTACTCCAATGTGATTTAGACTGATCCAAATATTTCTGAGATATTGCTTACGTAAACTTTTTACATAATTAATAAATTTATTATATATAAATCATGCATTTTAGTATTTGTGTATAAACACCATCGGAAATATAAATTTTGCGGTTTTCTGGAACCAAGATACTACATTGAAAATTTTTGAGACAACCTTGATATGAATTATTATTGATAGAGATTTGATTTATTTAGGAATAAAATATATGTAAAATAATTGTATTTTTTACATGTGCCTATGGAAATAAACAAAAGCCGAAAATTCACAAATATGTTTGCAATAAATTCAATATTGTCAATTTAGCTTATAGGAATCCTTATTTTGATTGCTGAATAAAACAGAGTTAAAAAAATCCAAAAAAAATTATGGTACTTAATAGTAAAACATTTTATATTGATGATATTAATGGTTTATCCAAATGTCCATTTTGTATAAATTATTATTACTGATACTGAATTGATATTCATGAATAATATAAATATATCAAATTATTTTTCACGTGTGCGTATGAAAATATACTAAAACTCATAATTCACAAAATTGTAAGCCAAATCCCAAAAAAATCTATTGTTCTTAAAGTAAAATATTTATAATTGGTTTATCCGAAAAGATCAATTTTATATAAATTATTACTGATACTTTTTTGATATATCTATGAATAATATAGATGTATCCAATTATTTTCCACGTGTACGAATAAAAATATACGGAAACTTATAATCACCAAATTTATAAGTAAGAAATTAAAAAAAAAATCTTTGGTTCAACGGCTTCTATAAATAATAATTAATGGTCAGATATGTGATGGAAAAATTTTTAATGTTAAAATAATTTCCGTTCATGTTGTGACAAAAAAGTTAATTTTTGTCGGCTGGTGCAAAGAAGTAGAATTTCAGATTAGTCGATAAGTTCCTTATATTAAATATAAATTCAAAGATTTAGATATAGAATTAATTTTTCAGATGGTAAAATACAGTCATTGACTCCTATGTTCATTAGATAAGTTCCTTACATGAAATTCCAATTTAAATTCAAATTTATATAGAAAATTATTTAAATGTAGATGACAATTCATCTCAATGTTTAGTATGAGTTCGAATAATTCAAATATAGTAATTGTTTGACTTCGAGATATCTTTATCTGAAGTTCAAAGGATATAAGGGCAGATGCAAAATATTACATATAAATATACTCTGATATAATAGATTTTCAATACAGCATTACAAATTACAATCTGCCTTAATGAAAAACAATAAGTATTTAATATATAAAATTTTAAAAATTTTATTTAAGGAATATTTTATAAGAAATCGAACGCATACAATTCAGAATTTTGTGGACTATTACTGAATCATACTTTTTTTTTGGAAAAATCACACACCATGACCTCAACATCCTACTTGTAGTATATGCCTTAAAGTTTTTAATCATTATGCATAAACTTGCTGACAATTTACCTGAAAATGGCCCATGTGGTTAATATTCTGTCTAAAATGAGATTCAACCAAATAAAATAAATGAGATTTATAGACTTCTTATGAAAAAATTGTTTTCTTGGCTCAATTGCTCATTTGAGTAATTCTCACCAATTCTTTGTTTAATTTCTTTTTATGTTTAATTCAATTTTAGAACTTATAGAGATGTGTAATTACTCTGATTTTGAACAAAAAATAGTAATTTTATTTTAATTGGATTTATTTTATTGTAATGGGATGTCGCTTAATTCCACAAATGGGCCAACCAGAAAAATAATATAAAATTATAAAATCTTTGTATTAGTCTTAAATCAACACTCAAAAGAGTAATATCTTTTTTTTCTAACAAACATCATGTATTAATTTAAAATTCTGCTAAGTAACAAGTAATAATTCAAACTTCAACTAAGTAACATATCATCATCATCTACAAATTAATTGTTTCTTCTAAAACGCTAATATGTTTAAAGTTATATGATTTTTTTCTTTTTTGAACTCTGTTTTGTTAAATAATTAAGTTAAGGTTTTGAGAAGTTAAATAATTAGTGATGTTTTATTCATTTATCAACGAAATCAACCTTAATTAAAGCAATTTATGTAATTAACACGTTGATCGCCACGATAATATCAGAAAAAAATAACATGGGCCGTGGCGAGTTTATTAGAAGACTTAGTTAAAAATGTATCATCAAACAAAAAAATTTTTTGCCAAAATTCTTGTAAACACACTATTTTTATCTCGCACATATGACTGTCATGGCCCTATACTAAATTTTTTTTTCTCATGTAGTACTTTTTAGCGTCAGACACATATGACTGACATGGCGATTAACGTGTCATTTCAATTTTATAAATTCAGTTTAATATCAATATAAATTTTACAATACTTTATAATATGTTGTGATTTTGTTTACAGCCTGATTATCACATTAAACATAATTAATTTCGATTGCGACTTCTACTTATGAAAGAAATACTTGTGACAATTCGAGCGGCAAAAATCATATAACCTTCCTTTAATTCATCACTATTTAATATATAATAGATCTCTACATTTGATAAATGTAAAACTAAAATTTTCGTCTATTTTTATTACAAGAGTTGAAATTTTATTTGAAGGCATTATATGAATTAGATAAATTCAAGCGTTGGAATTATTGAATTAATAAATTCAAAAATGTAGATTAGAAAACATCTATTAATTAACCATCATATTCATAATGAGAAATCATCGATATGAATAATTACAAGTTTGTAGAAACGAATTTTAATCAAAAATTTAGTTAAAAATTATTGAAGAAATACAAACGATTTGATTGTATTTAATCTAAAAAACTAAATCAAATCTAAATTTAATCCATTTTTCTAAAGGAATAATTTTTTAAAGAGATTGTATTTTGAAAGTGAATTTTTCCCTACATTTTTACTTGATGTCCATTTCAGGACAGGTGTAAAAATTACTATATAATAAAAAAAAATTGAAGAAATTGGTCGAGGTAATCATAGGAAATTTAAATACCTAGATCTGCTATCCTGATCTTCCTGAGTTTCTGATCCGGAAAATTTAATAAATATTTATCAAAAAAAATATTTCTATTACTAATGACTATATTATTGCAAATGATATATTATTACTCAGCCTGTCTAACGATCCGTTACAAGAATGATAATTTTCATTCGACAGTTATGAAAGGTTGATGAACCATGAATTTCACAGTCAATTTCATATACTATTTACTTCAAATAACAATCATTATTATTATTTTCTTACCTGAAATCGTAATGGTCCAATAGGCGGTTCGGCATAAGGAATTCCCAAATAAGAACAATATACATCATTCCTATGATCTTTATATCGGAACGGTTTTCCTTCCGTGATCCCGTTAAATTGAACTCTGCACAAATGCTGATCTAGGTTATCCCATAGTATGCACAAGATAGGTGTAAATAAGAAAAATAAAAAAAATAAAAATAAAACTAATGCACTACTGTGAGGTAACATTTTTTATTGTGTTTTTTAATGCATTTTGGTTGCTTAATTGTTATTATTTATCTCGTTTTGTTTATGATAAAATAGACGTTTTGAAGACGACATGTCTATCGTATCAACGTTCTCGTTGAAGTGTGCCGCTTCAAACATTTCCTATTCGCTATTAGAAAGTGTGCGGATTCCCCCGTGAATTTCACATGAGACCAAGGTCAAGATTATTATTATTTGCGCCTGATAATAAGATTTCTGAAATTATATGTTGGTTCTAGATTGAAGGCAAAGTTGGCGCAAATTGTGTGGTTTTGTATCCACATCTTTTTACACCATCCCCAGAGCCGAATAAAACTCTTGTTTGTCCTATTAACTACTTCTTCAATTTGTTAGTTTTTTACATTATATAAGAGAAATTATTACTTGCATTTATACCAATCCAATAGATTTTTATATTTAGATTACTTTTTACTTTCGTACATACGTGAAGTTGGGTTTTATGTGTCAAACGCCTGATTGCACAGCAAATACATAGCTTTTTGATATTTCGTTACTACCAACTAATACGATTATAGGCCCGCAAAATAGCATTGTCACAACATTTCTATTTTATCGGAAAATTGACCTTCAAATCAATATAATGAATTTAGATATCATAACCTTGTTCTGATGCAGGATGAAGCATGTAAAAATGATTTTAAGATAAATATTAAATTAGAAAAATATTAATTTCATAATGAAATTATCGGTAATGGCAATTTTTTATATTTTTTTCATAAACCGGATTATTTAACTCAATAGGTATATTAAATGTTTGTTTTTTTTACTTAGATGGATTAAAACTATTGTCAACGTTTAATAAGCTGTTGTGATGTATTTTTTGCTACAAGGCTTTATTAATAGCCAACCGAATGGCTATCCTTTTTCATTTTAGTTTGTTAATGATCAGATATGAGGTAAAACTTTTTTGCTTTAATTATGGAATGACATTGACTATTTTTAAAGCGTTTGCTAATTATACATTTATTATGATAGTTTATTTGAGTCAATACAACATAGATAAGTTGTGTGAAGTATTGAATTGTTTATTTTTTTTCTTTTAACTTGCGTTTTTCTTCTAAATCTAGTATGTATCTATGATACTCCGCATGAAGTTCATTCCAAGGTTCCATTCGCTGTTGCTCCTCGAATTTTTTCATGTTAAAACCTTCGTTGGCCATATCTAGGTATTTAGGGTCCTTTATATTGAACGGATTCCATGTAATTTCACTTATGTCACCATAAGGTGGTTTTGGACGTTTTTTCTCTGAGATCCAAGATTTCAATGGATCACTGAAATAATTGATATAACTTACATGAATTTAGAAATACGATTTACTAATACGATTTAACTAAACTAAATATAAAACTATTCGATACGCAACACCTTCATATTATGTAAATAAACTAACTTTTACAAAATATCATGAAATAGATTTAAACATATTATATGAACCAAAATAGCCTGTACCTGTTATGATGCAGTTTCTTTAATAATGAATTGACAAAATATATATCTATTCATTGACTTTTTTTTTTGGCTTCCAAATGATTCTTCTAATATAGGCAATAATTTTGGTTGAAGTAAACCTAGCAGCTTAAACTTACCCAGTTTTAGCAAAGTTCGTCCACAACGTAATCATCTTCTTATGAGTCTCTTGAGCTTCTTTTGGAATTTCAGAATAAATTCTCAATGTATACCAGCCTATGTTATATTCTTGTGACATTGCGAATAAATAACCTAAATCATCAGTGTGACTTACGCCTGATAATTTCATGCAACTTTTAGATATAAAATTTTTAAAGATGCTATATGAATCATCCGATAATCTGTAAAAATACGTTTTTGATGTTCTTTCTTTATTATAATGAATTGCTCTCATCGAGTAGTAAAGACCGTGAAGGAACCATGAGTCTCCCATAAATTGAATATAGGCTTCGGTTTCACTTACATTTGTAGACACTTTGTTATAAAAGTCAGATAAATTTGTAACAGTCTCATTCATCCAAGTTTCATTAAAAGTTTTATAAAGAAGTAATGGGATAAGATAACGAATATTTTGTAACGTCGCTTGTATTTCATTACTTATTTTATTTACTCTGTCCAAAGCAATAAGACCTTCGCGATCATTGAAGCCCCACATTGTATCTTTATCGGGAAATTTACCCAACCACATGTCTTTGACAAAATCTCGAATTGAATCTTCACGTTTTTCCCATGTCATATATGTTTGGAATATGGGATTAAATACAGGGTTGGTGCCATGTATATTATCTACTTCATTTGGAACTTTGTCCACAGCAGCCGTCACTAATTTTTTAGCTTCAATGGTGTTTTTATTGTCTTTACTGAGATTGGTTAGGTTTTGCAGGTCTCTGAATCTCTGAAATCATAATCATATTTTTTCTATCATATATTTTTTCAATTTTACGGATTTCATAGTTCATAAGTCTATTGTAATGGTTTTGTTTTTTTTTATAAAAATAATAACAAGTGCTAAATGTTATTTAAAATATGATAATAAATCATTGCACCCTTTGACATAATGTCGAAGATAAAAATTGAAGTAAAGAACTTAACGAAATATATCTCTGATTATTGTTCTAATCAAGGATTGTTGAAAAATAATGCTGGCACATGGATACTATAATTTAACCCTCCGTCGGTCGGATATTTTTGCTCCTTCAAACGGTCGGAAGGTCTGGCTGGACCACCATTCATTTTACATACATTTATATGGGATAAATGAGTTTTCGGTGTCTTATGTATTAACGATTATATAAAAAAAATCAAGAAATGTGAAAAAATCGTTGCTTTTTTTGTTAATTTTTCTGTTTTAAATAAATGAAAAACAATATTTATTCTTTTTCGGCGCCTTTGAAATGAATGTGTGCATTACTCATCCGATTTTCAGTGTTTGCGATTACCAATAAGTTTGGTAGGTTTTCAAAGAACTCTCGTCATGAAAATACTAACATTCATGTTAGAACACATAGCAAAGAATATAAACAACGCAGTTTGAATAGAAAATACCATGAAAATAGACGAAATACTGGTTTACATATATCAAAAAGCGTATATTTCATACAAAATGTATGGGTGGTCTAGACAGACCTTTCCGACCGTTCGAAGTATAAAAAAGTTAATATCCTTATAATTATCCTTCTGTAATTTTTTTTGTTCTGATTTATTTATTGATCGACAGCTAATGAAATTTTAGGAAAAGTCAAGAAATTTCAAGTCGATAGGATTACTAGAAGTATTTTTTTTTTTTTAATTGAAGTCGAAAAAAGTCTGGCCAGACCACGCCGACGGAGGGTAAGGGTTAATGTAGGTTTCACATTTTACATACCTGGGTTGTGTTGAACTGCCTTGCCCATGGATTGAGAAGGCTTCCACTTTGCAAAATAGCTCTTTGATACAGTTTTTCAGTTGAATTGTCCATCATCAAATAGTGAACACTAGCCGCACCTGCAGATTCTCCAAAGATGGTGATTCTGTTTTTATCTCCTCCGAAAGCTTCAATGTTTTCATTCACCCATTTTAGTGCCATTATCTATACCACAGTACCACAATAAATTTTCATGATTAATATGTCTCACACCAAAATTGAAAAACGTTTATGTATGTATAATGTTATGTAAGCCAAAATTTAAAATCAATTAGATAAAACAGGTAAAGGACTTTCGTTGATAATTATTGCCTAATGCGACGAGCCGCACAAAATCTTTATATTTAGCAGATCAGTACAAAAATTATTTGAAAAAGTTACCTGATCTTGCAAGCCCATATTTCCCTTGATGCCCCAATCAGGATTGATAAAAATCCAAGAACTCCCAATCTATAGTTGAAGGTGACTAATATGACTCCTTGTCTAACCAAGTAATCTGGTCCATATAAATTATAATCCCCTGATCCAGTATTGAAAGATCCTCCATGAATCCAAAACATTACAGGATACTTTTTTCTGCATTGCTTCTGTTTTTTCTTTAAATGGAATGGAGTATAGACGTTTAGAAATAGACAATCTTCACTTCCTAAAAAATAAATGACAAAATTCTCATAAAACACATGCTACAAAATTAACTGTGTAGTTGATAGATTACAATATTTATATTCTATACCAAATATTTTATTTTATTTTAGAAAAATATTTGCAAAATTATTTTTATGCTGGTTTTACTGGAACAGAGTTTAGTAACTTTATTGCCAAATGATCAATCATTAACAAATTTTGGAATATGAAAGTAGTATGAAAAAAGACTACATATGAATAGTTCTGTAACAATTAGTAATTTGTGTCCAATATTGATCCTGCTTTTCAACCTTTTCATTTTTTGTCATCTTGCTATTTA
Source organism: Ctenocephalides felis (assembly GCF_003426905.1). Lineage (NCBI taxonomy): Eukaryota > Metazoa > Arthropoda > Insecta > Siphonaptera > Pulicidae > Ctenocephalides > Ctenocephalides felis. Next base: position 70,692,419 of record NW_020539725.1, read on the forward strand.
AGAATATTCCACGATATTTCTGGTTGTATGAGTTTTTTTTTTCAGATTTTAATATGCATAAAAAATATAAATATCTAAATAATACTTAATTACCTTCTATAACTCCATTACTTTTTTGCATACACATACTTCCTAAATGCTTGTAATGTCTTTTGAGTCTATCTTTTATTCTTGAGGAGCCTGAAAATGCAATTTACGTACTTTTTTCGTAAAATATTTATTAATTTATAATCGTATATCAAATTATATTACCAAAAATCTGCGATGTCCAGTAGGCGGTTTCGCATATGGTATGCCCATATAGGCACAATAATGGTGACCATGATCATGAACATATGTTCTATATTTTCCTTCAATAACCCTATGCCGAACAGCTACATTACATTTATAATCATTCCAACCTTGTCCTTTATATTCAAGGCCCATTAAGCCCTCAACTGAATACAATATTGAACATAGTAGTAAAACTTGGTACAGTTCCATGACTATATTACGTATCTTAGTTCTACATTTCAAGTAGTCAGTTATTCATGAAAAATGCAGTTTAGACATTATATATTGCACAATATTTGTATTTACTTATTATTTTACGTGGTAATAAATTGCGCAAAATGATCACCGTCATATTGATTTTTTTGAAAAACAAGTACCAGATGTTTTTGACTGTAATTTATACAATATAGAAGTATCAGATGCATTTTGTAAATGTTTTGTACAGGGTTTTGGTTTTGGCAGAATGAACTGTGTTATTATATGTGCTTTTATATTTTTATTTCTTACTTCATTTTATTATTTACTTTAGTTTTTTAATTTTTGTTACTTATTATGTATATTTTATACTCTATTTGATTGTTCTTTATACTACCTAAGCAAACATATTTTGTATTATAAGACTCTTTATAAGTCTTGATTGACAAAATGATGAATAAGAATTAAAAAAATATGTTCTTTTATACTGATAATATTTCTTGAAATGTTTTCTCAATGAAAGGTTTTGTTCGACTTAAGTAATATTCTTTCATGAAAAACAACTTGAAAAGGCTTAATAAAAGTTACAATTTTTTTTTGTTAAGGACTTTAGTTAAAACTCAAATCTTTGTTTGAATAACAATATTGTATAGCATACGATCATAACTGCACATATATTCCACGTGTAATGAAATGCATATAGTTATATCAATTTAATTTTATAATTTATTAGAACTATTGCAAAATAAAAAAAATATATTTGTTCAAAAAACTATTGCATTCGTTAAACTAATTTAATAAATACTTGTTTAATTTTCACTTGAGATTTGTTTATCTATCTAGATTTCATTATTTTTACAATTGCGTAAATTCCATATCACAATATTATCAATCTGTGGTTTTAACTGCTTCAAACTTCAAAAATTTGCAGTTTGAAGCCTTGATCTTTTTTTTTTGAATTTTAAAAACTCATAAATTCTGCAAAAGAGAAACATATTGTCACTAATGTCAGGAGATCTTCCATATTAATTGTAAAATATTGTATAAGAAGTTTTCTTAACTTTTTTTTTAATTTTTATACAAAAAAATTGAGTTTTCATGCTCGTACATACTTTTCATGGTATTTAATACTCATAAATAAAATATCAGGCGAATTTAATTGCGAAATTATATTTCCGTTTCACATTTAGTTCCTTTTTGCAATAACAGAATATTTTGTGAATTATATCGTGTTAGATATTATGGAGAATAATATCACATTTTTTTAATTTTAACAGAATTTTCAAAAATTTTCTGGAAATGGCACAAATAGGTGAATTTATCAAATTCTCTGTGAGATGCTATAGATTTTTTAATATTTCGAACTATACAATTGATAATATTTCAAACAGTAGTAAAATAATTTTGGTAAATTTGCAAACATATCTCGATATACTGAATATAATTTTATGATCTTTTACTTTATAGTTCTGAGGAAAGATTTGTTATATGATATAGTTATATCTGAAAAAGAGTTTTAAATGTATATAGAGAATGAGTTTTGCAGCATGCGTCAATATCGGTCAAACTTGAGATTTTTTTACTTAATTTAGAATTGTAATGAGCTATAATTTGTTGGAAAATTGTACACAAAATTACGATTATTTTTACAAATTATTTGATTTAGATCTAATGCAAATTGTTAGCCAGAAGTAATAAATTAAATACTTGGTAACATTTTTGGCTAATATATCATGCCCAAAGGTATATCCACGTTCTTACAAATTCAGTTGTTTACATAATTGCAATTCACTTATTCAGAACCTATTTAAAACATAAATCTCGAATATTTGTTTAAAGTGTTGAAGATTGTTTTCATTTTATTTCTTTTTATTTTCTTTCTTTTCTTTTTTTTCTTCTTTTTCTTTTACTTTTTTTTTCTGCTCCTTTTTCTTCGCTTTTTTCTTAAATCTTCATATTTTTTTCTTTATTTTTGCTTCTTTCTTCTTCTTTTTTTTCTTTTTCGTTTTTCTCTTGGTCTTTATATGCTTTATATACTGCATCCCAATATAGCATACGGTCCATTTCTTGATATGCTAACATTTCAAATGTATCATTCATGTTCAGATATTTCTTTGTTATATTATTATATGGTTCCCAATTAATAGTTGACACACTTCCATAGGTCGGATGATCAGGGGTAGTAGTATTAAGAGGATTTCTGAAATGCATTAAAAATATTTCAAAATTAAAAAACTCACATTTTTGCGCCGACCGACCTCAAAGAAATTTTTAATACTCACCCAGTTTTTGCAAAGTTAGTCCATAAAGTAACCATCTTTTTGTGAGTTTCTACTGCTTTCTCTGGAATTGTTGCATATCCCCTCACGGTGAAATACAAATTACTCCACTCTTTCGACATCGAAAATAAGTATCCAAGATCATCAGTATGACAAACTCCAGGAAGTTCTTTTTTATATTTGCTCAGTAAACACAAATTTCTTAAATATGCTATAGCTATCATTCGAAAGTCTATAAAAGTAAGTTTTTGAATTTCTGTTAATTCCGTGAATAGCCATTAATGTGCGATGCATCCCATGAAGAATCCAGGCATCACCCATAAGTTGAATGTAGGCTTCGTAATTTTTTTCATATGCATAAGTCAAGTTATAATATTCATACAAATCTTTTATAGTATTATTTACCACTGTATTCATGGTTTTATTATTGCAAAAAAGAAAAGGTATTACTTGACCAAAACTTCCCTCATTTTATAAATCACCCTGTCGTTTGTTTCATTTACCATAAGCATTCCCAAAAGTCCTTCAGCATCATTGAATCCATATATTATGTTCACATCAGGAAATTCACCTTCGTACATGCGTTTTACTAAATTTTTCCGTACTATAGGGTTTGTTGAGTTTTCATGTTCAACTACAGGATTGAAAACAAGATTGTTGTCAGATTTGAGATCTTCAGGTGTGGGTACCTTATTCAGAGCCGCGTCAATAATTGCAGCTGAAGAAGTTTTCTTTTCGTTTCGAAGATCATTCACGTCCGAAATGTTTAAGTATTTTTTTAATGCTTCAAATCTCTAAAATATTTAGTTACGTATTATTTTGTTAATTATTTATGATTAATGTATATTAAATATTTACTTGTTCTGGTACGAATTGAATAGCCCATGGGCTAAGTGCACTTCCACTTTGTAAAATAGCCCTATGGTACAAGCCTTTAGTTAAATTACTCATCATCAAATAATGAACACTTGCTGCTCCGGCAGATTCTCCAATTAACGTAATACTACTTTTGTTTCCCTTAAAATATTCAATATTTTCATTCACCCATTGAAGAGCCAGCAGCTGAAAAAAATAAACAAGCTAAGTATACTGAACCATTTTTGAAGGCACTATTAAATATTACTTGGTCTTTTAAACCCATGTTTCCATAAATTTTCCATTCTGGCGCTGATAAAAATCCAAACACTCCCAATCTATAATTGAATGTAACTAAAATTACATCCTCGTGAACTAGATAATCAGGACCATATAAATTATAAGTTCCAGATCCTGAATGAAATGAACCTCCATGAATCCAAAACATTACCGGATACGTTTTATTATTATTGTTAAGACTACTATTTAGCATTGGTGTGTAAATATTCAAATACAAGCAGTCCTCTTTACCTAATATAAAAAATTGAAAGAAATCATGAAAATATTGGAACAAAAAAAATAATTTTGCTATAGTATAAAACATACGTTAATTTTTACCAATAAGTTAAAATTCACTTTTGTATTGATACTTTATATGCAGATTGTCAACCATCAATGTATCATAAAATAGGAGAAGTTATGATAAAAAAAATCAATCATGATAAGAAGAGCAGTTATGATTTTCTTATCAATTATTGAACGATATTCATTAATAAATAATATAGATTAAATATATTAATGATTTATTATATAAAGCATGATAACAACATACCTGCTATTGTTTTTTCATGACCCAACAAACCTTCCCTTTTGGACGCACATATCTTTTAATCCATTAGCTTCAATAGTTTCATTATATGTAGAGTCAATAATATTTCTTACTGGCGGCTAAAACGTACAATTACAAACTCTTATATATTCTTGTCAAAAATAAATGATTCATTTATGAACATACTTCAAAACGTAAGTCTCCTATAGGAGGTTTTGCATATGGGATTCCTAAAAATGCGCAATATTGTTTTTTCCAGTCATGTAGGAAATTCCTTGAAATTCCAATTATTTTTGTTCCATTTATTTCTGCTTGGCATCTTAAATCTGTGTTACCAGTGAACTCAAGAACTACACTTATATCTAAATCTATAGCTACCACATTTTTACTTGATATTAAAATAACCAAAAATATATAATTTATTATCATATTAGTGGCAACTATCAACCACTTTTGGTTAAAAAATTAAACTGACTTTGACTAATTATATTTGATTCAAAAATATTTTTCAAATGGTTTCGAATTCGATCAATCGAATCTCTCTGTTATAATATGCGATTGCAACCTTATAATAATAGAGTTTTTTCTCAAAATTTTTATTGATTCAGAGTTTAATTTTATTTTATTACTTTAACGAGATTTAATTATGACGTTTTTTATTGTAGTCAGTTACTTTTTTCGTTAATGTTACAATTGATATTGTACTTAATATGTCTGAAAATGGAAAGTTCTGAAAGATTTTTCGATCCAGCACGGATGTAATAAATTAGATTATAAATGTAGTTTGCAGTTT
>NW_020539725.1:70698642-70712609 GCF_003426905.1 Ctenocephalides felis
GTTCGAAATATTAAAAAATCTATAGCATCTCACAGAGAATTTGATAAATTCACCTATTTGTGCCATTTCCAGAAAATTTTGAAAATTCTGTTAAAATAAAAAAATGTGATATTATTCTCCATAATATCTAACACGATATAATTCACAAAATATTCTGTTATTGCAAAAAGGAACTAAATGTGAAACGGAAATATAATTTCGCAATTAAATTCGCCTGATATTTTATTTATGAGTATTAAATACCATGAAAAGTATGTACGAGCATGAAAACTCAATTTTTTTGATAAAAAATTAAAAAAAAGTTAAGAAAACTTCTTATACAATATATTACATTAATATGGAAGATCTCCTGACATTAGTGACAATATGTTTCTCTTTTGCAGAATTTATGAGTTTTTAAAATTCAAAAAAAAAAGATCAAGGCTTCAAACTGCAAATTTTTGAAGTTTGAAGCAGTTAAAACCACAGATTGATAAATTGTGATATGGAATTTACGCAATTGTAAAAATAATGAAATCTAGATAGATAAACAAATCTCAAGTGAAAATTAAACAAGTATTTATTAAATTAGTTTAACGAATGCAATAGTTTTTTTGAACAAATATATTTTTTTTATTTTGCAATAGTTCTAATAAATTATAAAATTAAATTGATATAACTATATGCATTTCATTACACGTGGGAATATGTGCAGTTATGATCGTATGCTATACAATATTGTTATTCAAACAAAAGATTTTGAGTTTTAACTAAAGTCCTTAACAAAAAAAAATTGTAACTTTTATTAAGCCTTTTCAAGTTGTTTTTCATGAAAGAATATTACTTAAGTCGAACAAAACCTTTCATTGAGAAAACATTTCAAGAAATATTATCAGTATAAAGAACATATTTTTTTAATTCTTATTCATCATTTTGTCAATCAAGACTTATAAAGAGTCTTATAATACAAAATATGTTTGCTTAGGTAGTATAAAGAACAATCAAATAGAGTATAAAATATACATAATAAGTAACAAAAATTAAAAAACTAAAGTAAATAATAAAATGAAGTAAGAAATAAAAATATAAAAGCACATATAATAACACAGTTCATTCTGCCAAAACCAAAACCCTGTACAAAACATTTACAAAATGCATCTGATACTTCTATATTGTATAAATTACAGTCAAAAACATCTGGTACTTGTTTTTCAAAAAAATCAATATGACGGTGATCATTTTGCGCAATTTATTACCACGTAAAATAATAAGTAAATACAAATATTGTGCAATATATAATGTCTAAACTGCATTTTTCATGAATAACTGACTACTTGAAATGTAGAACTAAGATACGTAATATAGTCATGGAACTGTACCAAGTTTTACTACTATGTTCAATATTGTATTCAGTTGAAGGGCTTAAATGGGCCCTTGAATATAAAGGACAAGGTTGGAATGATTATAAATGTAATGTAGCTGTTCGGCATAGGGTTATTGAAGGAAAATATAGAACATATGTTCATGATCATGGTCACCATTATTGTGCCTATATGGGCATACCATATGCGAAACCGCCTACTGGACATCGCAGATTTTTGGTAATATAATTTGATATACGATTATAATAATTAATAAAATATTTTACGAAAAAAGTACGTAAATTGCATTTTCAGGCTCCTCAAGAATATAAAGATAGACTCAAAAGACATTACAAGCATTTAGGAAGTATGTGTATGCAAAAAAGTAATGGAGTTATAGAAGGTAATTAAGTATTATTTAGATATTTATATTTTTTATGCATATTAAAATCTGAAAAAAAAAACTCATACAACCAGAAATATCGTGGAATATTCTTAAATAGCAAGATGACAAAAAATGAAAAGGTTGAAAAGCAGGATCAATATTGGACACAAATTACTAATTGTTACAGAACTATTCATATGTAGTCTTTTTTCATACTACTTTCATATTCCAAAATTTGTTAATGATTGATCATTTGGCAATAAAGTTACTAAACTCTGTTCCAGTAAAACCAGCATAAAAATAATTTTGCAAATATTTTTCTAAAATAAAATAAAATATTGGTATAGATATAAATATTGTAATCTATCAACTACACAGTTAATTTTGTAGCATGTGTTTTATGAGAATTTTGTCATTTATTTTTTAGGAAGTGAAGATTGTCTATTTCTAAACGTCTATACTCCATTCCATTTAAAGAAAAAACAGAAGCAATGCAGAAAAAAGTATCCTGTAATGTTTTGGATTCATGGAGGATCTTTCAATACTGGATCAGGGGATTATAATTTATATGGACCAGATTACTTGGTTAGACAAGGAGTCATATTAGTCACCTTCAACTATAGATTGGGAGTTCTTGGATTTTTATCAAATCCTGATTGGGGCATCAAGGGAAATATGGGCTTGCAAGATCAGGTAACTTTTTCAAATAATTTTTGTACTGATCTGCTAAATATAAAGATTTTGTGCGGCTCGTCGCATTAGGCAATAATTATCAACGAAAGTCCTTTACCTGTTTTATCTAATTGATTTTAAATTTTGGCTTACATAACATTATACATACATAAACGTTTTTCAATTTTGGTGTGAGACATATTAATCATGAAAATTTATTGTGGTACTGTGGTATAGATAATGGCACTAAAATGGGTGAATGAAAACATTGAAGCTTTCGGAGGAGATAAAAACAGAATCACCATCTTTGGAGAATCTGCAGGTGCGGCTAGTGTTCACTATTTGATGATGGACAATTCAACTGAAAAACTGTATCAAAGAGCTATTTTGCAAAGTGGAAGCCTTCTCAATCCATGGGCAAGGCAGTTCAACACAACCCAGGTATGTAAAATGTGAAACCTACATTAACCCTCCGTCGGTCGGCGTGGTCTGGCCAGACTTTTTTCGACTTCAATTAAAAAAAAAAAAAATACTTCTAGTAATCCTATCGACTTGAAATTTCTTGACTTTTCCTAAAATTTCATTAGCTGTCGATCAATAAATAAATCAGAACAAAAAAAATTACAGAAGGATAATTATAAGGATATTAACTTTTTTATACTTCGAACGGTCGGAAAGGTCTGTCTAGACCACCCATACATTTTGTATGAAATATACGCTTTTTGATATATGTAAACCAGTATTTCGTCTATTTTCATGGTATTTTCTATTCAAACTGCGTTGTTTATATTCTTTGCTATGTGTTCTAACATGAATGTTAGTATTTTCATGACGAGAGTTCTTTGAAAACCTACCAAACTTATTGGTAATCGCAAACACTGAAAATCGGATGAGTAATGCACACATTCATTTCAAAGGCGCCGAAAAAGAATAAATATTGTTTTTCATTTATTTAAACAGAAAAATTAACAAAAAAGCAACGATTTTTTCACATTTCTTGATTTTTTTTATATAATCGTTAATACATAAGACACCCGAAAACTCATTTATCCCATATAAATGTATGTAAAATGAATGGTGGTCCAGCCAGACCTTCCGACCGTTTGAAGGAGCAAAAATATCCGACCGACGGAGGGTTAAATTATAGTATCCATGTGCCAGCATTATTTTTCAACAATCCTTGATTAGAACAATAATCAGAGATATATTTCGTTAAGTTCTTTACTTCAATTTTTATCTTCGACATTATGTCAAAGGGTGCAATGATTTATTATCATATTTTAAATAACATTTAGCACTTGTTATTATTTTTATAAAAAAAAACAAAACCATTACAATAGACTTATGAACTATGAAATCCGTAAAATTGAAAAAATATATGATAGAAAAAATATGATTATGATTTCAGAGATTCAGAGACCTGCAAAACCTAACCAATCTCAGTAAAGACAATAAAAACACCATTGAAGCTAAAAAATTAGTGACGGCTGCTGTGGACAAAGTTCCAAATGAAGTAGATAATATACATGGCACCAACCCTGTATTTAATCCCATATTCCAAACATATATGACATGGGAAAAACGTGAAGATTCAATTCGAGATTTTGTCAAAGACATGTGGTTGGGTAAATTTCCGATAAAGATACAATGTGGGGCTTCAATGATCGCGAAGGTCTTATTGCTTTGGACAGAGTAAATAAAATAAGTAATGAAATACAAGCGACGTTACAAAATATTCGTTATCTTATCCCATTACTTCTTTATAAAACTTTTAATGAAACTTGGATGAATGAGACTGTTACAAATTTATCTGACTTTTATAACAAAGTGTCTACAAATGTAAGTGAAACCGAAGCCTATATTCAATTTATGGGAGACTCATGGTTCCTTCACGGTCTTTACTACTCGATGAGAGCAATTCATTATAATAAAGAAAGAACATCAAAAACGTATTTTACAGATTATCGGATGATTCATATAGCATCTTTAAAAATTTTATATCTAAAAGTTGCATGAAATTATCAGGCGTAAGTCACACTGATGATTTAGGTTATTTATTCGCAATGTCACAAGAATATAACATAGGCTGGTATACATTGAGAATTTATTCTGAAATTCCAAAAGAAGCTCAAGAGACTCATAAGAAGATGATTACGTTGTGGACGAACTTTGCTAAAACTGGGTAAGTTTAAGCTGCTAGGTTTACTTCAACCAAAATTATTGCCTATATTAGAAGAATCATTTGGAAGCCAAAAAAAAAAGTCAATGAATAGATATATATTTTGTCAATTCATTATTAAAGAAACTGCATCATAACAGGTACAGGCTATTTTGGTTCATATAATATGTTTAAATCTATTTCATGATATTTGTAAAAGTTAGTTTATTTACATAATATGAAGGTGTTGCGTATCGAATAGTTTTATATTTAGTTTAGTTAAATCGTATTAGTAAATCGTATTTCTAAATTCATGTAAGTTATATCAATTATTTCAGTGATCCATTGAAATCTTGGATCTCAGAGAAAAAAACGTCCAAAACCACCTTATGGTGACATAAGTGAAATTACATGGAATCCGTTCAATATAAAGGACCCTAAATACCTAGATATGGCCAACGAAGGTTTTAACATGAAAAATTTCGAGGAGCAACAGCGAATGGAACCTTGGAATGAACTTCATGCGGAGTATCATAGATACATACTAGATTTAGAAGAAAAACGCAAGTTAAAAGAAAAAAAATAAAACAATTCAATACTTCACACAACTTATCTATGTTGTATTGACTCAAATAAACTATCATAATAAATGTATAATTAGCAAACGCTTTAAAAATAGTCAATGTCATTCCATAATTAAAGCAAAAAAGTTTTACCTCATATCTGATCATTAACAAACTAAAATGAAAAAGGATAGCCATTCGGTTGGCTATTAATAAAGCCTTGTAGCAAAAAATACATCACAACAGCTTATTAAACGTTGACAATAGTTTTAATCCATCTAAGTAAAAAAAACAAACATTTAATATACCTATTGAGTTAAATAATCCGGTTTATGAAAAAAATATAAAAAATTGCCATTACCGATAATTTCATTATGAAATTAATATTTTTCTAATTTAATATTTATCTTAAAATCATTTTTACATGCTTCATCCTGCATCAGAACAAGGTTATGATATCTAAATTCATTATATTGATTTGAAGGTCAATTTTCCGATAAAATAGAAATGTTGTGACAATGCTATTTTGCGGGCCTATAATCGTATTAGTAAACGAAATATCAAAAAGCTATGTATTTGCTGTGCAATCAGGCGTTTGACACATAAAACCCAACTTCACGTATGTACGAAAGTAAAAAGTAATCTAAATATAAAAATCTATTGGATTGGTATAAATGCAAGTAATAATTTCTCTTATATAATGTAAAAAACTAACAAATTGAAGAAGTAGTTAATAGGACAAACAAGAGTTTTATTCGGCTCTGGGGATGGTGTAAAAAGATGTGGATACAAAACCACACAATTTGCGCCAACTTTGCCTTCAATCTAGAACCAACATATAATTTCAGAAATCTTATTATCAGGCGCAAATAATAATAATCTTGACCTTAGTCTCATGTGAAATTCACGGGGGAATCCGCACACTTTCTAATAACGAATAGGAAATGTTTGAAGCGGCACACTTCAACGAGAACGTTGATACGATAGACATGTCGTCTTCAAAACGTCTATTTTATCATAAACAAAAAGACATAAATAATAACAATTAAGCATTCAAAATGCATTAAAAACAACATAAAAATGTTACCTCACAGTGCATTAATTTTATTTTTATTTTTTTTATTTTTCTTATTTACACCTATCTTGTGCATACTATGGGATAACCTAGATCAGCATTTGTGCAGAGTTCAATTTAACGGGATCACGGAAGGAAAACCGTTCCGATATAAAGATCATAGGAATGATGTATATTGTTCTTATTTGGGAATTCCTTATGCCGAACCGCCTATTGGACCATTACGATTTCAGGTAAGAAAATAATAATAATGATTGTTATTTGAAGTAAATAGTATATGAAATTGACTGTGAAATTCATGGTTCATCAACCTTTCATAACTGTCGAATGAAAATTATCATTCTTGTAACGGATCGTTAGACAGGCTGAGTAATAATATATCATTTGCAATAATATAGTCATTAATAATAGAAATATTTTTTTAATAAATATTTATTAAATTTTCCGGATATGCAATCAGTATAATCAGGATAGCAGATCTAGGTATTTAAATTTACTATGATTACCTCGACCAATTTCTTTAATTTTTTTTTATTATATAGTAATTTTTACACCTGTCCTGAAATAAACAATAAGTAATACTGTAGGAAAAAATCAGTTTCAAAATACAAAATATTTAAAAAATTATGTTTTTTGATGAAATAAAATCAAACCACAAATTTTGTGTTTTTTCAATAATTTTTAACCAAATAATAATTTGAGCAAAAATTCGTTTCTACAAATTTGTTGAATTATTCATATCGATGATTTCTCATTATGAATATGATGGTTAATTAATAGATGTTTTCTAATCTACATTTTTGAATTTAATAATTCAATACTTCCAAGCTTGTATTTATAAAATTAATATTATTGGTCATATATACATCAAATTATCAGATATTTTATAGAGATTTTTTATAATGTGTACGCATTTTGCGTAAACTTTTTTGGGTTCCGTACCAAGATTTTTAATTTTAAAATTCAGGTACATAGTTCAAACAAATGTCTCCGACATTTTCGACAGTATGGAATAACCGAGTTGAATGATTAAAAAAATATTCGACGAATTATCCGATTAGAAAATTCAAAAAACATTTTGATGGTGTGCAAAAAATGCATTTACAGAAAATTTAGTAATTTTGAAAATTGTCAAAAAAAAATCTAAATTTTCAGAATTTAAAGTTTCATCATTTTCAAAAATAAAAATTTTTAAATTAAAAAAAAATTTGATTTTTTTCAAAAATCTGAGAATCTTTTAAAAATTAAAAAATTCTCATTCTCTATTATTGCCTTCAAATGCGATTTTAACTCTTGTTATGAAAATAGATGAAAAATTAAGTTTATTTATTTACAACATTTATCGAATTTAGAGATCTCTTACATATTAATTAGTGATAAATTAAAGGAAGGTTATATGATTTTTGCCGCTCGAATTGTCACAAGTATTTCTTTCATAAGTAGAAGTCGCAATCGAAATTAATTATGTTTAATGTGATAATCAGGCTGTAAACGCAATCAAAACATATTATAAAAGTATTGTAAAATATATATTAATATTAAACTAGATTTATAAAATTGTCAGTCATATGTGTCTGACGCTAAGAAGTTCTACAGGGACCATGTCTGATATAAATGTCTGAAATTCGCAAATAAAAAATTTAATATAGGGCAATGTCAGTGAGATATAACAGTGTTTTTTTCAATAATTTTGGCTTTTTTTTCCTTGATAAATTATCCCTTTCCACTCGGATGCCGTCGCTCTTGCGGCAAAATACATGTAAATGCAATTCGCGAGTGAAAAAGTTTAAGTTTTCTTGAAACATTTTTAATTAATTGTAAATTTTCTTATAATGTTACCTTGTGATTTTTTTTGATATTATCGTGGCAATCAACGTGTTAATTACACCAATTGCTTTAATTAGAGTTGATTTTGTTGATAAATGAATGAAATATCACTAATTATTTAACTTCTTTAAACTCTACCGAAATTATTGAATATTTTATTATTTACTTCAATTTTATTTTATTATTATTTAACTTCAAAAGTATTGGCGATCAAGAAGAACCAACTAATTAAAATAAAATTACTATTTTTGTTCAATATTATAGAAACAATCAGAGTAATTATTATACATCTCTATAAGTTCTACAATTAGAATAAACATAAATAGAAATTAAACAAAGAATTGGTAAAAATTGCTCCAATGAGCAAATGAGCTAAGAAAACTATTTTTTACAAAAAGTCTATATGTTGTTTTTGTTAATCTCATTTTACTCAATGAGTCAATTGACATCTCTATAAGTTAAAAAATTAAATTAAACATAAATAAAAACTAAACGAAGAATTGGTAAGAATTGCTTCGAAGAGCAATTGAACCAAGAAAACAATTTATATAAAAAGTCTATAGGTTGTTTTTGTTAAATATGTTTTTAGACGGAATATTAACTAAATTTTTGCTTAATATTTAAAATCTTTAAGGCATCCAATACAAGTAGGATGTTGAGACCATGATGTACGATTTTCCTAAAAATAAATCATGTGACATCAATAATCGTCCTTAAAATTTTAGATTGTATGCGTTCGATTTCTTATAAAATATTCCTTGAATAAGTTTTTTGAACTGTTTCATATTAAATACTGATTATTTTCCATTGAGGCAGATTGTAATTCATAATGTTATAATGAAAATCTGTTATACCAGAGTATATTTATATCTAATATTTTGCATCTGCCCTTATATCCTTTGAACTTCAGATAATGATATCTCGAAGTCAAACAATTACTACATTTGGATTATTCAAACTCATACAAAATATTGTGATGAATTGAGTTAACTATGTTCAAATAATGTAAGGAACTTATCTAATGAACTTCAGAGTCTCTATCTAAAAAATAATTCTCTATCTAAACCTAAAAATCTTCAAATTTAAATTTTAAGAAATTTAAATTATGAATTAAACTTAAGAAATTTAAAAATTAAGAAACTTAGTGACTAATTTGAAATTCTACTTCTTCTTTGCACCAGCCGACAAAAATTAGCTTTTTTGTCACAATATGAACGGAAATTATTTAAACATTAAAAATTTTTCCATCACGTATCTGACCATTAATTATTATTTATAGATGCCGTTGAACCAGAGCTTTTTTTCTAGATATCTTACTTATAGATTTGTTAATTATAAGTTTCCGTATATTTTTATTCACACACGTGAAAAATAATTATATACATTTATATTATTCAAAGATATATCAATTCAGTATCAGTAATAATTTATACAAAATATAGTACTTCGGATAAGCCAAAAATATCAATAAAATGTTTTACTATTAAAGTACCATAGATTTTTTTTCGGATTTGTTGTTTGCATCAGATTTGGGAATTATGAGTTTTGGTATATTTTCATTCTAATATGCAGAACATAATTACATCTACAATTCAATTCTTAATTATTACATCTATTTTCATAAATAAACCAATTCTCTATCAGTAATAATTTTTATATAGAGCGTCTCAAACATTTTATATGTAAGCTCTTGGCTCTTAAAAATCGCAAAATTTATATCTACGATGGTGTTGGCGCACAAATACTCAAATACAATTATTCATACATATTAAATTTATTAATTATGTAAAATATTTACGTAAGTAATATCTCAGATATATTTCGATCAGTCTAGACCACATTAGAATAAGTTTTGAAACATGTATTTTCCAATATTTTAGCAAATATGTATTGTAAAATTATAGTAAATTTAAACAAATAAGGTTGCACTAAATAATTATAATATTCTCTATTTCAGTCTCCAAAACCAATATCAAATCCCAAAACAGGATTCGTACAGGCTCGGACTTTAGGAGACAAATGTTTCCAGGAAAGTCTAATATATTCTTATGCAGGTAAATAATTAAAAAACTAATAACTAACTTAAAAGATAGAAAATAAATTTTTGCAGTTTTGGCTTTACCAAATTCACTTGTTTATCCATCAATTGCTTTCTTATAATTTAAAAAAAAAAAATTATTTAAGAAGATACTTGAAGTTCAATGTGTAATTAAACGAAATATAAGACACAATTGTGTATTTGTCAAATAAAAAACATCTTGAGTTTATATTTATTATGTCTGATAAAATGAATCAAATGATTTGTAATTATTTACTAATGAAATTGAAAATATCCATAAAAAATATGAATATAAGCAAATGAATTATATACTCGCACATGTTCATGAATATAATAGAAAATCAATTTTAAATAGATGCAAATTGTGATTTCTAAACATGTATGTCTAATTATGTAGATCTATTTTAATTTTGTTTAATTGCGCAATAAATTAAATTGAATATTACGACTTGGAACACGATTATAGATATTTAGAAATAAATAGAATATTTGAAAAAAAATTGAACAATTGAACAAAAATCACTTTTCATTTCGTGTTCAATGAATAAAATACAAAATTTTGGCAAAAAACCTAAACTACACATAATCAACTAAAGACTAGATCAAGAGTCATATTTATAGCAACTTAAGTTTGTTTTAAACATCTTGTCAATATAATTATTAGTTAGATATTTAAATTTAAATTTTTTATACAAATTTTAATCTTATATCCAGATAAAATATGTAGTGATGTCTGAAAAATATCAAATGTACATTTGTAAACACACTTTAATTTATTTAATCTCTATATATGTTGTTCGTCAAAACTTCTTCGAAATGATAATACTATTATATCAAAAACATCATTGTTACCTGATCTAATCTCATTTCAAAAGATGCAATTTGATCACAAAATATACTAACAATAAGCATTTATTATCTTTTGTTTTTGTTTTTGTTTTTGAATAATAATTTTACTTGGCGTGTGTTCCAGACATGAAATTTTACACCACACGAATTAGTAATTATCAAAAACATGCATATAAAAAGATATATATATATATATATATATATATATATATATATACAAATATATTTGTGTTATTGTCTTATATATTATTGCTTGTAAACATATGAATATTAATTAATTACTTCTACACCCAATTATAATATCGTGCTTTATTGCCTTTGGTATTTCCTTATTAGTTTAATACATGTTTGGGAATTCCGTATATTTGTAAAAAATATAATAAAAAAAATTTATATATTGATATATGATACTACTTATGTATTAGTTAACTTCCCGAAAAACAAATGTATTATTTCGCCAGAAAATCCAACTTGCTAATTTAAATTTTTTGAGACATTGCAAGTTAATCTATATTGTCTAACACAATTGATAAAAAATCAGAAAATCGTAAAATTTAAGCAGCCGAATATTAAGAAATTTTATCTACTAAGAGGAAGTCCCGTAACGCCGGACGGCACCAAGCACCGGACACTCTATTTAATACGTATTATTTAAGCGAGTATAAATAAAGCGAGAGCATCGGTGTGGCCCAGCCAAAAGGGTGGATGTATAGTGACTTTTTTGCAATATCTAAGAATATTCGTCAAAGGCACATGTTAAAACATTCCAAAGTGTGGAGATGGCTACATATGTGATCAATACAGGTTATTTTGAAATGTCCGGTACTAGGTGCCACTGTTTACAATCATATTTTTTGATACCAAAGTTTGAATGATAGCATTAATTATTTTTTAGCAAAGATTGCGATTTTGTTATTTTAGTTTGATTTCGACCTTTGTTATCCAATATAAATCATAATTTAATAAACATTTCGTAAAATATTTTTTGATTTATTTATAAATGACCTTAGGTGTCCGCCACTAGGGGACTTCCCCCTACTACTACTAATTTTTTATTTCAATTATTATTAAATTATTTCTTCTATTATAAATAAAATAAAACTTACAAATGCAAAGGCGTGTAAGGACAAAAGTTTGTTCAACGGAATTGAATTTATCAGAAACCAAATTGCGTCACGCCAGAACCAAAATTATAATTTCTAATATAAACCATTAAAATAAATATGATTTATTACATTTTTCAGGAAGCGAAGATTGCTTATATCTGAATATATTTACACCAGAGACTGTTAATTCTGCGAACAATACAAAATATCCTGTAATGTTTTGGATCCACGGAGGCGCATTCAATCAAGGATCAGGATCTTATAATTTTTTTGGACCTGATTATTTAATCAGAGAAGGAATTATTTTGGTGACTATCAACTATAGATTAGGAGTTTTCGGCTTTCTATCAGCGCCTGAATGGGATATCCATGGAAATATGGGTCTAAAAGATCAGGTAATAGTAATTGATATATCAGAAAAAAACAACAAGGATAAATTACTATTTTTTTTTGTTTTCTTAGAGACTGGCACTAAAATGGGTTTACGACAATATCGAAAAATTTGGTGGAGACAAAGATAAGATCACTATAGCTGGAGAATCTGCTGGAGCAGCAAGTGTCCATTTTCTGATGATGGACAACTCGACTAGAAAATATTACCAGAGAGCTATTTTGCAGAGTGGGACTTTGCTTAATCCGACTGCTAATCAAATTCAACCTCTGCATGTAAATATAATACTTTTGAACTATAGCATTTAAAAATAATTTATCATTTGGTAATTAATATCTCAAATTCAAGCATTACTATTTTATCAATTATTATATCCATTATCCACATTTATAAGAATTGACTTATAAATGTTATATAAATTTATAAGAAGTGTTTACGTTTTTTTAAGTAAAGTCATAAATTTAACATTTATTATTACTTCAAAATATTTTTAACAAGTGGCATTATTTAGTATTTAAAATTCAAGCTTTATCATTTATGAATTATTATTTATATTATCAACAATTTATAAACAATTGGCTTATCTTTATATTGGAAGTGATTACGTCTTTATGAATCAGGCAAAATAATAAAAAAATATGTTTTTTGCTAAATATGACCTTGTCAAGTAAAAAATGCTAAAATTAAAGTGAATCGTTTAATTTGTTTTTGAAATAATTAGTACAATTTATGAAAATTACAAAAATTAGAAAAATGAGATAAATGCTATAATTAAAATTGATGATATTCTAACTACTTCAATAAATGCTATACTAAAATGTTTTTTTATCTGTATTTAAATTTAAATAATATTTTTATATTACCAAACTTAACACATGAACTGCCAGGTCAGTCTTATGTATTTGACGCAAAGACGTTCTATATAAACCATGTCTGATATAAGAAAATTGATAGAAGAAAAAAAAGTTTTAAGGGCAATATGAGTCATAAACATAAATGTTTGACATAAAAAATTGTGCCTTTGCATTTTTTTTCTTGAGTTCTTGATACATTATTAACTGAATTTCGAATAACATCACCAAGGGTTCATGTGGATTTTTTTCTTATATTAGGCATGGCGTTTAACGTGTTAAATAAAATAAATGCATAGTATTCGTTACTATAATTCGTTATTATAATTCGTTCGTGATTAATGGACGCCCCCTTTCCTGATAGAGAAATTAGCTGATATACTTTTCGAGCGAAATTTTGTTTACAATTTCAATGTTCAGCACAATTATGCAGATCGTTTTATACAGATGAGAATTCACATGTACCAAGAATCGAACCTTGAGGAACACCAAGCTTCATATTGAGCTCCTCCGAAACAATTTTTGGACCGCGATATTAATTAGTTATCAAAGTCTTTTCAGACTGTTTGAACCAAGTTTAAAAAAAATTATAAATGTATTTTCACGTAGTATTTTCTTCAACTTTCTGAAGAAGACATTTATATTAGCAAAAATCCGGTTTGCTGATTTTATATTTTCTCCCAAGTGCAAA
>NW_020539725.1:70713609-70939538 GCF_003426905.1 Ctenocephalides felis
AATATATCACGTCGTCGTCAAATTCTCTTACATTTCGTCTACAAAATACGAGTAACGAAAGTTACATTATTTATAATAATCTATTTGAAAACCTTAGATATTCCACAAATGTTCCATTAGGTACGTACGGAAGTTCCAGCAATTTGCATAACGGTGTTATGCCTCACTAGCTTATTTTAATTTAACCTTAATTAGATTCATTGTTATTACTTCCTCTAATATTACGAATTTAGTATTGAGCATTTGAGAATGTCCAAAAAAAAGTTTAAGAATGTTTTTTTCAAATTCCAATTACTACTGCAGCGATACGATTTATTATTAATCATTTTTACAAAATATTACATTTTAGATTTACTTGAATTGCAACATTTTGGAATATTTTTCAATGGCCTTCTCTGCAACTTGTTTATTTGTCGATTTCATTGAACTATTTTTATTCCCGTTTCAAAAATCCTATCCCAAATACACATGCGATAAATTTCTGAAAAATGTCTCATTCCAAAGTCTCGTCTTCCTATTTCTAAATATTTAGGATCCAAACTGTCACAAGGGTCCCATGTGTATCCTGCTAAAGCATCGATGATTCTATATCTTTGCACTAATTCGGATTTCATGGGATTACTGGAAATAGATAATTCATAAATTGAACAATAATAAATGAATTTATAAATATATGTCATATCATCTTACCCTGTTTTAGCAAAGTTCGTCCACATAACTACCATTCTATTGTGAGTCCTTTGAGCAGTTTCATCAGTCGGAATATTCAAAGGCCAAGAAAACAGATACAAAATTGGTGACATTTTGAACAAATAACCCAAATCATCAGTATGAGCCACTCCACGCAAATGGTTCCAGTTTTTCAGAGCATATTTTTTATGAATACTGTAACTATCATCCGACAGCATGTATAAATATAATTTACTTTTCCTTTTGTAATCAAAGCCATGTTTGAGTGTCCTATAAATTCCATTTAAAAACCAAGCGTCTCCCATGAGATGAATATACGCTCCTAGTCTATCATCAGGATCATCATCGTTATAAAAATGTTCTACATAAGTTTCACATAGTTCTTTTACAATTTTGGCTTGATCTTGGCCTAAAGGATTTTCCCAAATAAATGCATCTCGCGGTATAACTCGTTCAGGATCTCTTAAAGTCTTTTCAACTTCGTGACAATCAGCATCCACTCGTGTCAAAGCAAAAAGTCCTTCCATGTTGTTGAAACCAATTATTACATCTTTTTCTGGTAATCCTTCTTCCTGCATCAGTTTTAAAACTGATTCAGTTATTATAGGATCAGGATTTGCTTCACATTTTTCTTCTATTACTGGTTTGAAAACTGGTTCTGTGGCTCGTCTGATGTCTTCTCTATCAGGAACGTCGGATAAAGATGCTGAAAGCAGGGTTCTGGAGTCGACATTTAGCAAATCTTCTTTTGAGCAAGTTTTTAGGGATTCTTGAAGTTTTTCCAAATTCTGGAAGAATACTTGAATAAAACTTTGTAGTAAACAAGCATAGTTTTACCTTCCCGAAGGAGAAGTTTATGGATTCATCAAAAAATCAGATTCGCTAATTTTATGTTTTCTCGACGTTTCAAGCCATTCTGAATCGAATGAGACCAAATTTGGAAAAAGTATGTATGTGTGTGTGTGTGAACAGATTTTTTGTCTTTCGATGTATCTTGATGAGGACTAGTGTTTCTCAATTTTGTGCAACGATTGGCCGAGCCGTTTCTTTGTAAATCGCAAAAAAGTGAAATATTTTTCGTCTACGTTTTAGCCCGCAATTCCGAATTTCTGATCCACTGGGCAGTTTTCTTGTATGAAAGTGTTGAAAAAACTTTTTTCGACGATTTTTATGATTTTTTTTGACTGTAGATATCATAGTCTTATAGATTATACTAAAATATTACGATCCTACGACAAGTCGTTTAATTTTAAAAATTCTTCAAAGTTTGTAAAAATTAGTATCGTTTTTTGGCGTTTATCAAAATTAGAAGTTTCATCGACGTTTGCTCAAAAACGCCTTAACTGATTTCAAAAATTTAAAAGCCAATCGATGTATCTTGATGGGGATTATCTTTTCTCAGTTTTGGCGGCGATTGGCAGAGCCGTTTCTTTGTAATTTGAGAAAAAAGTATTAAACTTTTTGTCCACGTTCAAGCTCATAGTACCGAATCGATTTAAAAAAATCAAAAACTGTTTGAAAGATATTAGTTGGGAATGATACTGATTAGTTTTAGGTGAAAATCTACCGAGCCATTTTCTTGTATTTAACTGTTGAAAAAAAAAATTAAGCCGATTTTTATGGTACTTTTTTTGACGATATATATCATGGTCTTACAGAACTTACTAAAATATTGCAGCCTTACGGCAAGTAGTTTAATTTTAAAAATTCATCAATGTTTGAGAAAATGAGTAGTTCTTTTTTAGGTTTGTTAAAATTAAAATTAGACGATTTACATGGTAACGATAGAGTACTTGGTCTTAATGAGCATACTAAACCATTAAAGTTCTACGGAAACTGGTTCAATTACAAAAATTATTGAATTTTGAAAATTTGCTTTTAGAAAATACTCCAAGTTAACGTGATCGTTCGTTTTCAATGACGTGTAATAAATCCACTCGGAATACTTTTGATCACTCATAAATTAATTTATTATTTGTTGATTAAGTTGATTATTTGCACATATCGGGAAGTTCATGTAACTTTCCCCAAGGCAAAATACCAATACCAACTAGTTATATTTGTAGTTATACTATCTGGTACCTTTTGGGGTTCGAATTGGATTGCCCAAGGATTTAGTGCAGTTCCGCTTTGCAAAATAGCTTTTTGATACAAATCATTCGTAGATTTATCCATCATCAAATAATGTACACTGGCTGCTCCTGCAGATTCTCCAAATATAGTTACATTTTCTTTGTCTCCACCGAATTTTTCGATATTTTTGTTTACCCAACGGAGGGCTTCTCGCTATAAACCGGTAAACTTTTATAGTTAATTTTCACGAATTTCAGTTACATTTGGTTGTTTTTTTCCTACCTGATCTTTCAACCCCATGTTTCCGTAAATTCCCCATTCAGGTGCACAAAAGAAATCCGAAAACTCCGAGACGATAATTGATGGTGACTACAATAACGTCCTGTTTGACGAGATAATCAGGACCATAATATTCCCAATCACCAGATCCTGTATTGAAAGCTCCGCCATGAATCCAGAACATTACAGGATATTTTGTGTCCTTATTTTCTTCAGTAACCAAAGGAGTGTAAACGTTCAAGTAGAGGCAATCTTCATCTCCTTGAAAGGGATTTAGTTTAAGTCCTTTTCATAAAAATTAAATCATAATTATAATGTTATTTTGTTGAAGAAATCTGGTAAAAGTTCTTGGAAGTTAATAAAATGGTCGCCAGTGAAAAAAATACTTGTTCGTAAAAATAAAATAAAGATAATATGGAAAAGCGTGCAAAAAATGAATGACTAATAAATACTGATATGAAATTTTTTTATTGTATATGATTTTATTTACCTGTGTATGTTTGGAATAAACTATTGCATTGTTGAACTGCATTGTTTCCCAGTTTAGTTGCCCATTGCTCACAACAACGGTTTTCAACTGGTTGTGGAGGCTGATTTTGGAAAAAGATTTTTTTTAATTTCTTTGGAAACACATGGAAAATTAACATCTAATTCTAAGAGGTTACTCAGTAGCAAGCATTGGAAAAAGATAGATGGATTTTTTATAGCCAGTTTTCAAAAAACAGTATTTTTTTAAGTAATTTGCTGGATTTTTTAAGTTGTAAAGCTAAATTAAACGTAAATAAAATTAAACAAAATAAAGAAGGAAATTGTAGGAGTTGTTCGATTGAGTAGTTTGTAATTGCCTATGCGATTCAATTTTTTATCTTAAGTCAATATGCAGTTTTTTGTTGAAGTTTCTTTTAGACGATATATTGGGAAAATAAGCCATAGAAAAATAAGAAATTACTCTTCTTGATGATATCCTTTACTAAAAGGATGTTCGGGTCAACGTATATGATTTTGTTTGAAGTTATATAAAAATGAAATGAATTGAAAAATGAGAAATTACCCATCTTGATGATATCCTTTACTAAAAGGATGTTTGGGTCAACGTATATGATTTTGTTTAAAGTTCTATAAATTTGAAAAATGATTGTATACCTTAGATTTGATAAATTAATTTCAATTTTTTAATTTTGCATAGTACGTACACTTGATATAGAAATTGGAATTGCATAATTCTGGGATTTAAAAGGAGAACTTATATGTGGTTAGATTTATGTTGTGGTTAGATAGTTAGAGTTAATATATATTATATGTTCATTTCTTAAGAAAAAAAAGTCTTATTTTTATTAGAAACAACTGATGTAACTTTTCCTTTTTGATACTTTTTAGAAAGCCATCTGACGTTTATATTTGATATATTTTTATAATGAGAATATATTTATATACTTTTTAATTTGATTGATGGAGGGGCTATTTTCATTTGGAAACATATATTATTGATCAAGTTTCCTGAATTTGTATATATAGGTCTTTTCTTTACTTTGTGAGATATAATATTTAAAGAAACCAACTACATTTAGCTTGTTATTTGTTTTGGTTATTTAGAAAAATGGAACTTACAAACAGTCAAAAATTCAAAAAACTTGGAATTATAAAAAAAATTGACGAGTGACCATACCCATGATTTTAGCCTTCCAAATAATCCAAAAAAAACTAGTTGAAAATGGTATTTTGCCTTAAGGCAAGTTGCAAAAACTTCCCGATAGGTATAATAATTGACTAAATCAATCGAAATAGGGATTTAGATATTTAGATAAAATTTTCAACACAGAAGCAACTTTTGACACAATTTTTGACTATGATGTTTTTTCAAGCTTTGATGAATTTTTAGAATTAAAGTACTTGCTGTAGGGACGTAATATTTTAGTATGTTCTATAAGACCATGATATCAATCGTGGAAAAAAGTTTTATAAGAATCGGCAGATTTTTTTTTCAACAGGTAATTACTCGGTCGATCTTTCCAAAAACTAATCAGGTCGCTTCTCAACCAATATCTTTCTAACAGTTTTTGAATTTTTAAAATCGATTTAAAATTGCAGGCTAAAACGTCGACTAAAAATTTTCCACTTTTCTGCTATTTACGAAGAAACGGCTTAGCCGATCGTAGCACAAAACTGAGAAACAATAGATCTTATCGAGTTACGTCGAATGTTTTTTAAATTCCTGAAAGCGTGTTAACGCGTCACCCCCAACCCTGGTATAATTATAATATTTTATTATCTCCATGCAGGATAGCGACAATAAACCCTTTCATTGTTACGCGTCCTGTCGCAAATTCAGTAATCCATTTTTCCTAGAATTTTTATCACCTGTCCCTAACTACATCATCCTATAATCCTTATATTTCCAAGAAATTCGCACTACCTGTATCAAGTTTAAATTCTTCGTATCATGCAATTTATCAACCAATACCTGATCGATTGATAAATGTAATAACCACTGATTGGTTCCAAAATTGTAATGGGGTGTCCTTAACTCCACAAAATGGGCCAATCAGAAAAATATATAAAATTATAAAATCTACATAATTTAGTATCAACTTAAATTTCATACAGTTAAGAGCAGTCGTAAATTAACACTCAAATCCAAAACATCTAATTCAAACCTCTATCTAATCATCTATAAATCTTAATATTTTAAATACACAATAATCAAACAGTTATTCAACATCTTTTATTTTTATTCAAACGGTCTGATATAGCCAACAACTAAATATATCTGGTCCTTCGGCAAAGTGCAAGTGTTCAATAGAGTTCGGCAGCATCCAGATAGATCACGAACTTCTTAAACACTTTGAACCTATCTCAACAAACACATTTTTTGGCCATTCAAACCGAATGGTCATTTTACTAAACATTTTTTGGTCCTATTCGAACCGGATCAACCAGTGAAAGTGAAAGAAACAATCTAAACCTAAAACTTAGTGCACAGTGTATTATTTAAATCTTCATCGTCTAGCGTGATATACTGCATCGCATATTAAGTTAAAAACCTTTATCTAAAATCTAAAATCTAAAACTTAGTGCACAGTGTATTATTTAAATCTTCATCTTCTAGTGTAATACATTGCATCGCATATTAAGTTAAAAACCTTTATCTAAAATCTAAAATCTAAAACTCATAGTGCACAGTGTAATTAGTTAAATCATCTTTTAACATAATGCACTGCATCGCATGAATATTAATCTAAAATCTAAAATCTAAAACTTATAGTGCACAGTGTAATTAGTTAAATCATCTTTTAACATAATGCATTGCATCGCATGAATATTAATCTAAAATCTAAAACTTATAGTGCACAGTGAAATTAGTTAAATCATCTTTTAACATAATACATTGCATCGCATGAACATTAATCTGAAATCTAAAACTTATAGTGCACAGTGTAATTAGTTAAATCATCTTTTAACATAATACATTGCATCGCATGAACGTTAATCTAAAATCAAATTTAAACAACGATTATATCAACAACAATTCAAACAATTAAATCAAACTAACATCAACATTAACAATAAATCTCAGTGTAAGTGCCTTGTGTATTATCGTGAAACAACAAGAAGCATAATTATCAAGGACTGCAGCGCATTATCAAGGAAACAACAGCTGAATCCAAATCAGCTTAACATCAAGCGAGGACACGGAATGCCGACAACAAAGGTCAGTCTAATTTAAGCACTCCTTTTTCTTAATCCTTCCTATTCATTATCTTTACCTATCGTTATTTGAATTTTGCGTAGTAGATCTGTGTTAATATGGATTCTTTAGAAAATTTAAATATCAAAAAAGAGTTTATGAAATTTCGTTTGACGCAAATCCATAGCTTTTGTAAAAGAATAAGAGAAAATGAGAGTAGCAAGTTAGATATATCAGAGCTTAAACAAATATTAGAAATACTAAAACCTTCTTTAGATACTTTTCAAGAAATATTAATTCAAATTGCAAATCATTTTGATGACGAAGAGTACATTGACTTTTTGATAGATACAGAATTTTACGATTTCAATGATACTTATACTAAATGCTGTGTAATTTTAATAACAATTATTAAAACATTTAAAACAGATCCTAGCTCAAATAGTAGCCTTGGTGACAAATCATATCAAACAAACAATAATAAATTTGCTGTAATTAATTTACCTCATTTCGACGGTACAGATATTAACTGGTTACAGTTCTATAATTCATTCTATACAATTCATATTGACCCAAATATTAGCAATTCTCAAAAATATTCTTACCTAAAATCTTGCTTGAAAGGCGAAGCAGGTAACATAATCGATTCCTTACCTGCTACCGCGGACAACTATATAAATGTTTGGGAATTGCTAAAATCGCGGTACGAAAGTAAAACTATTATAGTAAACAATCATATAAAAACATCAAACAACTATATTTCGATTCCATCTGAATCAAGAATTTTCAATGAATCTAATAATAATAAATCTAAAAACGTTGCGCATCTTGAAACTATAAACGTCATTAAATCACATACGGAAAAAAGGGGAACTACCTCGGTACTATTATTAGATTCTAATAATCAAATAACAAAACAATTAACAAATGAGAATATTACTCAATATCCAAAAAGCAATATTATTAAAAACGTCTTCTGTAATCATAACTTATCAACTAAAGCTAATACGACAGAAGAACTAGTTTTAAATAAACAAATTCTAACAATTAACTTAAATCAAGCTAATTATAACGCTGAACATCTTGAACCTAACAACAACATTGAATCAAATACGGTAATAAGAGACACTACCTCAGCACCATTATTAAAATTCAATAATCAAATAAAACAAGTAACAAATAAGAATCTTACTCAAAATCCAAAAAGCGATACTATTAAAAACATCTTCTGTGACGTTGACTTATCAACTAAAGTCAATGCAACAGAAAAACTTATTTTAAATAAACAAAATCTAACTACTAAACATAATCAAGCAAAGTACAACGTAAATTATTCTAATGCTAACTATCAGAATACTTGGCTTAATATCAGCGATAAAACAATTACAACTTTAGCCAAGACAGGGTTTGAATTTAATTCCAAAAATATCACTATAAATCAAACAATTAATAAAAAATCAATCTTAGCTGCAACAGTGCAAATATTCAATCTTATGATATTAAGAGATCGCCATAGCTTTGTCCATAAAAAGTATAAAGCGTATACATATTGGTTCGTGTGTTTTGTCACCAAAGCTATCGACATCGAAGTAATATACGATTTGATCGCGGAATCTTTTATATTAGCTTTAAAACAATTTACCGCAAACTCTAGCAAATCTCGCGAATTATTAACACAGATTGAAACAATATTGAATTTTAGACTATTATCTTTACAAGGTTCCAATCCAAATAATTACAATCCTTCAAACCCCTATCATTTCCTAATTGACAAACCACCAACATCAATCCTAAATCCATGCGTGCTTGAAATCTCTGACAACTATCAACAGCTATCAACTTCATCAGAGAACAAGGCAACATCATCAGAAGCGGTTGTGCAAGAAAACGCACAAAAATGCATTAAAACTTATTGTAAGCTAAATTCGGTAGTATGGTACTATTCCTCGATTAAATTCTAAAACCACTACGACCGCGATTAGGCATTATCACAAATCTGCACCCTAAGGACGGCATCATCATTCGAGTGGTAAAAGCAAAATTAAACAAAGACATTGTAAAATCTAATAACTAACTTTTGTGTGATTACATTGTGAAACAGTGAAAATGATCAATATTAAACATAAAAAACAATTTGTGTATTACCGAATAATCAAAAACTATCTGAAACATTAAATAATTATAGTGTGGTGAAGTGTCTATTATCAATAATCATGCGAAACATTTAGGCATTTTAACGACTCTAGTGAAGTGTCAGTACAATCATTTTGAACATTTGGACAATTTTAAAGACTTTAGTAAAGTGTCCGTGAATAAGCTAACATTATATCCATAATCATTATCATTCATTAATCAATCTATTATCAATATTATCATCAAATGTCATGTGCTATCTATAAACTTTCAAAACATTAACATTGTTACAAGCAATTATAAAACTAGGATTAAGCAACGTTAAAAAAATATTCATAATTAATTCCTCATAATTTTTTAAGTCCGGGGGCATGTTAACGCGTCACCCCCAACCCTGGTATAATTATAATATTTTATTATCTCCATGCAGGATAGCGACAATAAACCCTTTCATTGTTACGCGTCCTGTCGCAAATTCAGTAATCCATTTTTCCTAGAATTTTTATCACCTGTCCCTAACTACATCATCCTATAATCCTTATATTTCCAAGAAATTCGCACTACCTGTATCAAGTTTAAATTCTTCGTATCATGCAATTTATCAACCAATACCTGATCGATTGATAAATGTAATAACCACTGATTGGTTCCAAAATTGTAATGGGGTGTCCTTAACTCCACAAAATGGGCCAATCAGAAAAATATATAAAATTATAAAATCTACATAATTTAGTATCAACTTAAATTTCATACAGTTAAGAGCAGTCGTAAATTAACACTCAAATCCAAAACATCTAATTCAAACCTCTATCTAATCATCTATAAATCTTAATATTTTAAATACACAATAATCAAACAGTTATTCAACATCTTTTATTTTTATTCAAACGGTCTGATATAGCCAACAACTAAATATATCTGGTCCTTCGGCAAAGTGCAAGTGTTCAATAGAGTTCGGCAGCATCCAGATAGATCACGAACTTCTTAAACACTTTGAACCTATCTCAACAAACACATTTTTTGGCCATTCAAACCGAATGGTCATTTTACTAAACAAAGCGGTCAAGCCGTTTTTGAGAAAATGTCGATTCAAGGTAAAAAATCTGTTACCATACACACACATACTTTTTCCAAATTGGGTCTCATTGATTCAGAATGGCTAGAAACGTCGAGAAAACATTAAATTAGCGAATCGATTTTTATATGAAAACAAACATCTCCTTCGGGAATTAAAACAAATATTGATATAGGATAATGTCGCATTTGTAAATACTATGGACGAGTTAATAACATTGTTTTCACTAACTAGCGACTGTGAAAAAACTACAACTTTTTTTTGATATAATTGATTTTTTTTAAAATGGTAAATATCTGAATTTGAGAATGAGTGAAGTTTCTACTGATGAGAAGTCTATAATGAAAACTCGGATTTTTTTATGGAAACATAAACTTTTCCTTTGGGAAGTTTAAAAAAAATCTAGAATAATTGCATTCGTGTACACTATGGACAAGTTACAAAATTATTTTAACTAAATAGAAACTGCCTGAAAAAAAGTTACAACTTTTTTTGATACATATGATTTTTCTCAAAATGGTAAAAATCTGAAATTGGGTATGAGCGAAGTTCATACTGATGAGAAGTCTATAAAGAAACGGGTGTAAAAATTTCAAGCAAATCTGTCCCGTAAAAATTAAGAAATCGTCGGTATCGATTACTTACCTGAAATCTTAGTTCTCCAACGGGTGGCTTGGCATACGGAATCCCCATAAAAGCTCTGTATTTACTAGTACTTCCATTGCAAAAACAAGTACCTCTCAGAATACCTTGATCCAAAACAACAGTCTGAGGATCAAATCGTGCACATTCCTCTTCAGTACCAGCAGAATTATCTTTTACACCTGCGGTTTCTTTTAACGTTTCTATAAAGTTGTTTAAGACTGGATATGACAGCATAAGTAAAGTTATCTTGGGATACAAGGGCATGATGAAGGATTAAAGGGTTTGCAGTAGATTTCATGATTGAATAATAAGAATTTTGAATTTTGATATTTTTTGTCGAATATTTTTTGGTTGCGTCTACATTTTTATTTTTTGAAACATAGTTAACGATTTATATAGAATTTGAGTGTAAATGATAACCTGAAATAAAAATTAGGGCAGGTGATGAAAAATTTGATTTTACATTGTCATATTGACTTGAAATTTTGACAACGAAAACAAAATTTTGATTGAGTAGATATTTGAAGATGTTTTAATTATAATAAATATTATATTATTGTATTATGAAATAGACAAATGATATGTATATATAAAATATGAAAATTGTTTCATAATCAGACCTCTATCTGACTGAGATATGAAAATATTATATCAATAAATAAACAAAAAAATATGAAAAAATAGTATTTTATCTAATAAATAATAAAACTAGTGGGGCGCATGGCATCGTGCCTTAAGGCATATTGCTGGAACTTCCCGTACCAAAAATTATTATTTTTTTGAAAACGATTAACATTTTTGAAAAAATTTTACTTCGAAAAAATTAGATTTTTGAGAAACTATAAACTTGAAAAAAATTACTTTTTTTTGAAAAAAAAATTTTTTTTTGAAAAAAAAAAGTTTTCTTTATTAACTTCCCGTAGGGCAAGTTATAGTAATCGCAAAAAAATCGAAAATGAAAATTTTTGCATTTCTCGACGTTTCAAAGGTTTCTGAATATTTTGGCATACCTTAGAAAAAATGGATGTATGTGTGTGTGTGTGTGTGTGTGCGTGTGTGTGTATGTATGGGCAGTATATAATATATAACGCACACACACATTCATCCAGTTTTTCTAAGGTATGCCAAATTGTTCAGAAACCTTTGAAACGTATAGATATGCAAAAATTTTCAATTTCGATTTTTGAACAGTTTGTTACTACCAACTCATACGAAAATAGACCCGCAACATAGTGTTACCGATACATTTCTATTTTTTCGAGAATTGGCTCCTAAAATTTGTAGAAATCATAATTTTGGTAGTATAAGCATTTTCCGAGGAAATTTTACAAATCGAGTATTAAATAAAATTAATCATTTACTTAAAAGTACATTTATTCAGATTTTATATAACAATTTTAATACAGATTATTTTTAACAACCGCATTTGTATTTTACATGTTGACATTAATCCATATCACCGTAATATAAAATGATATAGAAAAGTCATGTATGTTTTTTTAACAAAAAACAATATTCACATAATTGTGAGTTTACAATTCGTAATATTGTGTAAATGTCAAATATTATCACAGTAAAATTTTTCTTTGCACCAATTAAGCGGTTGTGATAGATAAAAAATAGTTTAATTTACAACATTAACTCTAATTTAATGGTCTTGTTACACTAAACATTTTTGAGAAATAAATATTGTAATAAAAAATATATTTAAAATAGTTTCATAGTACTGGTAAATATAGTACATTTAAAACTAAAATTAATTAATTGAAAATATCATATTTTAATTTAATCTAAAATATAATATCTTAGATTATTAGGAAAATCAACATATTTTTACCATCAAAAAAGTTTAGCATAACGAGACGATAAGTTTTTATATATAGCCGAGCAAATCTTATTATTTTCAAGTCTTTTTATATAACCTTCTTATTAGAAAATACTACCATTTTTAATATAGAGTTGAATGTTTAACACATTAATTGCCATGTCATAAATAAATGTGTCTGACGCTACAAAATTTGGCGATTTGGTAAAAGAAGAAAAAGCTTCAATTATGGGCCATGTCAGTCATAAAAAGTGTTTTTCCAAGAATTTTGGCAAAATAATATTTTCTTTGATGCAATAAGTTTTCTTGATACACTTGAAACTAAATCATGTAATAAAGTTACTATGGTCCATGTGATTTTTCTTTTTCTGATTTTTCTTTCCAATTTTAGTCATGTTTCCTCTCGGCTGTATGTAAAATTAAAAAAACTCATCTAATACTTTCTTCATTACAGACTCTAAACCGCAAATTCGCATTTCTATAAACTTCATCCCAAAGCATCATGCGTTTTAGTTCCAAAATATTTTTCATTTCAAAATGTTCTTTTCCCATGTCCAAATATTTTGGTTCTTCGTCGTTGTATGGTTCCCAAAAAATGTCGTTTAAATGTCTTTTTGTATCACATGATGCATCTTCAGTGTTTGATGTAGGTTTTCTGAAAAAAAATTAAACAGTTGTAATTTTTTATTATTGAACATATTGTTTTTTATTAGATAATAATTTTTACAATCATTTGAAAAAGATGATAAGTGAAACTTTATGAATAAAAATGGAGGCTTCAAAATACAAAATCATCCTGCCATTTTGAAAATACAATTTACAAGACTAAAATAGTGTGCATTGGTATATCTTTATTCTAATTGATTTTGAACATTAAATTTGATAAACTTAAAAGAAGTGAAAACAAATCGATCTTGCAAAGAAAAATGTGATGTAATTTAATAATTTAATAATTAACAGTATAATAAATTTTTAGCCCTTTATCCTATTATTATTTGTACTTATACATAATTTTTAGGAATCAAAAAAGGCTTTAAAAATACAAAATTATTTGACCGTCTAAATTAATTTTTGAAAATTTAATCGATAATAAAAAAATCTAGTATCTCGTATTATGTTTTTCGTTTGTATGCCAGTTTAGTTGTATGCCATTATTTAGTTATTTTTTGAATTTTACATACTCAATTTATCTCTATATTCAAAAATTGATAATTTAGAAGCAATGATAATAAATCAATCTTGCAATAGAAATATAATAAAATTTTATCACTGAATAATTAGCGTCATATTTATTTATTTATTAGAAATCTATAATCAATAATAATGAATTTTATGGTTAAAAATGTTCAATTTCGGTTTTTTGACGATTACAATAACTTACCCTAAAGTTAAAAAGTGTTCACAATATGTAAATTTTTAATTTATTTTTTTAAAACAATAACCTTTCTGTGTTAGTAGCACAAATACAATAAGTAAATAAAAAGTAAGATGAGTTAACTTTGACGAAACATTGTTGTTGATAATTTTTTAAATATTTTTTCTATTTTGCTTAAAAAATAACTCTAGTCTTAATGGCTTGTTTGTCTTGTTAAACATTATTTTGAATTTTTTTTAACTATTTATAATGTTGATATTTAAATATCTTGTTTGAGCCAGTGGATACTAAATTTGGCACTGAGTCAGCATTAACATAAATGTGTAAATTATAAGATTTCTTTAAGTAAATAAGATATTCTATTGTCAAAAACATAATATACGAGTAAATTGTTAAAAAAAAACTAGTTTCACAATAGCGAATATATTTAATGTTGCTAATGAAGACGACGTTTTTAAACATATTTATTTTTAAGAAAAATAGGAAATTTTTCAAAATGTTCTAAAATAATTTGGAAACTTTTCTTAAAATAACATATGGTAGATCATTTTCGAAAAACATGCTAAATTAATGAAAATAGTAAATTGTACGTATTTATTCTCGAAATCGTATTCGATGTAAAAAACTTATATTGCAATAGTAGTCAATTCCTCCAGTCAATTCTCAACAGAAAATCTCAAAAGTTTTCATCTTTTCCAAGTGACATATCTTTAAAACGGTGGCTCTGAGAAGAAAAAGTATTGATGCGTTTTTTTATATAATTTTATGCTCTACAATTTTGTCTGAAGGTAATTTTGCGATAAAACTGACCATTTAGTTGAAAATCGTGAAAAATCCATTTTTTTATCTTTGACCTTGGGCCAATTTTTTACCTCGCACTGGAACGATGAGGACTTTTGGGATTCCTATTATAATAATATAAAAGTTGCAGTCCATAATGAATTATTGTTACCATCACCCTGATTTTAGGTCTAAATTGACCGGGTTATAGCTTGTGCTTGTATTGTTTTAAAATTTACCATCAATGACTAAGGGGCAAATTCTCCGATAAAATTAAAAAGTTATAGTAACCCTATGTTACGGGTCAATCTTTGTATGAATTGGTAGTAACAAACTGTCAAAAAGCTATGTATTTGCTGTTTGGTGAGGCGTTTTACACATAAAACCTAACTTCACGTATATGTTATCAATGAGACATCAGAAAGATGCACTTATGATAAAAATGATATTGAAGTTTGTAAGTTTTGCAGGCTAGATTTTATGTGTGGAACGCTTAATTGCACAGTAATTATATTTCTTCGTGACAATTTGTTACTACGAAGAAAGACCCGTGCCATAGGGTCACCATAACATTTCTATTTTATTGAAGAATTGGCTCCTAAGTTGTTGTAGCATTTAATATGTGGTCGATAATGCAAAATTACTCTTATTACTATATATACTATCCACTTACCCATTCTTTACAAAATTGGTCCAGATCCTGACCATCCTTTCCAGAGTCTGCATAGCATCTTGCGGTATAGAAATGTGCGTTGTTCCCAAAATAGGAACATCCAAAGAGTTTGCAAAAAGATATCCTAAATCATCACCATGACTAACTCCTGGCAAGGAACCCCATCGATAGGGCAAGATATAACTTTTATATACACTATACGTATCATCTGATAACCTATACAAATACAAGTTGGAATTTCTTTTGATTTCATTGAAAAATATGGCTTTCAAGGTACGGTAAATTCCTTGGAGATAACCAGCATCGCCTTTTAGTTGGACATAGGCTTCGATGTCATCGTTTTGTTCTTTAACTTGGTCATAAAACTCTGTAAGCATTTTTATAAGTTTTTTCTCCTCAATGCCATTAGGATTTTTCCAAATATTAGCATCTCTAGGTATAGCTCTCTCTATATTTGTCAAAGTCTTGTAAACTTCCATGTTTCCTCTGGTTACTCTTGGCATAGATCTTAAACCTTCAGCACTATTGAATCCAATGATGACATCAACGTCAGGAAATTCACCATTTCTCATTCTTTCTAAAGCAGATGGAAATGTTATTGGGTCTGGAGATTCTGGTGATTCTAGGACTGGATTAAATACTGGTACTGTGTCCCTTTCGTGGTCGTTGTTATCTGGGACTCTGTTTAAGGCTGCTCGCAAAATTTGATTTTTGTCCAGATTTAGGAGTTCTTGTTTTTGCGTGATGTTCAGCACTTGTTTTAGTTTTTCAAATCTCTGCAAATGAGGTAATAATAAGTATATAAAGTGGAAGAAACATGAATACAATGTCAAGGTAATAATTATTAAATGAAGTTGAAACATTATTTGGTACATTTGTATGTACCTATTAAAGTAGTAATAATGTTATCAAATTTAATTATTGTGTTTATCAAGTTATTCTAATTTGTCTAAAAAGTATTTAATACTTCCAAACACATTTAACGACTTACTTTAATTATGGCTTTTTTTAGTTAACAAGGTCAAAATATATATTTTTTATTTTGCGTGACCTAAAAAACGTAAACACTTACAATATTTAAAAAAGACTATATCTTATAAATTTTGGATACTAGATTTACTAATTGATAAAATAATTTAGTTTGATTTTTAAATACTAATTACCACTTGTTGTTAAAAATGTTTTGAAGTAATAATAAATGATAAATTTATGACTTCACTTAAAAAGACGTAAACACTTCCAATATTTAAATAAGCCAATCTTTTATAAATTGTCGATATTAGAAACAATAATTGATAAAATATAAGCTTGAATTTCAAATACTAATTACCACTTGTTTTTAAAAATATTTTGAAGTAATTCCAATATTTAAATAAGTCAATTCATATATATGTTGGATAATGGATATAATTGATAAAATAGTAATGCTTGAATTTGAAATACTAATTACTCCTTGTTTTTGAAAATATTTTGAAGTGATAATAAATGACAAATTATTGTTCAAAAGTATTATATTTACATGCAGAGGTTGAATTTGATTAGCAGTCGGATTGAGTAATGTCCCACTCTGCAAAATTGCCCTTTGGTAGTATTTTCTAGTAGAATTGTCCATCATCAGAAAATGAACACTTGCTGCTCCAGCAGATTCTCCAGCTATAGTGATTTTATCTCTGTCTCCACCAAATTTTTCGATGTTGTCATAAACCCATTTTAGTGCCAATCTCTAACAAAACAAAAAAAAATCGTGATTTATCCTTGTTTTTCTTATATATCAATTACCATTACCTGGTCTTTTAGACCCATATTTCCATGGATATCCCATTCCGGCGCTGATAGAAAACCGAAAACTCCTAATCTATAGTTGATAGTGACCAAAATAATTCCTTCCCTGATCAAATAATCAGGTCCAAAAAAATTATAAGATCCTGATCCTTGGTTGAATGCGCCTCCATGGATCCAGAACATTACAGGATATTTTGTATTGTTCGCAGAATTAACAGTCTCTGGCGTGAATATATTCAGATATAAGCAATCTTCGCTTCCTGAAAAATGTAATAAATCATATTTATTTTAATGGTTTATATTAGAAATTATAATTTTGGTTCTGGCGTGACGTAATTTGGTTTTTGATAAATTCAATTCCGTTCAACAAACTTTTGTCCTTACACGCTTTTGCATTTGTAAGTTTTATTTTATTCATAATAGAAGAAATAATTTAATAATAATTGAAATAAAAAATTAGTAGTAGTAGGGGGAAGTCCCCTAGTGGCGGACACCTAAGGTCATTTATAAATAAATCAAAAAATATTTTACGAAATGTTTATTAAATTATGATTTATATTGGATAACAAAGGTAGAAATCAAACTGAAATAACGAATATGCTTAGATATTGCAAAAAAAGTAAGTATTCATCCACCCTTTTGGCTGGGCCACACCGATGCTCTCGCTTTATTTATACTCGCTTAAATAATACGTATTAAATAGAGTGTCCGGTGCTTGGTGCCGTCCGGCGTTACGGGACTTCCTCTTAGTAGTTTAAATTTCTTAATATTCGGCTGCTTAAATTTTACGATTTTCTGATTTTTATCAATTGCGTTAGACAATAAAGATTAACGTGCAATGTCTCGAAAAAATTAAATTAGCAAGTTGGATTTTCTGGCGAAATAGTACTTTTGTTTCTCGGGAAGTTAACTAATACGTAAGTAATATCTAATATCAATATATTAATTTTTTATTATATTTTTTACAAATATACGGAATTCCCAAACATGTTTTAAACTAATAAGGAAATACCAAACGCAATAAAGCACGATATTATAATTGGGTGTAGAAGTAATTAATTAATATTCATATGTTTACAAGCAATAATATATAAGACAATAAAACAAATATATTGTATATATATATATATATATATATATATATATATATATATATCTTTTTATATGCATGTTTTTGATAATTACTAATTCGTGTGGTGTAAAATTTCATGTCTGGAACACACGCCAAGTAAAAATATTATTCAAAAACAAAAACAAAAACAAAAGATAACAAATGCTTATTGTTAGTATATTTTGTGATCAAATTGCATCTTTTGAAATGAGATTAGATCAGGTAACAATGATGTTTTTGATATGATAGTATTATCAATCGAAGAAGTTTTGACGAACAACATATATAGAGATTAAATACAACAAAGTGTTTTATTACAAGTTTGTTATTTGATATTTTTCAGACATCACTTCGCAAATTTTATTTGTATGATGAATAAAATTATATGAAATTATATATAGCTTGTAAATACAATTGATATATTAGATTTTAGTTTTTGAAATGTATTTACAATATATGCAATTCAATTCACAAGGAAAATATAATTAAGTTCTTCTAATTTTCTATAAATCATACGATTACTTTGACGACTATTTTGAAAACTTTAATAATAATTAGGAATAGACATATGCAAAGAATAAAATAGTCATGTACAAAGATAAATAAATTAAACAATTCAAGTGTTAATTAGTTTTCGGCAAAGGCAAGTTCAGGCGTTTCGGAGATACAGAGCAAAGTGTGCAGAAAATTGAAATCGAGTTTTTGAGAGAACGGAGCAACCGATTTGAATGATACAAAAAACATTCAATTTGTAATGATAGAGAAAAGTTTTGATTAGGTTTTGGCAACGGCAGGTCTAACCATTTTGGAGTTACGGAGCTAAATATACAAAAAATGGCAGATTTTAAGAAAACTAGGCATCCGATTTCAATGATTCCAAAAACTTTCTGCTTGTGTTGATGAAACAATTGCTTTTGGGATTTTTTTTATTTCAAGTTAATTTTTTTCCCAATTTTTTTTTGTTGTATATTGAAAATAATTTGGATTTTAACTTTGCAATTCAGTTTATATAATACTTATAAATGTTACAGTATTTATAATAATCTATTTGAAAACTATCCTATCCTATCCTAAGATTTTTAAAAGTGATTTTTATTATCATCTTAAAAACGTAATTTGTTTCAAAACAAATATAACCATATTCCACATCGAACTATTCAATTTGATTTATTGCGCAATTAAACAAAATTAAAATAGATCTACATAATTAGACATACACGTTTAGAAATCACAATTTGCATCTATTTAAAATTGATTTTCTATTATATTCATGAACATGTGCGAGTATATAATTCACTTGTTTATATTCATATTTTTTCTGGATATTTTCAATTTTATAAGTAAATATTTGATTTAATTCATCAGACTAAACACAAGATGTTTTTTATATGACAAATACAAAATTGTGTTTGAACCGTCTTTAGTTACACATTGAACTTCAAATTTTTTCTTAAATAAGTATTATTTTGGAACATAACGAGAAAGCAATTGATGAAGAAAAATGTGGATTTGGTTAAGACAAGATTGCAAAATATTTCTATCTATCATTTAATTTAATCATTATCTTTATGATTATTTACCTGCATAAGAATATATTAGACTTTCCTGGAAACATTTGTCTCCTAAAGACCGAGCCTGAACGAATCCTGTTTTTGGATTTGATATTGGTTTTGGAGACTGAAATAGAGAAATTTTGAATTAATAAGACAATAAGAACAACATTATTTATTTAATTTTATTATAATTTTATAATACATATTTTCTAAAATTGGCAAATTTACTTCTCAAAATTTATTTGAATGTGGTCTAGACGGACCGAAATATTTCTGAGATATTGCTTACGTAAACTTTCTGCATAGTTAATAAATTTAATATAAATGTATAATGTATTTTAGTATAAACACCATCGTAGATATAAATTTTAGAGTTTTTAAGAACCAAGAGACTACATATAAAATTTTGAGACAGTCTTGATATAAATTATTTCTAATAGAGAATTGATTTATTTAGAAATATATGTAAAATAATTGTATTTTTACATGTGCCTATGAAAATAAACAAAAGCTCATAATTCACAAATATGTAAGCAATAAATCCAATATTGTCAATTTAGCTTATAGGAATCCTTATTTTGATTGCTGAATAAAACAGAGTTAAAAAAAATCAAAAAAAAAATTATGGTACTTAATAGTAAAACATTTTATTAATATTAATGGTTTATCCAAAGATCCATTTTGTATAAATTATTATTACTGATACTGAATTGATATTCATGAATAATATAAATATATCAAATTATTTTTCACGTGTGCGTATGAAAATATACTAAAACTCATAATTCACAAAATTGTAAGCCAAATCCCAAAAAAATCTATGGTTCTTAAAGTAAAATATTTATAATTGGTTTATCCGAAAAGATCAATTTTATATAAATTATTACTGATACTTTTTTGATATATCTATGAATAATATAGATGTATCCAATTATTTTTCATGTGTGTAAAATAAAAATATACGGAAACTTATAATTAACAAATCTATAAGTAAGAAATCCAAAAAAAATCTCTGGTTCAACGGCATCTATAAATAATAATTAATGGTCAGATACGTGATGGAAAAATTTTTAATGTTAAAATAATTTCCGTTCATGTTGTGACAAAAAAGTTAATTTTTGTCGGCTAGTGCAAAGAAGAAGTAAACTTTAAAATTAGTCACTAAGTTCAAATCAAATTTAAATTTAAAGATTTAGACAGAGAATTATTTTTTTCGGCTGATATAATAGAGGTAGCGACTCGTAAGTTCATTATATAAGTTCCCTAAATAAAATTCAAATTTAGATAGAAAATTATTTAAACATAGTTGACAATACATCTCAATGTTTTGTATGAGTTCGAATAATCCAAATGTAGTAATTGTTTGACTTCGAGATATCATTATCTGAAGTTCAAAGGATATAAGGGCAGATGTAAATTATTAGATAAATATACTCTGATATAAAGGATTTTTGCTATACCATTATGAATTACAATCTGCAATTTACAATCTGAAAAACAATCAATATTTATTATATAAACATTTAAATATTTTGTTTAAGGAATATTTTATAAGAAATCTAAATCTAATTTAAGGGCGATTATTAAAATCATACACCATGACCTGTGCAATCCATTTGTAGTAGATGCCTTAAAGATTTTAAACAATATGCAAAAATTTTCTGCTAATTAACACCAAAATTTCTCATTTGATTGATAGTGGATTTAAAATGAGTTTTAACCAAAACAACCTATAGACTTCTTATAAAAAAATTGTTTTTCTGGCTCAATTGCTCTTATGAGCAATTCTTAGCAATTCTTTGTTTAAAATTTATTTAAAAAGCTGGTTAATAGTTATGGTAAATTTAAATGGTTAATATCCCGTTTAAAATGAGATTTAACAAAAACAACTTATAGATTTTCTTATAAAAAATTGTTTGAGCAATTCTTACCAATTCTTTGTTTAATCTTTATTATATGTTTAATTTAATTTTTAGAACTTATACATATATCAATTACTCTGATTGCTTTTATAATATTTTACAAAAAATAGTAATTTTATTTTAATTAGTTGGTTCTTCTCGAACGCTAATATTTTTGAAGTTAAATAATAATAAAATTAAATTGAAGTTCAATAATAATAATAAAATAAATAATAATTTAGGTAAAGTTTAGAGAATTTACATAATTAGTTATGTTTTATTCAGTTATCAACAAAATCAACTCTAATTAAAGCAACTAAACATGTTATTGCCACGATAATATCAGAAAAAAAATCACACGGTAACATTATAAGAAAATTTACAATTAATTAAAAATGTTTCAAGAAAACTTAAACCTTTCCACTCGCGAATTGCTAGATTTACATTAGGGTGGTCCTTAATATGGACATTTTTGAATTTCCTTAATTGCGCTCTATCTAAAAGACAATATTAAGAGCTAAAACTTTCAGAGAATTGTTTTTTATCAATTTGGAACTATTTGAGACATTGGGAGCAAGGAAATTCGAAAATGTCCATATTAAGGACCACCCTAATTTACATGTATTTTGTATTCGGCGGCATCCGAGTGGAAAAGGTTAATTTATCAAGGGAAAAAAATGCCAAAATTATTGGAAAAAACACTGTTATGTTACACTGACATTGCCCCATATTAAATTTTTTATCTCCTACTAAATTGCGAATATCAGACATTTATATCAGACATGGTCCCTGTAGAACTTCTAAGCGTCAGACACATATGACTGACAATTTTTATAAATATAGTTTAATATAAATATAAATTTTACAATACTTTTATAATATGTTTTGATTGCGTTTACAGCTTGATTATCACATTAAACGTAATTAATTTAGATTGCGACTTCTACTTATGAAAGAAATACTTGTGACAATTCGAGCGGCAAAAATCATATAACCTTCCTTTAATTCATAATGTAATAGATCTTTAAATTTGATAAATATTGTAAATAAACTAGCTGTAAGTGGAATTCTGTCTTAAGGCAATTAAGGCATCGTGCCTTAAGGCAAATTGCTGGAACTTCCCGTGCCAAAAATTATTATTTTTTTAAAAACGATTAACATTTTTGAAAAAATTTCACTTCGAAAAAATAAGATTTTTTAGAAATTTTAAATCGGACAAAAAATTACTTTTTTTGAAAAAAAATTTTTTTTAAAAAAAATTTTTAAACAATTTTTTTATAAAAATTTTTTTTTGGAAAAATGTTATCTTCATTTTGATATATTTTGGAAGATCTGAACTTTTTTTCAAAGCAATCGTACTGCTTTAACTGCATAGAGACGAAATATAGAAGCGCGTAAGCGCCGCGTCGCTGTCTAACGGAAAAACAATAGTACGGAACCCATAGGAATGTAAACAAAACTTAAACTTATTGTTAAAATCTCAATAAAATATCTGATCATTTGATATGCATATGTCTAATGTCTAATGATTATTGTTGACCGCCAAATGTTATTTTTTTTAGTTTTTTTTACTAGATCTCCGAAACCGCTAGACCTATCTTCATGAAAATTTGATCAAATCTTCATCTTGTTAATACAAGTAAAATGTTTTTTGAACTATACAAATCGGACGCTCCGTTCTCTTAAAAACTGAGTTACCGTTTTTGGCACTTTTTGCCCCGTATCTCCGGAACGGCTAGAATGTTTTTTGAATTATTCAAATTGCTTCATCCGTGTTCCCGAAATCGTCGACGAAAATTTGTATCCGAACACACACACATGCACGCACACACACACACACATACATCAATTTTCTCCAAGGTATGCCAACATATTCAGAAACCTCTGAAACGTGAAGATATATAAAAATTTTCATTTTCGATTTTTTTGCGATTACTTACCCTATGGAAAATTAATTATAAATAAATCAATTTATGATCTCCAGAACATTAACAATCGTCATTTCATTTCGAATCAAATTCCAAAAAAAAAAATAGTTGCCAAATTTACCCAAAATTGAAAAAGTGCTCCCGCATAGTCACAGTCTAAACGCATTTGCAAATAATTCTGTGCGACATTTTCACTTACACTGTGCTCAGCTTGGCGGCATTTTCACATTTTTCAATAATTTTCACAAAATTGGAA
Organism: Ctenocephalides felis; assembly: GCF_003426905.1. Lineage (NCBI taxonomy): Eukaryota > Metazoa > Arthropoda > Insecta > Siphonaptera > Pulicidae > Ctenocephalides > Ctenocephalides felis. Next base: position 70,737,374 of record NW_020539725.1, read on the forward strand.
AATTGCTCCAGTACACAAACAGTCTAAACGCACTTGGGTAAACATTTGTACCAGAGTGGCGCTTAGACTGTTCTTAGCTTGGGTGATTTTTTGAATTTTTAATCCAAAATTACAAAAAAATTTTTTTGAAAAAAAAATTAGAAACAAAAATTTTTTTTTTCTAAAATCAATTATTTTGTTGAAAAAAGCAGAAAGTTCTTTGAATCATTTAAATCGGACGCTTAGTTCTTTCAAAAACAGCCATTTTTTTTAAATTTAGCTCTGTATCTCCGAAACCTCTGGGCCTACCTTTGCCAAAAACTAATCAGCACATCTCCCTATCAATAGGAATCGAATGTTTTTTAAACCATTCAAATCGGTTGATCCGTTCTCTTAAAAACTCGCTTTCTATTTTTTGCACTATTTGCTCCATATCTCCGTAACGGCTGGACCTGCCTTTGCCAAAAACTAATCAGCACATCTCCCTATCAATAGGAATCGAATGTTTTTTAAACCATTCAAATCGGTTGATCCGTGCGCCCGAAAACGTGGGCGAAAAAACGCGGACATACAAAACACACACACACACACACACACACACACACATCCATTTTTTCTGAAGTATGCCAAAATGTTCAGAAACCTTCAAAACGTCGAGAAATGTAAAAATTTTCAATTCCGATTTTTGGACGATTACTATAACTTACCCTACGGGAAGTTAATAAACTTAATTTTTCATCTATTTTTATAACAAGAGTTAAAATCTCATTTGAAGGCAATAATAGAGAATGAGAATTTTTTAATTTTCAAAAAATGCTCAGATTTTTGTAAGAAATCATTTTTTTTAATTTTTTTTTTGAAAATGATGAAAATGATGAAACTTTAAATTTTTTTGAAAATTTAGATTTTTTTTGGCAATTTTCAAAATTACAAAATTTTCTGTAAATGCATTTTTTGCACACCATCAACAAGCACTCAAGCAACATGTTTTTTGAATTGGAATTTTGAAGTGTTTTGAATCGGATAATTTGTTCGAATATTTTTTGATTTATTCAAATCGGTTATTTCATACTGTCGAAAATGTCGGATACATTTGTTTGAACCATATACCTAAATTTTAAAATTAAAAATCTTGGTACGGAACCCAAAAAGGTTTACACAAAATGCGGACCAATTATTAAAATCTCTATAAAATATCTGATAATTTGATGTACATATGTCCAGTGTCCAATATTATTAATTTGATAAATACAAGCTTGGAAGTATTGAATTAATAAATTCAAAAATGTAGATTAGAAAACATCTATTAATTAACCATCATATTCATAATGAGAAATCATCGATATAAATAATTCAACAAATTTGTAGAAACGAATTTTTGCTCAAATTATTAATTGGTTAAAAATTATTGAAGAATTTCAAATTGTATTTAATCGAAAAAATATCGTTTTGTAAAAAAGTAATTTTTTTAAAGATTTTGTATTATCATGCAGTTTTACTTGTTGTCCATTTCAGGACAGGTGTAAAAATGTCTTTATAATAAAAAAAAATTGAAGAAAATGGTCGATAGAAATTTTGAAAATTTAACTACCTGATTTACTATCCTAATTAACCCGATCGTATATGCGGAAAATTCAATAAATATTTATTAAAAAAATATTTCTATTACTAATGACTATATTATTGCAAATGATATATTATTACTCAGCCTGTCTAACGATCCGTTACAAGAATGATAATTTTCATTCGACAGTTATGAAAGGTTGATGAACCATGAATTTCACTGTCAATTTCATATACAATTTACTTTAAATAATAATCATTTTATTATTTTCTTACCTGAAATCGCAATGGTCCAATAGGCGGTTCTGCATAAGGAATTCCCAAATAGGAACAATATACATCATTTTTATGATCTTTATATCGGAACGGTTTTCCTTCCGTGATCCCGTTAAATTGAACTCTGCACAAATGCTGATCTAGGTTATCCCATAGTATGCACAAGACAGGTGTAAATAAGAAAAATAAAAAAAATAAAAATAAAACTAATGCACTGTGAGGTAACATTTTTTATGATGTTTTTTTTAATGCATTTTGGATGCTTAATTGTTATTATTTATCTCGTTTTGTTTATGATAAAATAGACGTTTTGAAGACGACATGTCTATCGTATCAACGTTCTCGTTGAAGTGTGCCGCTTCAAACATTTCCTATTCGCTATTAGAAAGTGTGCGGATTCCCCCGTGAATTTCACATGAGACCAAGGTCAAGATTATTATTATTTGCGCCTGATAATAAGATTTCTGAAATTATATGTTGGTTCTAGATTGAAGGCAAAGTTGGCGCAAATTGTGTGGTTTTGTATCCACATCTTTTTACACCATCCCCAGAGCCGAATAAAACTCTTGTTTGTCCTATTAACTACTTCTTCAATTTGTTAGTTTTTTACATTATATAAGAGAAATTATTACTTGCATTTATACCAATCCAATAGATTTTTATATTTAGATTACTTTTTACTTTCGTACATACGTGAAGTTGGGTTTTATGTGTCAAACGCCTGATTGCACAGCAAATACATAGCTTTTTGATATTTTGTTACTACCAACTAATACGATTATAGGCCCGCAAAATAGCATTGTCACAACATTTCTATTTTATCGGAAAATTGACCTTCAAATCAATATAATGAATTTAGATATCATAACCTTGTTCTGATGCAGGATGAAGCATGTAAAAATGATTTTAAGATAAATATTAAATTAGAAAAATATTAATTTCATAATGAAATTATCGGTAATGGCAATTTTTTATATTTTTTTCATAAACCGGATTATTTAACTCAATAGGTATATTAAATGTTTGTTTTTTTTACTTAGATGGATTAAAACTATTGTCAACGTTTAATAAGCTGTTGTGATGTATTTTTTGCTACAAGGCTTTATTAATAGCCAACCGAATGGCTATCCTTTTTCATTTTAGTTTGTTAATGATCAGATATGAGGTAAAACTTTTTTGCTTTAATTATGGAATGACATTGACTATTTTTAAAGCGTTTGCTAATTATACATTTATTATGATAGTTTATTTGAGTCAATACAACATAGATAAGTTGTGTGAAGTATTGAATTGTTTATTTTTTTTCTTTTAACTTGCGTTTTTCTTCTAAATCTAGTATGTATCTATGATACTCCGCATGAAGTTCATTCCAAGGTTCCATTCGCTGTTGCTCCTCGAAATTTTTCATGTTAAAACCTTCGTTGGCCATATCTAGGTATTTAGGGTCCTTTATATTGAACGGATTCCATGTAATTTCACTTATGTCACCATAAGGTGGTTTTGGACGTTTTTTCTCTGAGATCCAAGATTTCAATGGATCACTGAAATAATTGATATAACTTACATGAATTTAGAAATACGATTTACTAATACGATTTAACTAAACTAAATATAAAACTATTCGATACGCAACACCTTCATATTATGTAAATAAACTAACTTTTACAAAATATCATGAAATAGATTTAAACATATTATATGAACCAAAATAGCCTGTACCTGTTATGATGCACTTTCTTTAATAATGAACTGACTAAATATATATTCATTCATAGACTTTTTTTGACTTTCAAATGATTCTTCTAATATAGACAATAATTCTGGTTGAAGTAAACCTAACAGTTTAAACTTACCCAGTTTTAGCAAAGTTTGTCCACAACGTAACCATCTTCTTATGAGTCTCTTGAGCTTGTTTTGGAATTTCAGAATAAATCCTTAATGTATACCAACCTATGTTATATTCTTGTGACATTGCGAATAAATAACCCAAATCATCAGTGTGACTTACGCCTGATAATTTGGAACAGCCTTGGTATAAAAAGTTTTTGAAGATACTATAGGAGTCATCTGATAATCTATAAAAATATGTGTTTGACGATCTGTTTGACTTTTGATGAATTGCTTTCATCGAGTAGTATAAACCGTGAAGGAACCACGAGTCTCCCATAAATTGTATATAAGCTTCTTCTTCTTTCCCATTTTTGGATACATTATTATAGAATTCAGATAATTTTGTAACAGTCTCATTCATCCAAGTTTCGTTAATACTTTTATAAAGAAGTAAAGGAATAACTCGTCGAATATTCTCTAAGGTGTCTTTTATTTCAGTACTTCTTTTTATCACTCTATCCAAAGCAATAAGACCTTCACGATCATTAAAGCCCCACATTGTATTTTTGTCAGGAAATTTACCCAACCACATGTCTCTAACGAAATCTCTAATTGAATTTTCAGGTGATTTCCATGTCATATATGTTTGGAATATAGGATTGAATACAGGATTGGTTCCATGTATATTATCTACATCGTTTGGGACATCGTCTACAGCAGTTTTTACTAATAATTTAGCATCAATGATATTCTTGTTGCTTTCATTCAAATTAGTTAGTTTTTGCAGGTCTCTAAATCTCTGAAATTATAATCATATATATTCTTCTGTCATTTATTTTCTCCTTGATGGATCTATTCATATATTTATTGCTGTTTTTTTCATAAAAATTTAAGGCATTAAGAAATTAAGGGATTATTTCTCTGATCATTATACTAATGAACCATGTATGAAGTAGAGAAGCAAAAATAGTGTTTTTTATTGGCTTTATTTGCATTGATTATTCGAGTTTTCAAAAGATTCTATTTCCACTTCTAAAGCCTCACCAATCATTAGCTTAAATTAGTTATGTAATATCTTGAAATATTTTTTTATATTAAATTAATCAATTTTATCTATTGTTGAAAAATAAGGATGACCCATGAATCCTATGGTTTAAAGTGATATTTTCATTTCACAAACCTGGGTTGTGTTGAACTGCCTTGCCCAAGGATTTAGAAGGCTTCCACTTTGTAAAATAGCTCTTTGATATAGATTTATAGTTGAATTGTCCATCATCAAATAGTGAACACTTGCTGCACCTGCAGATTCTCCAAATATGGTGATTCTGTTTTTATCTCCTCCGAAAACTTCAATGTTTTCATTCACCCATTTTAAGGCCATAATCTAAGTAAATACCATGCCATTTGAGCAAATTATCTATCATATATAATATTTTCTAGTCAAGCTGAATCGTTTATAGCGCCGATAATGGAAAAAGTATGTGTGTGACGGGCCTTCTTTACAATTTGCTAAGAATTGCAAAATTTTGACATTAATATAAAAAGAGCAAATTTACCTGATCTTGTAAGCCCATATTTCCGTAAATGCGCCATTGGGGATTTGACAAAAATCCAAGAACTCCCAATCTATAATTAAAGGTAACTAATATGACTCCTTGACTGACTAAATAATCTGGTCCATATAAGTTGTAATCTCCTGATCCAGTATTGAAAGATCCTCCATGAATCCAAAACATTACTGGATACTTTTTTCTGCATTGCTTCTGTTTTTTCTTTAGATGGAATGGAGTATAGACGTTTAGGAATAGACAATCTTCACTCCCTGAAAAAATAAATGACAAAATTTTCATAAAACACATATTAGAAAATTAACTATGTCAATAATAGATTACAATAAGTATATATTTTGTACTCCAAATGCTTAAAAAACTGCTACCAAATATTTCATTTTAATTTAAAAAAAAGATGAAAAGGGTCTTAAAATGCAGGTGCAATATTTGGCAAATAATTTTTTATGTTGATTTTACTGGATAACAGTTAGTAACAGTAGTAACTTTCTTTCAAAATGATCAATCATTAACAATTTTTGGAATATGAAAGTAGTATAAAAAAAATAGTACATGTAGATAGTTCTATAACAATTAGTAATTTGTGTCCAATACTGATCCTGCATTTCAACCTTTAGATTTTTCATCATTTTGCTAATTAAAAAAACATGCTCTTTCTGGTTGTATGTTGTATGAGGATTTTTCTGAATTAATAAAACGAATTTATAATATTTTATTCAGATTTTAAAAGGCATAAAAACTTTAAGAATACTCAATTACCTTCTATAACTCCATTACTTTTTTGCATACACATACTTCCTAAATGCTTGTAATGTCTTTTGAGTCTATCTTTATATTCATAAGGAGCCTGAAAATGCAGTTCAAAGCAATCTACGTATTTTTTTCGTAAAATATTTTATTAATTATTATAATCGTATATTAAATTATATTACCAAAAAGCGTCGATTTCCAGTAGGTGGTTTCGCATACGGTATGCCCATATAAGCACAATAATGGTGACCATGATCATGAACATATGTTCTATATTTTCCTTCAATAACCCTGTGCCGAACAGCTACATTACATTTATAATCATTCCAACCTTGTCCTTTATATTCAAGGGCCCATTTAAGCCCTTCAACTGAATATAATATTGAACATAGAAGTAAAACTTGATACAGTTCCATGATTATTTCACGTATCTTAGTTCTACATTTCAAGTAGTCAGTTATTCATAAAAAATGCAGCTTAGACAATATATATTGCACAACATTCATATTTACTTGTTATTTTACGTGATAATAAATTGCGCAAAATGATCATCGTCATATTGATTTTTTTGATAAACAAGTACCAGATGTTTTCATACCTGTAATTTATACAATATAGAAGTACGAGATGCATTTTATAGATGTTTTATACAGGATTTTAGTTTTGGTAGAATGAACTGTGTTTTTACTTTTATTTTATATGTGCTTTTATATTTTTGTTTCTTACTTAATTTTATTATTTTTCTTTAATTTCTTAATTTTTGTTACTTATTATGTATATTGTATACTTTATTTGATTGTTCTTTTCCTTACCTAAGCAAACAGTTTTGTATTATAAGTCTCTATAATTGACAAAATGATAAATAAAGATAATATGTGATAATAATCTGTTAATAATTCTTCAATTTTTTTCTAATGAAAGGTTTTGTTCGACTTTAGTAATATTCATTCAACTTAAAAAGCTTAATATAAGTTACAGTTTTTTTGTTAAGGACTTTAGTGTGAAAAACTCGAATCTCTGTTTGAATTATAATATTGTAGAACATACGATCTTAACTGCACATATATTTCACGTGTAATGAAATGTATATTGTTTTATCAATATAATTTTATAATTTATTTGAACTATTGCAGCATAAAAATAAGTCATATTTGTTCAAAACGTTATTGCACTCGTTAAACTAATTTAATAAATAATTGTTTAATTTTCAATTGAGATTTATTTACCTATCTAGATTTCATTATTTTTACAATTGCGTAAACTCCATATTACAATTTTATCAATCTGTTCTTTCAACTGCAAAAATATTAATAAAGGTAATATTAAAAGTAGTTTGAAGCCTATCGATTTTTTTTGAATTTATAAATTCATAAATCCTACACAAATGTCAGTAGCCTATTCAAGAAATCTACCTTATTACTCATTTGTAAAATATTGCATATAAAGTTTACTAACTTTTTTTTAATTAAAAAAAAATCATACTCATACATACATTTTATGGTAGTGATTTCTCATTAATAAAATATTATCAGGCGAATTTAATTACGAAATTATATTTGCATTTCACATTTAGTTCCTTTTTGGATAAACCAAATATTTTATGAATCATGTCATGTTAGATATTATGGATAATTATAAAATATTTTTTTAATTTTAACAGAATTTTTGGAATTGGCAAAACTATGTGAATTTATCAAATTCTCTGTGAGCTTTAGATTTTAATATATTTTCGAGTATTTCGAATAGATAACACCATACATGAAATTTAAAACAGCATTAAAAATCATGAGTAAATTTGCGATCATATATGCATATATTGAAAATATTTTTATGATTTTATACCTAATCGTTTTAAGGAAAGATTTGTTATAAATTGATATCCAAGACCATCAGTATGGCAAACTCCAGGAAGTTCTTTTTTATATTCTTCAGTTCTTTTTTATATTCTGAAAAAGAGTTATAAATGTATATAGAGAATAATATCTATATGTGTTGATTCAAATCAAATTAGAAATGATTTTTTTAATTGTGAATTATAGCATATGAATTATAAGTATTGAAGAAAATTAACACAAGTGTGGCTTTAATCGTGATTCCTTCGTAACATTGTATATTTTTGAACCTAATATTCAATGAATTGATTATATTGCGATCAACAATAATAGGGGTTTCTCTTTTTTATTATGAATTTAATTATTGGAAATATTAAATCTAAATAGTCGGTATGGCACACTTCTAGTAAATTTAGTATAATTTTTTGTATCATTTATATTTCAAACGACAAATTCTTAATTATTTATATAATTTTTTTATATATTTGCACATATTTCATCACGGAATATTAGAAATTTTTTTAGTAGTACTTAGAATGTCTAAATTGTATGCCAATCTATTGATTGGGTGCCCGGGCAAGATTGGCGTCCGGGTATGATATTTTTCTACAACTAGATGTTTTAATTTTTATAATCATTTAGAATTGTTAGGATTAATATTCTTAAATTTAATTCAAACAATGGTAAATGTTGACAATAGTAATAATATAAATATAATACAATTGATTATGCTGATTTATTATGTCACTGTTTTTATTTTCATATCTTGTTAATTGAATTCGATTAGATATCTAAATTCAATAGTTTATTTATGTGTTATATTATTGTGAATAAAAATATTTATTTAATAATTTCTTCTTTTTTTCTTCTTCTTGTTCTTCTTTCTCTTGTTTTTCTTCTTCTTGTTCTTGTTCTTCTTCTTGTTTTTCTTCTTCTTCTTCTTTTTCTTTTTGCCTTTTTCTTCTATTTCTTTTTCTTTTTCTTTTATAGACTCTTTTTCTTGGTTTCCATATGCCTTATATACTGCGTCCCAATATCGCATGCGGTCCATTTCATGAAATACTGACATTTCAAATGTATCATTCATGTCCAGATATTTTCGTGTTTTATTATTGTAGGGTTCCCAATCAATAGTCGACACATTTCCATGGGTTTTGCATTCAATTGTAGAAGAATTAAGAGGATTTCTGAAACGCATTAACATTATTTCGAAATTAAATATATTAATTTAATTTAAATATAATCATGGCGATATATAGTCGCAATTCAAAAGCTAAGGCAATTTTTTTAATACTTACCCAGTTTTTGCAAAATTTGTCCATAATGTGACCATTTTTTTATGAGTTTCTTTTGCTTTGCGTGGAATTGTTGCATACCCTCTCGCAGTGAAAAATCCAATTCTCAATTCCTTTGACATTGAAAATAAGTATCCAAGATCATCTGTATGACAAACTCCAGGAAGTTCTTTTTTATATTTTTCAGTGAACACAAATTTCTTAAATATGCTATAGCTATCATTGGAAAGTCTATAAAAGTAAGTTTTTGAAGTCCTGTTACAATTTTTACTATGAATAGCATTTAATGTGCGATGAATTCCATGAAGAATCCAGGCATCGCCCATGAGTTGAATGTACGCTTCGTATTTTTTCTCAAACGCATAAGTCAAGTTATAATATTCATACAACTCTATTATTGTTTTGTTTACCGATATATTCATGGTTTTGTTATTACAAAAATAGGAAAGGTATTACTCGACCAACTGCTCTCATTGTAACGTTTACCCTATCATTTGTACCATTTACCATAAGCATTCCCAAAAGTCCTTCAGCATCATTGAATCCATATATTATGTTAACATCAGGAAATTTACCTTCGTACATGCGTTTTACTAAATTTTTTCTTACTATAGGGTTTGTTGAGTTTTCATGTTCAACTACAGGATTGAAGACAAGATTGTTATCAGATTTGAGATCTTCAGGTGTGGGTACCTTATTCAGAGCTGCGTCAATAATTGCGGCTGAACAAGTTTTGTTCTCGTTTCGAAGATCTTTCACGTCCGAAATGTTTAAATGTTTTTTTAATGCTTCAAATCTCTAAAATATTCAGTTACGTAATGTTATTATTTTAATTTAAATCTTATTTAAACTACACTGACCAAATTAATGTATATCAAATATTTACTTGTTCTGGTACGTATTGAAAAGCCCATGGGCTAAGTGCACTTCCACTTTGTAAAATAGCCCTATCTTTGATACAAGCCTTTAGTTAAATTACTCATCATCAAATAATGAACACTTGCTGCACCGGCAGATTCTCCAAATAACGTAATACTACTTTTGTTTCCTTTAAAATGCCCGATATTTTCATTTACCCATTGAAGAGCTAGCAACTGAAAAAATAGATATGGTAAGTATACTGATACTATACTGATCTTTGTTGCAATTTGCCTCAAGTTGCTTGGACACAATACTTGATCTTTTAAACCCATGTTTCCATAGATTCCCCATTCCGATGCTGATAAAAATCCAAACACTCCCAATCTATAATTGAATGTGACTAAAATTACATCCTCGTGAACTAGATAATCAGGACCGTATAAATTATAAGTTCCAGATCCTGAATGAAATGAACCTCCATGAATCCAAAACATTACTGGATACGTTTTATTATTATTGTTAACACTACTATTCAGCATTGGTGTGTAAATATTCAAATACAAGCAGTCCTCTTTACCTATTATAAAAATATGAAATAAATCATGAAAATATTGGAACAAGAAAAATAATTTTGCGATTGTATAACATAAGTTATTTTTACCAATAAGTTACAATTCACTGTGATTTTTCAAGTGATATTTTCGTTCTAGAATATCATTAATTATTTGTCATAGAAATTGAGATATTATGATATAGATAATTCAATAATAATTAATACATAATAAATAATTTATTTATTAATTAAAGATTTATTATATAAAGTATGAGATAAAGCATGAGAACAACATACCTACTATTTTTTTTTTATGACCCAACAAACCTTCTCTTTGGACGCACATATCTTTTAATCTATTAGCTTCAATAGTTTCATTATACGTAGAATTAATAATATTTCTTACTGGGGGCTGCAATATATGCAATTACACTCACTTATAATTATTGCTATAAATAAATAATTTATTGATGAACATACTTCAAAACGTAAGTTTCCTATAGGAGGTTGTGCATATGGGATTCCTAAAAAAGCGCAGTATTTTTGGTCCCTGTCGTGTATGTACTTCCTTGATCTTCCAAATATTTTTGTACTATTTATTTCTGCCTTGCATTTTTGATCGGTGAAACTAGTCCACTCAAAAACTACACTTATATCTATACTTACACCTATCAAAAATTGGCTTGATAAAAAACTAACCAAAAATATATAATTTATTATCATATTAGTGGCAAATATCAGCCACTTTTGGTTTTAAAATTAGACTAACTTAGACTAATTATATTTAATTTATGAACATTCTCGCAATAGTTGCGAATTCGATAAATCACATCTCTCTATCATCATATGCGGTTGCAACCTTTTAATAATAAAATGCATTCCATCAAAATTTCCATTCGTGTCTCAGAATTTAAAATATTAATAACATAACGTAACAATATAATAATTCTTTATTATGCTGATGATACATTAATTGATGAAATTAAGATCCAATATAATCTTTTCCAAAAAAAAGCCTCAAATGACATCGTATTTATTAATTTCCCGGAGGAGAAGTTTATGTTTTAAGATATAATTTTGAATCACTTTTTTCTTTAAAAACAAAAATAAAAGCTTTTCTTTGAAATTAAAGTAAGAAGATTGAAAGTATCTGATTCAGTTATTGCGGATGCAACAAGTTACAATATATTATATAGGGTGGTATATTTAACAAATTTGATTATTACAGAAATCATTTCTTATTTATCTTTGTTTGTAAAATTAAGCTACTGTTTGTTATTTTATATTTCATTATCCGTTCTAGAATTAAATTTATCAAAGGATCATAAGACAAATCAAAGGTTTTGCTCCACTAGTATAGTATTTGCACTTGTAAACATAAATATAATGTAATGACGTTACATTATTTAAAATCAGTTACACGTGAAATTGCAAAATTGATTGACTGATACACGTGGTTGCTAATTCAGTATTAAGTTTAATTATTAAATATTTAATATATTAATTATTTAAGGAATGTAAATACAATAAACGTTATATTAGATCTTACATGCGCATTAATAATTTATATACGCAAATTGTGTATTAAAATAATGAACTGTGCCTCACCATCTCTTTATTCTTTAATAATTCTTTTTACTTATATTATCTCAAAAATTCTTGAACCAGTTTTAAAAATTTATAAATTATTGGGACGTTGTGATTATATTAATTTTTGAAATGTGTTTTTTGAGCGTCATTCAGAATTGCACTAATTACACCATAAGTCTTATACATTTTGAACAAATAGTCTAAGTCATCGACATACTCCTGGTAAATCTTTATATTTAGTTTAGACATATTTTTTATCTACTTTATAGCTGTCATTTGATAATTTGTAGAAGTATGCTTTTGTGTCCTGGTTCACAAATTCACAATATGTAAGTACTCAGAATATGACATGCATTAACTCGTAAGTTTTTCTTTAACTCGACTTTTCAATTTTTAATTTTATTTATTATGGTTAACAATCCTAAATATGATTTAATCTATGTGATAGATAGCTACAAGTAAATAAGTATATAAATGCTTAATAAAGTTTATTATGCTAATATTATATGTTCATGTTTTTATACATTATTAACTCAATTATATATTTAAATTCAATAGTAATATTGATTAGTATTATACAAATAATAAATTAAGGCTTATAAAAATACTTAGTTGAAAATTCATTCTTCTTCTTCTTCTTCTACTCTTTCTTCTACTTCTTCTTCTTTTTCATGGTGTTCTTCTTCATCTTTATTTTTTACTTTCTTTACTTTCTTAGTTTTCTTTTGTTCTCTATATGCCTTGTATACCGAATCCCAATATCGCATGCGGTCCATTTCATGAAATACTGACATTTCAAATGTATCATTTATGTCCAGATATCTCTTCGTTGTAATATTGTATGGTTCCCACTTTATAGTTGTCACATTTCCATAGGTTTTGGGTTCATTAGTAGTATTTAATGTAGCTTTAAGCGGATTCCTAAAATGTACATTATATAATCTAAATATAAACCTAATAAATATCATATAGTAGATCTATTCCAAAATATATAATAAACCGTAAAAACAAACATTATGCAAATTTTTTTATGCAGGAAATTTATTTTAAGTATGTTATGAGGATTTCCAGTTCAAATACCGAATTTCGTTGAATTTGTTATCTAGTAGTAGTGATATTAAAAGTTCGAGTTTTTATCAATGTCTATTAAATTGCTTTTAATTATTGCGTATATAAATAATAGATAAATTTATTTATAAGAGGTTTTATAGAAGTAATGGTGATTCATTAGTCCTTACCCAGTTTTTGCAAAATTTGTCCATAAAGTAACGATCTTTTCATGCGTTTCTTTTGCTTTGTCTGGAATTGTTGCGTACACTCTCATAGTCAAGCCAAATATCCAAATATGCACTTCTTTCGACATCGCAAATAAGTATCCAAGATCATCAGTATGGCATACACCAGGAAGTTTTTGTTTATCTCTATCAGTAAACACATATTGCTTATATATGCTATAGCTATCATTGGAAAGTCTATAGAAGTAAGTTTTTGAAGTTCTGTTACTATTTTTATGAATAGCCTTTAATGTGCCATGAATTCCATGAAGAAACCAGGCATCACCCATAAGTTGAATGTAGGCTTCGTATTTTTGTTCAAACGCATGAATCCAGTAGTAATAATCATGCAAATCTTTTATTGTTTTATTAACTGATTCATCCATGGTTTTATTATTATAAAAAAGTAAGGGTATCACTCGGCGTACATCATGCAATGTATAGTTTACCTCATTATTTGAATCATTCACTCTATTCATTGCCAAAAGTCCTTCTGCATCATTGAATCCATATATTATGTTTACATCGGGAAATTCACCTTTGTACATGCGACTTAATAAATGTTTAGTTATTATAGGGTTTGTTGAATTTTTATGTTCAACTACAGGATTGAAAACAGGATCGGTGGCATATTTGTGGTCTTCAGGTGTAGTTACGTTTTTTAGAACTGTTTCAATAATTAATTTTGCGGTTTTGTTACGAAGTTCTGTCACATTACTAATGCTTAAACTGGTTTTTAATTTGTCAAATCTCTATAAAAATAATATAAATTAATTGGCTAAAATTGGTATATTTATGTATATCAAATAATTACTTGTTCTGGCACGTATTGAATAGCCCACGGGTTAAGGGCACTTCCACTTTGTGAAATAGCCCTATGATACAATCCTTCAGTTAAATTACTCATCATCAAATAATGAACACTTGCTGCACCAGCAGATTCACCAAATAACGTAATACTACTTTTGTTTCCCTTAAAAGCTTCGATATTTTCATTTACCCATCGAAGTGCCAGCAACTAAAAGAAATAAACCGTGTATGTATAATGCACAATTTTCAAACGCACAATAAATTATTACTTGGTCTTTTAAACCCATGTTTCCATAGATTTCCCATTCTGGTGCTGATAAAAATCCAAATACACCCAATCTATAATTAATTGTGACTAATATTACATCCTCGTGTACGAGATAATCAGGACCATATAAATTATAAGTTCCAGATCCAGTATTAAATGAACCGCCGTGGATCCAAAACATTACTGGATATGTTTTATTTTTGTCAGTATTACTACCATTTAACATTGGTGTATAAATATTCAAATACAAGCAGTCCTCACTGCCTATAAATAAAATAATAATAATAAATAAAATATTCAAAAAATTAAGCCATAACTTCTACCAATGATCCAAAATCAACTTTGATGGAGAAGGGACTAGATACATGATCTAAAACATTAGTAATGAAACATCTTTTTTTCAAATTAAGAAGAAACGAATATATATTTATAACTTGAATCAGTTTAATCTTTAGGCTTACAAATTAACTTATTAACAAAGTTGTTTTTTTTTTAAATATGATATATTTTCGATGTTCAGGTACTATGGCGTATTTCATATCCAGTATAGTAGAAAATAACAAGATAACATGTTTTTTATATTAAAATTAGAATAAGGTTAATTAAATTAATACTTTCATATCTTATTTAACTATTGAAATATTTATTGAAACTAGTTTAATTATAATTGATACAACTGATAAAATATCATAACATACCTACTATTTTTGTGCCTTCTCTTTGAATACACATATCTTTTAATTCATTAGCTGTGAAGGTTTCATTATTTGCTGAAGTTTTATTAATATCAATTCTGTGTGGTGGCTAAAACATAAATTAAATATATGTACATACATATGTATATATATATACATATATGATTTAGTAGTTAATTTTGATGTTGAAATATATGAGTGAGTTCTTGAGGGCGATACATCAAACAAAGACAATTTCTTTGTTTGATGTATCGCCCTCAAGAACTCACTCATATACATATATATATATATATATATATATTACTAGTATAAATAAATAATTTATTTATAAACATACTTCAAAACTTAAATTTCCTGTAGGAGGCTGTGCATATGGGATTCCTAAAAAGGCGCAGTATGTTCTATTTCTTTTATGTATGAAATTTCTTGATCTTCCAGTTATTGTTGTGCCATTTATTATTGCCTTACAATTTGGATTGATGCTGCTAATCCATTCAAAAACTATACCTATAGCCAAGATTTCACTTATTAATAAACTAAACCAAAATATATAATTTATTATCATATTAATAGACACTTTTAGTAATAAAATTAAATTCACTTATAATTAGACTAATTATGTTCAATTCATATGATTTGCATGTTCTTGTAACTTTTATATGACCGAGAATCCGTTCATTCATAACTCTTTCATAATATGCTTTAACAACCTTTTAAAAGTGGTATATATTTTGTCAAAAATGTTATGATATGTTGAAATGCGTGTTTTATTACTTGATAAGATTTTAGTTGAAGTAGAGCTTAAAAAAGATCCGTTTTTGTTTATTTTATGCTCTTTTACAACAATCAGCACTTAACAGATTTATGAGCTGTTCTGATGATCTTATTCTCACCAATTTTACTTTTGCTCATTATTTTTAATTTGAAAGACAAATCAATGGTTGATTAATAGTATGAATGTAATTATAATTAGAATAGTATTACAATCAATGTATTCAAATATACATAGGAGCAATATGAAGAAAAAAATTGATTTCCTTGCGAATTATTCGTGATTAATAATTATCAATAAACTACAAAAGTCCAAAGGTTTTGATCCACTGATATAATATTTACATAAGTTTAAGTTACGTAAAAATTTGATTTGCGTATTTTGTGTTTGCGAAATACAAATTTATTAGAGGTACTTGAAATAACAAATTTGTTACATTTTATGCTAGAATAATAAAATGGCTAAAATAGAATTGTTTTTATTTGAAAATATTTCTACATATTTAGATGAAGTAGGTTATTTATGTGATAAACATAATATTAATAAACGACTCGAATTAGTAATAATGTATTATTTTCTTAATTGCTTAATTGTTTTTTAACGGTAATATGACTATAAAATAAAATATACATAACATAAAATTCAGTTCCCGATTTTTTGCATAGGCATCTTAAAATGTAAGAAAACATTTATTGAGATGGAAATTATTCACCTATATTAAAACATAATATGAATTATAATTTGGTATCTGGTTTTTTATTTTTGTATATTTTTTGACCGATATCGTATAGTTTATCCCACAGATCAAATCTTTTGCCTTCGACGTTTTGAAATTGTTTCATCTCAAGCTCCTTCTCTTTTGTAATATCAAGATATTTTATATTATCTTTATCGACTTTTTCCCATGTAACTTTGGATAAAGGATCATCATCCTTCTTTTTTTCTAAAGTATTGCCACCATTTGCTTTCTCATGTAATGGATTTCTAGAACAAATCATTGCAAAATATCGGTTTTATATATAAATAATAAATTGGTAAATAGATAAATACAAACCCAGTTTTAGCAAAATTTGACCACATTTTTACGAGTCGCTTATGTGTTAACACACCTTCTTGAGGAATTTTCAATTCGTAAAGTCCATAAGAATCTCCGTACATTCGGAATAAATACCCCAAATCATCTGCATGGCATACGCCAGGTAAATTTGAATATTTAGTTATAACATATTTTTTATATACGCTGTAACTACTGTCAGATAATTTATAAAAGTATGTGTTTTCCTTTCTTCCATTTGTATTTATAATAGATTTTAATGTTTTAAAAACACCATAGTTAAACCATGCATCACCCATGAGATCTACATATTTCATTTCCTCTTTATCGTTATTATATGTTTTCATAAGATTTTCTATTGCTGTCTTAACATTTTCGTTATTTGGATCTAACCAAACTTGAAAATCTCTTGGTATAACTCGTTCTACATCTTTCAACGTATTTTTTATTTCGTCCTTATCTTTGATAACTCTGTCCATTGCTAACAGTCCTTCTGCGCTGTTAAATCCCATTAAAACTTCTTTATCCGGAAATTTATTTTTAGTTTGCATGAGGTCAAGGATATCCTGTGTAACTATGGGATCGTCGGTAAAGTCGTCTTTTTCGATCACTGGATTGAAAACTGGTTTAGTTGCTCTTCTTTCATCCTCTGAATCAGGAACCTTTTTCGCCGCTTCCATTATTTGGTCGACAGTTAGAGATTGAAGCTTAGATAAATCTGCTGCAGCACCTCCTTCCAAAGTTAGTGCTTTTGTGAAGTTTTCAAATCTCTGTAATAGTAAATATTAGCAGTGGCTAGCTTTGGTTATTGATTGTGAGTTGTTATATTTGGCGTCAAAGCGTCCAAAAAATCATTTTCAATTTTTTTTAAGTTTAGGCAAAATGGATACCAATTTTTTACAAATAAAATTAATTTGAAAATCAGAAAATCAGAAAGTCTGTTTGATTTATAAATGTGTAAAAATCATTTTGAACATTTGTCCAATTTGTTGATTTACGAATGTGTAAAGATCATGTGTAAACATGTGTCTAATTTGTTCGAACACATATGCATATTCCTTAATATTTTTTTCTCAGATATTTAAAGAAAATCTTTTACTTCTTTCGGTTGAAATTGATAAGCCCAAGGATTAAGAGCTGAACCGCTTTGCAGAATTGCTCTTTTATATAAATTTTGTGTAGTCGAGTCCATCATCAGATAATGAATACTACCAGCTCCTGCAGATTCTCCAAAAATAGTTATTCTGTCTTTGTCGCCTCCAAATTTGTCAATATATTTATTGACCCATTTTAAAGCTTCTCTCTAAAATATATAATATATATCAATCTTTCTCTGTATATGTATATCTTTATATTGTGTACAAGCAAATTATTTTAAGTGAAGGATTTCAATAGAGAATTGCTTGTTGATTTTTGTTCCCCAAAAACTTCCAAAATTTAATTAACAAATTTCAAGAACAAAAGTGCAACAAATATACTTAATAAACTTTTTGCTAATAATAAATTATTATATACATCATGATAATCGTATATGGTATTAGATGTGTAGTTAAAGTGCTAATGGAAAAATATGTATGTATTTTACATTACCTGATCTTTCAGACCCATGTTTCCATGTATACCAATGTCGGGTGCTGACAAGAAGCCTAATATTCCAAGACGATAATTTATTGTTACAACTATAACGTCTTGTTCGATTAAGTAATCAGGTCCATAATACTGCCATCCACCGTTTCCTTTATTGAAGGATCCACCGTGCACCCAAAACATGACTGGAAGTTTTTGATCATCCTTCTTTGGCCAGGGTACATAAACGTTCAGAAATAGGCAATCTTCATTTCCTAATAATATTGACACATTTCATGAAAATTTAGTTTCAATTCTATAAATATGATTACAATTGTAATCAATGAATATAATATGATTGTATGTATCACTAATTTTATTTAAGTCATATATGTGAGATTTATATTGTAATTAGGTGTAGTTCAAATGGATTAATGCCCGTGCCTGTTATGCCTCCTTTTTCTGTTTCTTGAACACACTCACTTCCCAATTTTTTCGCTGTTAAACTGTCAGCAATGTTTTTCATTATTGGCGACTGAAATATTTTATTAAATTATATATCTAATAATTTAAATATGTAAAACATAAAATCTAATTCATATTAAGAAAAAGCTTTTTTCATGTTTGTAAACACTAATTGCTAAATTTGTACTAGGTATACGCTTTACTTTAAATCGTTTGTCGACTGTTGGAGGCTCAGCATAGGGAATTCCCATGAAAGCTCCGTATTTTTTTCCAGAAGGTGTACTGTACTCTTTTCCAGTTATTCTAATTTTATTTTCTATTGTAATAGTAGCATCATTACTCCACCATCCCCAACATATATCAATAGTCGAAATTAAATATAAATTAAGAAATATTAGAATATTCATTCTATATAAACTTCTAAATATTTATATTAGAAATATTCTATATAAAATTCCAATATATTTATATTATAATTATTGTAACTAATGATTCTGCTTTTTAATGATACAAATATTTTGTTTTCATTGTTTTTATAATTCAGATATTTTCCGCTTATTTCAATTTTTCACATATTAGGTAATATATTCTTATTTTTTATTTATTCCTTTGAAATTATTGCATCAATGTTTTTTGGCATTTAGAAAATTTTTTTTTGTGTCATTACGATTGTGCAATTCCATGAAACACGTTTTCGGTTATAGATACATTCTATTTAGTTGCTTAAGACATCATAATTAGTCGTTTTTATTGAAATAATAAAAAATACGTCTCGTCAGCAAGTAATATAATAAATATCTTTTATAAATTAGTTTCAATAAATAGTTAATTAATAATTATTATTATGTAATTATGTAATATGATGTTAAACTTCTCTCTGAAATATTAAAATGCAATAAATCATTGCATGTATTAAAGCCATATTGATTATTTTTAAGGTCTTTGCCAAAATTTATTATGATGAGATAAATGAGTGAAGTAAAATGATGCAAAAGGTATATTTACTTAATATCAATGACATGAAAACAAATTTGATATAAATGATCTGAGAAATGAGTTTTATTATTTAATTTTTACCAATTTGATAATTTTGAATTTAAATTGCTTAATAGAAGCAAATAGTCGAATAGGAAATAAATTACACAAGCGATAATTAAAGAGGAAATTTAAATTTAAAATATGGTTTATATGTGTGTATATATGTACAGCTTGGCCAAATAATGTTTTTGGTAATTAAAAAGTATCAAAAACTACTGGTTAATCACATTTTTGATACACTATTCGATTAAGTGCAGATTTACAGAACTTCAGCGATTTGCTTGACTAATGATACATTTTGTCGTATATTTATGGTTATAATATATTAAATCAGATAACTATCCTTTATATGCATAGCAACTATAAATATTTTAAGTATAAATTTGACCAGATTATTAAACAATGCGTAAAATATCAAATAAAGTAATCAAAACAAAAGCAATGGTTACAGTAGGCGTGGATATTTTCAAAACATATGAAAATATAATTTTGTCTCGATACACACCGATATTTTTTATTTATGAAATCATACTATAATTATATTCTAAAGTAACAAAGAATTAGGATTAAAAGAAATATCTAAAGTGGAGGTATGGCTGATCAATTAACTGCTGAGCAAATAGCAGAATTTCAGGTATATTAAATGATGGAGAAATACAATTTTGAATTGACATATTTGACAGATTTTAGGTAAAAATGATTTTGATTTTGGTTGTATGAATTTTTATAAAAAAGAAATTAAAAAAATATAGAAAAAATATTTGGTTGGAAAGTGTAAAAATGTAATTGTAAATACTAGGGACGACTCAGGCATGATTTATTTTGGATGCAAATTTATATTTAATATAGACAAACTTGAAAACCATAAATAATGTCAAATTTGACAGGAAAAAAATATTTTGATAATCTGATTAATTTTGGGCTTATATAGTTTCTGATTATCATTAATATAATTAATCTGCGTTATAAATTGAACAAAGATTTCAAGAATTGCTATTTAATTTCAACGAAGAAACCAATCCATGAACGAATTATAATAATTACAATCATATTTTTTAATGAACGTGGACTTCTCTTAAACTATTTAAAAAATTGAAAATAGGAAGCCTTCTCTCTATTCGACAAAGATGGTGACGGTCGTATTTCTGGAAAAGAACTCGGTACCGTAATGCGTTCCTTGGGACATAATCCTACCGAAGCCGAAATTGCCGAATTGGTAGCTCGTACTACTGATTCAGGAATCCCAGGAATGTCTGGTGCCAATCCTGATGGCACTGCTGGTGACGTTTGCAATTTGAATGAGGCTACTGCTGGGACTATTGATTTTGTTGAATTTCTTGGTCTTATGGCTAGCAGGTAGAGAAATAATAGACTCAATCATAGGTTAGACTAGTAGAATGTTCTTATGGTGTTTTTTGATTTTGTTCTCCCATTGTGATAATTGCTTGCAAGGATGGTCTAATAGAATTTCACATATATCTCTTCTGCCTAAGAAGGCAATAGTTTTTATACTTAGAAAACATCATGCTGACTTAAAATTATTTTGCCAATTCTGAGTCAATTATTTTTCTGATAAATAAAACCGGTGTTTTTTTTAAAATTATATCAATTACTTAGAATTGGTACCGTAGCCAACACAGAAGAAGAAGTACGGGAAGCTTTCCGGGTTTTCGACCGTGCCGGAAATGGTATAATTTCTGCGGCAGAACTTCGGCACATTATGACCAATTTGGGCGAAAAGTTGACCCAAGAAGAAGTTGATGAAATGATTAGAGAAGCCGATATCGATGGCGATGGACAGATTAATTATGAAGAATTCGTTACTATGATGATGGCCAAATAAAATTAAATTTAATGTTAATTGATTAACACTTTGTGTTAAATGTTTATTTGAGAATTATCTTGTGTAATTGAATAAAGTGGCCAAATAGTTTTTTACAATATTGCTTTTTTAAGTTTATAGTTTTAAAGTTTACATCAATCGCTTTTGATGTCAAGTGCTCTATAATCTATGATACAGAAAGTGTATGAAATGTGCATATTTCTATTTTTTCTATATCAATTTAAATTAAATATCTGGTTTGGTGTCTGTTTGGTACTGAAGCTACCTAGCCTAGAATATTTTTATCATATTTAATATTACTTCAATATATAGTTGAGTCCAATAAAAATCTTATACTATAAAATATTCTGCCAAGTATTGTTTTTCTTTCGAAGTTTACAAAGATCGCTTTTGATATAAAGAACTCTATTGCCACATAAAGTGTGTAAAATGTGCATATTTCTATTTTTTCTACATTAATTTAAATTTAATATTTGGTTTGGTGTCTATGTTTGGTGCTAAAACTACCTAGCCTATAATATTTTTATCATCTTTATTATTTCTTCAATATGTCCAATAAAATGCTTATACTATAAAATAAATATATCGATACATCAAAATATCTCGAGAGGTATCTTCTGTAAATCATAGAACTAAAACATCTAAAAATGATGAAGTAGAAAATAAATTAAAATAACAAATTAAAACGTAGGTAACTATCAGTTTTCTAATTTATTTATTTCCATTTATATCTAACAAAAATATAAATTATAATTCTCTCACAGAGCTTAGTACGTATTAACTTAGTATTAATTATATTAACTAAACAGAATGTTGCCTAAAAGAAAATATTTTGATCACTTTTTGTTTACATAATTTCATTAAGTACATAGAGTATTTATATTATATTATTCTACATATTATGAAATGCTGAAAAGTATAAATATTTGCTTTGTATTATTATGCCAAAACATTTAGCAATGATATTACTCTCAGTTTTTTGGCGATATCATCTGCAGTCATATTCTGAAAATGGATAATGAAAAATTATTTAAAAAATCCTTTATATTGCAAAATTTGCAATTTTTAACATACTCAAAAAAATTAGTTATATGGTAACAAACGAGAAATACTTGCACTCAATTTCTCGTTTTTTATGAAGTATGACTTCTAAGAATTTTTTTGTATCTTTTAAATTCAAATCAATTAATTTCCAAAAATATTAAACGATTTCAACTGATTACTTACATCTGCTGCTTGAAAATCTACTATTTCTACTGGATCAACTTGCAAATATCCATTTTTGCTAAAAGTTCCTTTAATTCCTTTAACTTCCAGCCAGACGAATGGAGATACTGCATCAGTTTCAACTTCTATGCAGAATACTCCAGTTGATTTTTTGCATGGAATTACTTTTGCCTAAAATAGAAATATTTTTTAAAAAAATTACACAAGTTTTCTAAAAAGTTGGGGAAAATTCATTCACAGGGAATAAATCCATTACTCAAAGTTCCTGATGGTAATATTCAAAACTGTGTCTATTATTCGATTAATAAAAAATGAAGTGAGAAGCACCACAAAAAATCTCTAAATACCACCTGTGAAGGGCGGGTTTAGTAAAAATTTAGGTGTATTCATTTTCTGCATGAGTTAAAAAAACAATCATAAATTTTTCATAAACTTTATAAAAGTACTGAAAATACAAGTGATGTCAGGTGTGCTAGAGGGTTGATTTTAAATATCTCCACATATCACCAAGGGGGAAGAGGGTCCCAAATTCCTTACAAATTTACAAACCAGAATCTTCTCAACGATTGATGGTCCTAGTAACTAGATATCTTACAATCATTTGAACTATTAAATCTCTATAAGTTTTCAAGGATTGATGAATATTGTGGATATAGAAAAAACTTAAAATGGAAAATATATTTTTATTACCGTAATATTGGGAGCCACCAGCCCAATAGCATCCTTAAGTGGCCCTAAAAACAGTACGGCCCTTGGTCCTAGAACTCTGGTACTATTTCCTTTGTAAAGTTGGGCCGTGATGACACATTCGTTTGGTCTGCAACCTGACCAGGTCATTTTGCGTCTAAGAGGTGATTGTTGGGCTACTGTTACACTATTGCCTTTCTAAAAAATAAGAAATACTCTAAATAAAATTAAGAGGCAACTTGAATCTTACCATTTCTTGTATAGATGCAAAAAAATTGTTTCCATAATGCAGGAGTATTAATACTTTATCCTAAACTGCGCAGACTGTTGACAAAATTTAATCAATATTCATTTTAACATACACAAATCAATAGAAAACCATTAGGCAAATGCAAGTATTACATTTGATATTAATCAGAAATTTAATTTTTTTTATAATTATTACTTCTACTTACAATTAACAATTTTTCCTCGTCGACTTTCCTCGGTGTCAATGAATCCCAGCCATAATAACTGATTTTCAAAGTAGCCCTTATTCCTTTTACAGGATCTCGAACCACGAAGATCTTCAACATTTTTGCTTCGGATAATTGCATACTGACAATTGTTGGGGCGAAGAATTCTGTGGCATGGTAATGGAGCATTTTCCAATCTCCGTTATACTCTACATAAAAAAATGTAGATATAAATTTTATTTTTTAAATTCTAAATGATTAGATAGTATATAGTCGTAGTAAGTAGTTGTCATGGTAATATCATGAGCGTCAAATTAGAAAATATGTTCGTCTATGGAAAATTTAAATTGAAGATAACGAAAGATCTGAGGCTATACTTGCTTATATCTTTTATATTTTTATATATTATAGTTTGTAGGTACATTCGTCCAAAGTAGTATAGAATATGAGATATATTATTCTAATTTGGTTTTAAGTTGAAATTACCTATAGATGACCAAGATGGAGCAACCCATACATCATTCAATTGCCAATAAAGAGCACCCATAGTTTTGGCTGGACTTATTCTACCGACACGATATGCCTCGGATTCAGTTCTAGTTGCCATCGCTTGGCTAATCTATTTTAAATTTAAAAAAATCATTAAAATTAATTATAATATAATTTTACATATATCTTCTATACAAACTATAGTTTTAAAAACAGCTATTATGCCAAAAATATCACTCATAGAAGTATTCTTTTTTCTATTTGCTGATAATCAAAGATTTTGAGTTGGATTTA
The DNA here is from genome assembly GCF_003426905.1 of Ctenocephalides felis. Lineage (NCBI taxonomy): Eukaryota > Metazoa > Arthropoda > Insecta > Siphonaptera > Pulicidae > Ctenocephalides > Ctenocephalides felis. Next base: position 70,762,408 of record NW_020539725.1, read on the forward strand.
TATAAAAGTTTACAGATAAATTTATTCCAAATTGCCATAGATTTGCAATAAAAATGATTTAATCATATTTAAATTTTAAACACAGGACAAGCATAAATCTACCAGAATTAATAGTCATAAACAAACTAATGTAGCAAATGTAGAATAAATTGTGAAAATTGTTATGAGATTTTTGTAGTTGCAAATTTTGTAGAGACACACCAAGAATCCAACTCGTGAAGACAAAAACTAAGTTTATTTTATTCCATAATTAATTTTTGTTGCAATTACGGTCATCAGATAATCAGATTGAACGTTTGAATTATATAATAAAAATATGCGATTGATAATGATAATATGGTTCTCAATTCCAATAAGTTTGGCTTAAATTTTGATATCGAGATGTTGAAGAACTTTCAGTAAAATTTGATCCAGAAAAACATTATTTTGTTAGTTAATAGACAATATGAATATTTCCTTATATTTTTGATTATTTACCTGACTGTAATAAAATGCAGTTTCAGGAAAATGTACACTGTTTTCACTTGGCAATGGCAAATGTTTTTTGATAAGCGTCACCATCGGTTTGTAGCCTAGTGGCAGGTGCTGCCTGCAATCAAGAATAAATATTATAAAGAAAATAATTTTACTTTATATTTTGAATATATACAAAAAATTTAGATAAGAATGAAAAATCTTTAACAGTTTGTCAATTTTTACCTATGTTCTGGACCAGCCTTAGCACTTGTCCAGGAATGGTGCGAGGGCAAACCTTGAAAACCATATTCGGACACAAATCTGGCTTTTGGATAAATATTCGGATCCCAACCATCGTTCACATAATTATATACGTGCACTAAATACATTCAAAAAATACTTTAATTTATTTTAGTATATAATATATTCGTATTAAAAACGCCATTCTATTAAGGGAATCGTAGCAGTAAAAATAGTAATTGACAAAACTACTGTCTTTAGTGAACATCTAACTAATAAAAAGTAAATATAAAAAATAAATACTCCCTTGTATAAATAAGTTTCTACTGTTACTTGCATTTATATATAGTGGTTAGACAAATTTTTATCTACGTATAAAAAATAATTTTATCTGTTTATTATAATTATGACTTTACTTGTTGTTCTATATTTTTACTACTAACTATTCAAAGATTTAAGTATTCTTAAATTCATTTTGACTAAAGTTTGTTGAACTAATAGTATGATAAATATCTAGTCAAGAAGCAAGCTAAGATTTTTTTAAGATAGTTTTATTTAAACTTTTTCAATTCAATTAACTTACTATCTCCATATCTGTAATCTTGGGGATCACTGGCTATAAAATCTTGATCTTCTGAATTAATTCCATTAGATGGACTTGACACTAAAAATGTTCTTGATGGATCTACTCTTCTTACTGCATCCCTTATTACATTCACATATAATTCTTTATATCTGTAAACACAAAAACACTGATTTATATGAAATTTGAAATATTTAAAAAAAGAAGTTAATTAAAAAAACAATGGATTTACAGTTATTTTGATTTAAATATAAACTCTTATGAAATTAGATAGAAATTCTCATCAATGCTGAAAATAAAGTCAAAATGTATGTAGATACTTTTCAAATTATGGTCCATTGAGAGCAAGTTCTTTTTTCTGAAAATATTTATCAATAGTCCCACTTTACATGAATTAATGATTTTCCCTAATCGAATAAAATAGATCGCACTATTGATCGCAAACGCCTTAAAATTGTATGGCAAATTATAGAAGACATGAGGCTCTATTTGCAATACATTTAACGGTAAATTTTTAATGTAAATAAAGTTTTCATACTTACTCTTTTTCATATCGTTCCTGTTCAGTAATAGTTCCATACCAATTTTGACGTAAAGCAGCCTCATTCTCATTGTTTCCAGCCCAAATAGCAATACTAGGATGATGTTGTAACCTTCTTGCATTTTGGACAACTTCTATTTCCACGGTACTAAAATTATATAAAAAACTTCATAAAAAATGATAATACTTAAATAGATTTCAAAAATTATATCAAAAACTTCATAAAAAAATGATAATACTTGTTTAGATGCCATTGATTTGGTAATGTAAAAGATGACCAGTTACAAAATATCTACTTTATTACTGTCTGGTAGAATAATGGATTTAGGGACATCTTTTGCTAGCAATAAGTATATGTTTTTATATTTCATACTAACTTTAGGAATTTTTCATAAGTTGGATACATAGCACAAGCAAACATAAAATCTTGCCAGATCAGTATACCCATTTCATCGCAAGTTTCATAGAAAAGTTCGGATTCATAAACACCACCTCCCCAAACTCGAAGCATGTTCATGTGGGCATCTTTTGCTGATTTTAGTAACCACTGGACTAAAAAAATAAAAGTCAATATTTATATATAACTAATAACTTTTCATTACATATGAGCCAAGTCATGGATTATAATTCAAAGAGTTCTTCAACTTTAAAACAATTCGCAAGAAAATAACTTTCAACTACTCACACCTTTGACACTTTTTGAATTCAACATAATTCAAAGGTTTCAAGAAAATTAGTAAAAAATTTAAAAATTCCTTTCTAAATATATATTCTTAATTTAATGAAGAGTCCCAAAATTATAATACCAGTGCTGTAGTTTGCTCCCCATTCTGGCAAGATATCAGCTGGAATCCAATTAGAACCTTTCATAAAAACGTCTACATCATTTACTTTGAAGAAAAATGTGAGACCAATGTTATCTGAAAATTAATATAGGAATTATTGGTCTTATTGTAATAGTGTTCGTATTCTTCCAAACATTTTAGTTACATTAGTACCTAAAAATCGTCTGCGTGATGCATTAAAAAAAATAATAATAATAAAGGGGAATGACGAAAGTTTTTCATAAACCCTTAAATTTATTCATAATATTGTCTTATGCATAAAGATTTTTTTTTTAATTTCATTATTAATAGGAACATCACTGCCGAATAGTTTCATGAAGCAGCAATTCGATAAAATCGATTTTATCTATCTATCTTGTTTTACGTCAAGTATAGAATTACGTATTTTCGAATGAATTTTGTGCAAGATATTTATAACTAACGTTTCAATTTTTTTTGCAAAAAAGTCTAGGAGGAGGATTTTTGAGTTCAGCTAAAACTTATTACTTAGATTGATTGATTGTTTTAATTTTTCATATTCCTTATTATGTTTTTTATGTACGTGCATGAATTTATCAAACCCCTTTTATATTTGTAATATTATTACCTGTAGGTTCTTGTACCAATTCGATAGTCCTAAATCCAATTCTTTTAATCCGATTTATACTGACAGAATCTGGACCTACGTAACTGACTTCCAAAGGATAAAGTGGTTGGGCTCCTAAACCGTTTGTCCACCATAATTCTACGAATTTCTAAAAAAAATCACATTATGAACCATAGCAAATGAATCAATATATTCATTGTTATTAATATAGTAATTGCACCCATTATAAGAAATATTCGGGAACTATATATATATATATATATATATATATATATATATATTATATATATATATATATAGTTATATATAATATATATATATATATATATATATATATATATAAATTAAACTATGATGAATTCTGCATTTTTAACTGGAAGCTCCAATTCCAGATAGAAATCTTTTATCTAACAAATATGTAAATATTCAATACTAATAAGCAAATTTATATAATAAATTAAATAATCTGTTAAAAATTTTAATAATAATTAATTACTCAATATTATTATTCTCAAGTTCAATATTTTTTGCAATTAGTTTAGTATTGAAAGTAAGTTAAATTATTATTTTTGCAATCTAATTCTCGTTGTTAAAAAATATTTTAGTAAGTATATTTTTCACATATTAATTGCTATAAGAAATTAATGTAGTTATTTTTTTTACCTTATGAATGGGTAATGTAAATGTGTAGGAAACTACACCATCTATAGATTTTATGTTTAACTCAGCAACATCTGATGCTAAAATATCTGTGGAATTTTGGTAGTTTCTGAAATTTAATTGAAATATGTTAATTCATCACCTTTTGTCAAAAAATAATCGAAAATATATTTAAAAGTGATGTGTTAATAATAACTTTGTTTGAACCGAATTTGTAATTTTTGTTCAACAAAATATGAAAATAATGTTAGTTATTTCTCCTCTTATTAAAGAGCAACTGCTGATGTATTGGGATATATGTCAATAACTAGCTTATATCTAAATCTAGATATAAAAATATTGGGGATAATTTTAATAATTTGCTTATTTTTATAATTCGACATTGATTGTGCATTAATGCAATGAAGTTAGACATCAATGGTGGATGAAATTCGCATCGACTATCAAATATAACTATTACTAAGATTTTTATTATTTTACCTTATAGTTACTTGTAGAGATCCTTGCAAATTAAATGCTTTTAGGCCAGTTTCCATATAAACTTTAACACTCACATTCCACATATCATCATTAAGTTGTGTGAAGACATTAACGTCACGAATTGTGGCATGGTCATATGATTCTAATTCCACTGACTTCCTGTTGAAAAAAAATAATTTCAAATTATGTGTTATTTGGACACCTATTTCACGTGTGAAATTTATTTGATATATAATTCTACGGTTATAATAACAAATTAAAAAAAATTATCAACGAGTAAGACACACTTGGTGTCAAATATTACAAAATTCAAATCATTTTCTTATAAAGAATATGAACCAAAGTTGACTATCTTTTTAATAGACAGATTACAATTTAATATTAATTTAGAGTAATTTTTTGACCTTTATAATATTACTAATTATTTACTATTTTTATACCAGATTCCTTGAGATGGAAAAGCAGGTCCCCAATCCCAGGAAAAACTGGCCTGCATTTTTCTGAGCATATTTGCTCCACATTCTCCATGGTATTCTGTGGGAACACATGTTGGTACTGTCGGATATATTTTTTGCAACTTGGATGCTATGGTTACAGGTGAAAAGAATTTTACTATTAATTCGTTATCTTTTTCCTGAAAAAGAAATATTTAGTTCAGTAAGATATTTTTTTTTGTTATAAAAATTGATTGTTTTCATTCAAAACTTGATCACTTTTAAATAATCAGCACGAGGAAAGAGTGTACGAAAAATGTACAATAAATTGAAATTTAGAACTAATTTTAAATAAAAATTCTAAATTTATTTTAGAAAAAAATATAATAATTATTGATATTTCCAATTAAAACTTGATCACTCTTAAAAGGTCAACATGAAAAATAAGAATACGAAAAATGTACAGTAAATTGAAATTTAGAATTAATTTTAAATAGTTGGATTTTTGAAGACAAATAAATATCACACATAAATTAATCAGTACGTTAATTAAAAATGTAGTTACTCTTTGATAAAATAATAAATTGAGAGAACACTTTTTATGATTATATGTCTATGTAGATGTAATATTTGATGATCCAGAACTACTCATCATGATTGTCTTAAATAACTACATAAGTAACCAAAGGAATTTATTTTTTTGTTTTTTTTTTTTTTAATATGACTTTTTTAATTTTAATTTTTTTCTGCGATCTATAAATATAATTACATTTAGCAGAGAATGCTGACAAGTTGTTTACAATTAATTGTTTACAAGCTAGTAGATACATAATATAAAAATTATGCGAAACATAAATTATAAGCATAATTAGAATTTTCACGAATTTATTACTAAGTTAAACATATAGATATTTATATTTATAATTTATTCAACATTTTGCAGGAAAATGGAAATATTTAAAATATTCAAGAAAATTCCATGACAAATGTTATTTTGGTTTCACAATTAGTTTTGCATAAACGATAATGTAAAATAATCGAATTTTCTTCAGTGTTTTTGTCTGTATATTTATTTAATATACTTGGTATATTTGTATTTATCTCACCTTTAAGGTATATTTGACATCATATCGATATCTTACGAACATGTTATCAGTCATATCCAAAATCAGGCCATTTAATGTAATATTGGCGATTGTATCTAAACCATGAAAAACCAGCATCATATGCTCTCTTCTTGCATTTAGCAAATCTGGAACTGAAAAAATAAAAAAATATTAAATATAAGCATTAATTGAACTAATTTTATTACTTCAAAAAATCCAGTATAATATAGATTCCCTTTATATCATATTAAGTTCCTTTCCATGAGTTTTATGGAACAACTTTGTAATTTAATTTACTTGATTTTGGCTGTAATAGTACATGAATAAATATGAGTACAGACTGAAGGGCAACTAGAGATTTAAAGGTTAAGTATGTATAATTTATTGCTTTTCTGAGACTTACATTAAAATATTAGTTGATAATGGGAATAAATAATAATACTATTTTTTTCATTGCATATCTTGATAACCTAATTATATTTTTTTGCAGACTTTATTATGAATTTTTTTTTTATGAACAATTTGTAAAGTAATGCCCTAGGGCTACTTTTGTTGTATACGACTCGTATATGACTTTTTTTGCATATTTTTGAATAAGGTTCACTAATATTTTTCAATGGTGGTAAGATTTTTATCTTACCATCAAATTTTTTAGTGTAAGTCCAGGATTCCTTGGCCACCCATCTGGTGGCAACATCATTTTCAGCTTGTAAAATTTCTGGAATTACTCCAAATTTCATCAGGGTTGAATAAACTCCTCCAGGAACTGTTACGTTCTCTAATTTTATTGCTAAAATATTTAAAATATATATAATAATTGTATAAACATATTTAAAACAATTCGTCAGATAAAAACAAAAAAAAACATCTTTTACTTTGCATCATATGCATTTTTACTTTGAACATTGGAAAATCATGTGTAGTGATTTCAGATCAATATATATAGAAATTACATGAATAATAGGTGAATTAATGCAAGTTTAAAAATAAATCAACAAAATTTTCTACATTTTTTGCAACTTGTTAAAAGTGTAAAATATAAACTTCAATATCTTATTAAACTTTAGTGACTACTTTTTACGAATTTTCCAAAAATTAATAAATGTCCTTAGATAAATTAGACTAAATGATTTTTATAATATCAAATTTAGTCTTTTGTTATTAATATTATAATAAATAACTTTGTAACTTATTTTAATAATAACTCATGGAAAATTTTCACATGATTTTATTTTGAATGGTAATATTTAGCAACAAATGCTATATTAGTATTATTTGATTAAATATTTCAAACAGAAACAATATTGATTAATCTCAGTTAATTATAACAAGAATTTGTTGTCAAACATTAATTCACATTGAAAATTTAATTAACAGCTTATAGGATAGTTAAGTGGCTCATTGGTGATTGAAATTTATAAGAAAATAATAGACAGAAAAATAAATCATATATTTATTATTGGAAAAAACCAAATGTGTCAATTACGATATAGTTTATATAAGAAGTTTAATTAGTTTAATTTTAAATTAATGATACTTGCTGATCTCGATTGGAAATATTTTGTTTTACTAACAAATTCAAAAATTAGAAGGTTTCAAGTACTAAACTATGGGGATTAAAATTTAAATGGCAAGAACTTTATGTTTTATTTATGTTTCATTTTTGACTAATAAAATAAATGTCTCAAAAATATATTAACAACAATACAAAAATTATTTAATTACTCACTTCCATCTTCATTAGTTAATGTCCAATCATTCCCTGTTAAATTTATCAGTACTTCATTATTCGATCTCGCCATCGAATTTAAATGATACTCTTCATTTCCGAAAACTTGGACTACCAAAAGTCCAAAAAACAACAGATATTTTTTCTTCATTTTGTTTTAAAAATAATCACAAACTCTATAAAATTAATCAATAAATAATAAACTCTATAAAATTGTTCTTATTATCACTAATCACAACGTTTCGACTTCAGGCCATGTTTTGCTCTATTGATTTCTGCACCAACTGAAAATATTGGAGAAATATATTATTGTTTGTGCATGAAGTCAATATCTGATTGAATAAAGATGATAATTGTATAATGTATCAATATTATTTTAAAGCCATTGTGTTTTCTAATAAATATTATCTTGAAGTTTCAGATTAAACCGATGCATCTATCAAATGCCATTCAATTCTGCAAAGAATTGAAAACATAAATTTAAGGTATTAACTGTAAGTATATAGACTTTAGGATTAGAAATAATTCAAATCTAAGGTAATATATTTGCAATGTGGAAGTAAGTAGTAGTTAGTTTAGTTGATATTCTACCATTTACCACAGTTTTACAATTTTAATTTATCATTGATATAATTATTCAACTAATTACTTAACTGAAGATAACGATTATACTTTTCTGGTGTCTTATTCTCCTAAATAAATATATTTATACTAGAGAAAATATAATCAGTACGATTCCTAATATTTTTTGGGAATTTAATTACCAAGTTGGTCTTTCAGGAGAAAATATAAACTTCTTCTTCGCAAAGGTAAAAATATTGGACTTAATTTTATAGAGTATGTAGTAGGAAGAGTTAGCTATGGGTACATGAAATAATTAAGTAAAACTAGATGTATTTAATAAATTTGTTGGAGAACATGATTAATTCTATTGATATCTTATTTAATTTGAGACCAACCATGTAATCCTAAATAAAACAAGTTTTATAATTTCATTAGGTTACTTCTTAGAATCTCATATTGCAAAAACACATAGATTTTAGCGTATGTAAATTGTTCAATAAACTTTTTTGTCTCAAATTTAATACTAGTGAATTATGAATAAAATTGAAAAAATATCACTATTATTAAAGAAAAATATTTTATTTTCAATTTACACAATTTTCAATTTATTTATATCCACAGTGTTTTTACATTTTCACACACCACGTTAAACACAATTATTTATATTAAACAAATTAATTGCACTATTCATCACTATTTATATCCATTATCACTATTTATAAGGAAATATATTATTACTAGTCTAATATAATTCTATGTTTCTCTATTGAATATTTGTTTTTCACTAGTTAAAAATAGTTTAAATTTTGAGTTTAGGTCAAGTTTGTCGGAGGTCAAGAGGTTGTTCTCGAGGCGCCAACTTTAAACTGATTGTCGGTCAGTCGTACTAACAGTTGAAATTCGTAGAACATATTCGTACTTTATGAAATGCCCACCATGCGGTAGAGCAGAGGAGAGGAAACTTTTAGAAAAGGTAATAAAATATGTATTTTCTATATGAAAATATTTTAAATGTATAAAAAAAATTGAATTTTAAGTGGCATTTTGTCTTCAGGCAAGTTGCATGAACTCCCCGACATGAGCAAACAACTAATAAGATATTAATATCAATAGAGCATCATGTGAGAAACTATTGCAGATTATTCACTTTTTTTATTTATTTTTTTTATCAATCAACATATTCAATTTTTTTATTATTATTTTTTTGTAATAAGTCATTAAAGTTTAGATTAACAAGAATAAATTATAACAAAAAAAATTTTGTTAAACATTTTTGAAAAAACGAGCACGCTCTCAAACGTATCTAAAAAAGCTCGTCCGATTTGGGCCAACATTTTTTTTTAATTAATCCACGACAAGCATAGACCTCTAATATTTTTGTATGTTTATTAAGACTAGCAACTCTATGATAATACAAAGTTCAATTTGAATCGACAGTTTTTTTTAACAATCAGTTACAGAGAAATGCCTTGGACAATCTTTGACAAAAACTAATCAGTGCAATTGCCAACTGTTATCTTTCAAATAGTTCCTGAATTTTCACAATCTAAGTGAGGCAAAATGTTACTTACAACTAGCTTTTTTCTCATTAAATGACATTATATTGTGTTATCTAAACCATTATTATATTTTTCATTAATTGATGTGTTGATATATCTAAATTATTTTCTTAGGCCTGAATAGAAAATGTTTTGCATCAGAGGCAATAGTTCCTCATCAGGTAAGATAGTACTAGATATAAAAGTATATAAGATCCACTGGAAAGTTTATACATCATTCAGATTAAATAATTAAACTAGATAAGATACTCGTTAAACTATTTATATCTATTAGAAATATTTGTCTTTATTTTTACCAAAAAAATAATTTTCATATCAATAGGTCAAAGCAAACTGCTACAGAAATAAGTACTAGAAACATTATATAAAATATTTTATTGATATTTTTATTTTATGTATTTAGAGTAATTCTTTGTAGAGTACATTGCAATATTGCAATATTAATGCATTATAATTACATTACTATAAGTAGTCATGCTGGTTTTAATAAATACTTCTTTAATTTTAAAAGTCAGATGTACAAGTCTGATTTGTATAAAAAAACAACTTCGTAAAATAATCAAATACTTTTCTAACATTTTTATTTTTTGTGTTGATGTATTATTTAACATATTATGTTTCATTGCAATATTATAAATAATGCATGTTAAAAAAATCTGTTAAAGTTAACTTCATTTTATATTATGTGAACAAAATTTTACTAAAAAAAATTCTAAATTTTGAAGAAGGTGAAATATATATGTCTTTAGATAGCTAAAGATGACTGTTATTTAATTTTAATATTATCACTGAATTTTTACAAAATATTCAATATTTATGATGCAAATACGAAAAAATGTTTTTAAATTTGCTGACTTATTTATTTTGATTTACAGTAATGCGTGTAAAGGACTGACATTCGTATGCTCCACATATGATTGTAATTGCAATATTACATTTGTTCATTTCCATGAGAAAGAATTAGGTGAGTGTGTAAATGGAATGTTTTCACAAAGCCGCATCTTTTGATAAATATAAATTCATAACTAGTTTTAAAAATTATAAATTAAAGTTGGTTTTTAGATTTAAAAAATCAAGTCGGAGTTGTGTGATCTAAATTGGAGATAATTTGGAAGCAATTTGGCTTGATTTGCCTTTTTACATTTTTTACTCATATGATTTTACTTTACTCCGGTTTTATTATACAATATTTTATTTGTCATTTCAACAAATTTGCTTACTATTTATAAAGGAATTGATCCTGATTGTTCCAAATAAAAAAAATCTTTAAGAAGATTTATGGCTTTTACCTGGTTCTGGTATGACGCTAAGTGCATAATCATGTTAAACAAATTTTTGTATTTTCAGCTTTGATATTTGAATTGAATTATTTTGACACTACTCTTAGGCTATTATTTAGGAAAATATCTACAGATTTTATTTCAATTCTTCAAACTCGACGTCTTTAATAAGCCATAAAACATTGAGGTAACAATAATTTAACTTTATTATTTTTATCTAATTTGGTTCTGACTGAAATGCTAAGTAAGTATATGTTAAACTTGTATTATATCTGTTCATGTCAGTGATAAAAGGTGTTTTAACAGTGCTTGAATGGGATTAAAACTGCCGGAAATGACCAGAGGAAATAACAACGACAACGACTATTGTGTTTTCTTGTCTTGGATGAGCAACATTTTAAACTGCGCAATCGCAAATGTCGGAATTATTTTAAAATGGAAGTTTTCATACTGGCCTTACATTTAACAGATATTAATATTTATTATTTTTAACAGCAATCATAGCTTCACGGGTACTATGAGCTGTTGTGCCAACTTCTTCAACGTCGTGGCTTTATATGACAACCCAAATGGTTGTCTTATCTCTATGTGATAAAATTATTATAACAATATTCGTAATACTAATGATTTTTTTATTTGTTCAGCAATTTTGAGTAAGGGCTATTTTTACTTGGAAACGAAAATCACTGCTGCTTGACATAAGCTGTCCAAGAAATCTATCGAAATTGGAATCTCTGAGTCGAAGTCCATAGTTCTAACAACTTGGCTGCTAGTAGCCTATTATAAGACTGCTCATTTTTAATATAAAAAATACTAACATTTTTGTTGTATTCAGACTTGATTCTTAACAAATATACTTTATGATTTTTGTATGTGATACCAAATAAATTTAAATACAGTCGTCTTTTAATGTGTGCTTTATTAAGTATGATAAATATTTATATTTTCGCAGAATTTTATCAGTTTGCAAAGTGGATAGTACGCATTCATAATTAAATATATATAAATCATATCATAAATTTTTACTTTGTAGTCTTATTAAAAATCTTAATATTTACTTAGAAGCCACCATAAACGATTTGGTTTATCACAAGTTTTAGACATTGCATTTTATTTTTTGGAAAATTATGTTTTCCAAGCATATTTAATTAAGCAAATAATTTTACAATCAGACTAATATTTCTTTAGATTATCAAGAAATTAATCAATAGAAGACTAAAAATCACTCATAATTCATTAGATAGTTCTTCGATTATATTATCGATTAAGATAAAATTAAAATTAAATATATATTTAATCAAGAAGATTCATATCTTATTAGCTAGTTTCGTTGCTAATTAAATGATAAAATAATCAAGATCACCAAAATATCTTGTAAAACAGTAATATGTTAATTGATGTCATTGACTTTTAATAAAAGCATTTTCAATCAATTACTGATTTAGTAGATATTTAAATAATGAAGATATGTATCAATTTCAATAAGTAGTATTATAGATATTACATACATAATATTTTTTAATTCATACGTAATGGTGAAATTTGGTATGAAAGATGTTTAGATTTAATTATATTTCTACTTTCTTAGAATATTTTTTGTGATATTATAAACTTCATTCCGATCATAGTATCTGTTATATTTTTAGTACCGTGGACATTATCGTTTAAAAAACAGATTTTTTATCACAAATCAAATAAACAACTATTTTAAAAACAGATGTACTTTTAGATATTTTAGCCCAGTGGAAAATCTAATTTTATTATCAGTAGGCACGTCTTTTATTCACTTTGATTTTAATCGCATATATTTATTTGGTTTGAGCATTTGACGCAGATAAATTTGTTATTACGAGTTTGATTTCCTAAATATTTTTTAGATATAATTAGGTCTAATTCTATTGAAATGATAAAAAAATGTCAATAGAAAATATGGGACTCAAGTTAAAAAAGTCAAATATCTATTTGATAGTTTATAAATTTGATTTTTAATATTAAAAACTTAATTAAATTTATAATTGGTTGTTAATGAAAAAAATTATTTGTGTCAAAATAAAGTAAGTTTTTTTGTCCCGCGTTGAGGAAACTTGAATTTAGTAAAATCCGGAGTGAGAATGATAATTTGATTTAGATTTTATATAGATATTATTATAATTATGATTTAATTTTATATTTTAAGGTATATAATTATGATTTTGCGATCATAATTATATTTAGGAACAATCGATGTTTTTTTTTTTCTTTGCATAGTTTTATTGCCAATCATAATAATATGCATTTTTTAATACAATATACTGGGTGAAAATGCGTTTAAGTGATTATCTCCTATGAGATAATCTTTTTTTTTAATTTTTTGACATTTTATTTTAGATCGTATGGCCATTTTTTCAATCTTCGAGTGGGATATTATTCAGGAACAATCTATGTGAGTTATTATTTTGTTTTCAGCCCTTATTTAATAATTAGATTGGATTCCTAAAAATGTTTAGTTATGTATTAGCATGTACCTACTCAAACTATGATATCAAAAACCAACGAGTTGGTAAATTAGCAAAGTCAACAACGGATCAAGTTCTTAAATTCAAAATTATCCATTATTAAATCTGTCCTTCCATCTACTGGCAAACCCTGATCATGATGTAACATTTCCATTAACCGAACCGAACTTTGAAGTTCTATATCGATAAACAAGGAATTAATCAAGTCATGGAAGTCAACATGGTATCTAGCTCATTGTTAAAAAATAAAAAAATCCTCCCATCTACTAGCAAACCCTGCTTGAGATATATCAATTCCATTACAAATTGTGTTAGTCCAAGGCAAAATCAGGCGACAGATTTGCAAAATGTGAACTTCTGTATTGATAACCAATGAATGGATCAGTTAGCTAAGTCAAGAACATATCCAAAATATAGTATATCCTTTCATCTACTGCCAAAACCTGATCAGAATATAACTTGATAAATTCCATTACTAACTGCTTCAGTTCAAGAAGAAATCAGGAGGCAGATTCGAAATTTGAAATTCCATGTCGATAATCAACAAATTAACCAATTAGCTGAGTCAATATCTATTAATCTCATTATCCATTACCAAATCTGTCCTTCCATCTATTGGCAAATCCTCATCAAGATATAACAATTCCTCTACCAAGTCTGTTAGTCCAAGAAGAAATTAGGAGGCAGATTTGAAATTTGAACATTCATATCGATAATCAACAAACTAACTATATAGCTGAGTCAATAACATATCTGGCTTATCATCTAAAAATTAATCTATTTTCCCATCTATAGGCAAACCCTTACCAGGACATCACAATTCCAATACCAACTGCATCTGTTCAAGAAGAAATCTGGAGGCAGATTTGAAAATTGAATTTCCCAATACATAACCAACGACTGGGTCAGTTAGCTAAGTCAACAGCTAATTTTAGCTACTAGACTTATAGTAGGTAGCTTTTAGTTATCATTTAAAAATTAATCTCTCCTCTTACGACAGTTTAAGAAGAAATGAGGAGGCAGATTCGAAATTCAAACTTCTATATCAATAATCAACAAATAACCGGGAACTAAAACAGAAGCATGGAAACAGAAGTTTAGAAAGGAAAATACATAAAATAAAAAAAATGGGGAGGAGAAATAGTGGTAATGGGATGAAGGGTAAGGCAATCATTTGTTTGTGGTGGCTCTCACGCCATGGACCTGCCTTCGGGCAGTTTTCCATACATTATTATTATTATTAATAAACGAATTGACCAGGCAGCTGAGCCAACATCTATCTATTACTAAATTTATCCCCCCATCTACTGGCAAACCCTGATCAGGATACAACAATTCCATTACCAACTGCGTCAATTCAAGGATAAATAAATCAAAAAAAAAAAGGTTTTCTTTTATTTTGATAGCTGATAACAGATGTCAGTGCGTTGCACCGGATGAACAACACTTGCTAAGTGATAAGAACGTTGGAGAAAATCATTCTCGCTTCGATCGGCCAACGGTCAAGATCAACTGGTAAATTCTACCATTGGTGAAGAAGTCTTCAGCTGGGGAATTGGACGGAGGAAAGGATTTGGGCCAAGAAGCGAATTTTAGTCAGTGCGGATTTGTTAGTCAATTGGATAGGAGGACTGGAATTTGTCAAACATGAGGTGAGTGGATATTTTTAATTATTTTATTATTTTTGTGATTGTTGGCTGCTTTCGTTACGTCTATAATTGGCTCAATTATCTAGGTAGCATATCGTTTGTGAGTTGTGTTTTGTTTGCTCGAAGTCACTATTGTTAAGTACCACGTAAGTGATTCGAAATATTTGACGCTTCGTGATTTTTTTTTTTACATTGTATCATTTTTTATTTACAAGTCAATTTAGTAATTCAAAATTAATATTTTGTATTACTGTCACTGTTAATTTTTTGCGTTTTTACTGTTTTGATAGGTAATTTGGTTGAACATGCTTGTAAATTGTTCTATTTGCTCGAACATAATTCTGATTTGTGTCTGTATTTTTTGACGCTTGTTCCATTAAGTGAAAACTTTTTTGCATTTAATCATTTTTGATTCATTATATTTTATATCGAATAATATTACGGATATTATTTTCATGTAAATTTTTATCCTTTGCACTTTTATTTATTTAAATTTAAGTTATTATTTATCAATACTACTTGATGTTAATAATTTAACAGTTGTAATAATTATTGAAATTAAAAAAAAACATTTTTCATGATTTTGATCTTCAATATTTTCATAAATATATTTATATTCGTATATTTTTACAGTTCAAATTAGTGAAATCTAATTCGGCAACTAATTTTATAATCATTTATGCACGTCATAATTTATGCAAGCAATCGTTTAATTTAAAAACCATGTGCAATTAACACTGATATGTAGATAAGCAAAATTTATTTTTAATCAACTAATTAATCTCATTAAAAATTCTACATACTAGGCATTTTGTTTAAAAAAGCGAATTCAATTTTACTACGCATATTTCATATAGTAAATAGACATCTTGATTATTTTTTATTTTTATCTTATCAATCTTCAAAAACTTTGTTTTATCATTTACTTGTGATTTAGTTTTGTGGCACCATCTTACGTAAATAGAATTGGGTTCTACCTGCGTTATCAGAAAACTTGTTTTTGTTTACAAATTCACTATTCATATCAGTTGGAATCATGAAATATTATTTTGAAATATTCATAGATACAAATTATTTTTAGATACAAATTTTATTATGAAGTATGAATATGCCATTAAATTTGAAGTAACTTGTAATATTATTGTACCTTATTTTATGAACAGTAATGACATTTATTCTGCATGTTCTAGGAGTAATTTTGTGTTTATAGTTACTTCTATTGACTATAACATTTAATTGATATCCTACGTTAATTTTGTATTTGATTTTTATTTTAATCTCCACTAAATTTTCTTACACCAAACATAAATTATGTTTAGTATTGTTATTTCAATAATATTGATTTAAACTTCAATCACCAACTCAGTACGTTATTGCAGAAGAGGTTGGATTAAATTTCATACATGATAATGTTTTGAAACTAATAAATAATAATTTTTAATTAATTTTTCATTATTTTTTCCTAGGTTGATGTGGTTCATTTGCATCGCCCTGATGTGCTTGGCGATCTTTGGTGATTTTGCAGATGCCAAAAAAGCCAAATCCGATAAAAAATCCAAGGACATTAAATCTGCAGAAAAAGTCGACAAAGCAGTGAAACATCACAAGGAAAAATATTTACAGGACACTCAAAAGGGATTCGAAGGCAAAAAGGACAAGCGTGAGGTTAAGCAAACAGTGAGTTTGAAAAATAAGTAATTTTAACCCTTTGCACTCTAAGGCGCCGCTGTAGCACCGTATGCGCCACAGCGGCGCCTACGCAGTGCAAAGGGTTAACGGCTTACTAGAAAAAGTAAGCAGATTAAAAAAAATTAATTCTTTATTATAAGCATTTTTCAAATTATTGATTTTGTTTTAAATTTTGAAATATAATTATTTGTTGCGTCTCAAAATTACCTTTATTCAAGGATTCATCCAAAGTTATCGAAGAATCTCCAAAATCAGGCAAATCTAAACGCAAGTGCACAAACCCTGAAGGATGTTCTAAAAATGCTGCCAAGCAAGAAGTACCAAACAAAAAGCATAAAAAGGCTGTCGAAGCAGCTACTCAAGAATTGAAAAAACTGCCAAAGGAAAAAGTACAAAAAGTGAAACAACCAGCTGATGCCCAAAATGGCAAATCTGAGAAGGCTCAAAAAGTAAAATCAGGAAAGAAAAACAAGAAAACTGAGGAAACTGTTGCAACAAACGAAGAAGCTCAAGTTACCAAAAAACAAAAGAAAAACAAATACTCCAAATCTGAAAATGTTGAAGCAACTGTTCAGGACAAAAAATCCAAGAAAAACAAGAAAACCAAAAGATCAATTGAAGATTCTCAACTCTTGGATGAACCTGAAATCGCTGAAGTTATTGAACCAGTAGAACAAGTCCAGGAGGAATCTTGTGACAAAGTTGAAGACCAGGAAGAAACTGAACATCAAGAAAATGTCGAAGAAAATATTGATCATGAAAATACTGAAAATGAAGAAAATGTAGTTTCCAAACACGATCATGAAGAAGAGGCTTCGATTGTGGAAACTTTATAGCTCCTGAAAGACGCTTTTTGTCAACGTGATTCACTGCATATGTCTGACTTAATTTATGTTGTAATTAAATATTTAACAAATTAGTCTCTTAATATATTTAAAATTATTTTAATGGTAATGTAAATATCGAATATTAATAAACTAGTTATATGAAAAATATTTTACACTCACAGTTTTGTATGTGAGATATTGAATAAGCAACTTGGTTAATTGTAATAAATTGACCAAGATGATAAATTTCAATACATATTGCATAATCAATTTAATTTATTAAAAAGTTGTTTCAGTACCTTAAATTCAAATTAAATTTTCATACTTTCAAAATTTGAGTGATCTAGAAAGAAATTTAAGATACTTAAAAAAAAAATACTCAAGTGTGAGTATTGTATTGCTTAAGGTCTGTAAAAATATTTAATAGACTTGCAGGTGGCCAAAAATGTTTCACATTCATTTTAATATTAATTTACACTGCACCTAGTCTTTGCATCTTATTAAATATATCAAGTACTTCTAAAAATCCAGAAGTTTTCTATCAACAATCATTTACAAAATATTTATGATTAAGTTGGTTCATTCGATTATTACTATTCTACTTACATTTCTGTTATATAATTGATCACTATCACTTGATTTTCACTAATTTATTACATGAAGACCACAATGACCAATTGTGCAATGTCTGAATTGCTGTTGACAAAACGCCTTTGACTGTATTTTTCGCCTGTATATATACATCGGTCGAAATCTTCACACAAACAGCAAAAGGTTCCTAATCTATTGAAAATTTATTATGAATTTAATTTTTTGTAAGAATAAATTGTGATTAGAAATGCTTTGGTTAATGTCATTTTTATATTGGGAAATGAAGTTTTGTCAGGTCAATAAAATTTATCTAATATGTTTCGGTTTGTCAAAGTGTAAAAGCTCTTATTTTAGATCCACATTTTCTTCATTGAACGAAAAAAACTTTGCTTTATGGGATACTATGGTGTATATGCATTTTGTATATACTTTCATGATGAATTTTGCATAATAAATAAGTGAGAAATTATGTATTTACAATCACTTTTTATTCGATGTTTACCATGATGTACCTCACATATTTAAATTCTTTAAATAATTTAAGTATTTTGTTCATTCTAATCCCAAAATTTGCAAATTTTTGTAATGAATACTTCGAAATTATCAGAACTGTTTTTTTTTTAAAAAACTTCCCTAAGGAAAACTTTTTTTTCATTAAAAAAATCGATACGCTTAATTTCATGTTTTCTCGAAGTTTCAGCCATTCTGAATCGAATAAGACCAAGTTTAGAAAAAGTATGTGTGTGTGTGAACATATTTTTTGCCGTAAATTGACATTTTCTCAAAAACGGCTGGACCGATTTCAAAATTTTAAAAGCCATTCGATATATCTCGATGATTTTTTTCAACCGTAGATACCATAGTATTTTACATCATGCAAAAATATTACGGTCCTACGACAACTTGTTTAACTATAAAAATTTGTCAAAGTTTGCAAAAATTAATATTGCTTCTTTGGCATTTGTCAAATTAGACCTTTCATCGACGTTTGCTCAAAAACGCCTGAACAGATTTCAGAAATTTAAAAGCCATTTGATGTATCTCAATAAGGACTATCGTTGTGCGACGATCTGCCGAGCCGTTACTTTGTATTTTGAAAAAAAAGTGTTAAACTTTTCGAACACATTTAAGCTCATACTACCGAATCGATTTTAAAAATTCAAAAACTGTTTGGAAGATATTAGTTGGGAATGATACTGATTAGTTTTAGGTGAAAATCTACCGATCGTTTTTTTTTTTTATTTTCATGCAACTTCTTGTGGCGATATATATCATGGTCTTATAGAACTTACTGACATATTACGGCTTTAAGACAAGTAGTTTAATTTTAAAAATTTATCAAAGTTTGAGAAAATGAGTTGTTCTTTTGACGTTTGTTGAAATTCAAATTAGACGATTTACTTGGTATAACGATAGAGTACTTGATCTTAATGAACATACTTAAAGTCCTACGGAAACTGGTTCAATTATAAAAATTGTTGATTTTTGAAAATTTGCTTTTAGAAAATACTCCGAGTTAACGTGTTCGTTCGTTTTCAATTATGTGCATTAAATTCACTCGGAATACTTTCAATCTCTCACAAATTAATTAATTTTGTGTTGATTAAGTCGATTATTAACACATATCGGGAAGTTCATGTAACTTGCCTCAAGGCAAAATACCAATACCAACTAGTAAAATAATGATTTCTGCAGTATCTCACAAAAAAATATTTGGTAAAATATCGAAAAATTTGGAATGTGATCTGAAGAGGGTCAATTTAAAATAAAAAATTTCCATAAAGTTTTAGAGTCACATGTTTAGTATCGGTTTGAATAAAAACGATCGAATGTCAACAATGCATTGTTGTAGTCATTCACATAATATTTGTTATCAAAATTCGTATTTGTTGATTACTAAATGTGTTTGGATCTCGAGGAACTCGGCTCAAATTTCCCATTATATAATTCATATCAACGATTATCGTATAATATAATCGTTGAAAATTATTAATTAAATCATTATTGATTCTGTTAATTGAAAGTATAATGATTGTAATAAATGACTAAGACAAATCTAACTATTGTGTTATGTATTAGGAATTATGCTAAATGCATTTAGTTCAGAAATTTTAGTATCGTCATTAAACATTTGAATTATTTGACTAACGTGTTAAATCAGAGTACGACATATGTATGATACATTTTTAGTATAAAAATAATTTTGTAAAATATTTTTTTTATTTCATCAATATTTCTGGCAGTGTGTAATATTTTGAGTATTGAGTAACAAGAATTTATTTTGTTTCATTAGTATAAAAGTTTTTTGAGTATTATCTTAACATCTCCTAAAGAAAAGTAATATTGATAAATTATTCTCTAGACTAGTATGTATAATAGTTCAATAGTAAGTATTTTGTTTAATTTTTTCAATAATATTCAGATCTTTCCTGTCTCCGTTTCTTATGATGCCTTTGTAATGGATGTTTCTTTTTGCCTCCACCATTGGAGGGAACATTGTCATTGCCTGGAATTATTAATTTTCTTGCAAATGGATCCAAAGTTCTTGGTATTCCTGGTTTGCAATTTTTCTGGTCCATTGGGAACAGATATTCAGTGTCTATGCCGTATTTTGGTAATTTGTCCCTGAGAATAAAAGAAATATATATATAAATAAGTTTGTTCAAATTTTTTGTTTGATTGACTTACTTATTTAGAGAACATCTTCTAAGGGCTTGATGTGGTAAATAAATATTTTACAAAAATCATCATCAGCATAATAATATTCAAACTTAAATAATTAAGACACCAACTTGAAATCTTAGACAAGAGAGTTATCTATTGCTATAATTGATGTCATTTTATTTATTCATTATTATGCACTTTCTTAAATATTTAATTTCTACCTAAAGTCCGTTATAAAATATTCCTAATTCTTAGGTTGTATTATAATTGTCAAAGTATTTTTTGTTCTCGGCGTACTAGGAGTATTTTTTGTGATAAACTATCTTGATTATTTTATATTTAGTTTATATAAAGTCGTTAGATTAGCTTGATTTATCTAGTTTACATCTTCTATTGTCATAAACTTTAAACTAATTTTTTATTTTCAGTTTTTGCAATTAGATCGAGAAAAATCCAATTAGTTTCTAATAGTACAATAATTGCTTTAACTCAATTTTTTGTCACTTAAACATCACATTTAATTAGCAATTATTCCATTTATCGTATTATCATTAAGTTCAGTATTATTGTCATATTTTGTTCAAAAATTTTGTAGGTAAAAATATCTATTATATACCTTCTATGAAGATATTATTCGTTTGCGTTTAAAAATATTTTAAAGAAGTTTTATATGAATATGTTTTACCTGAGGTAAGAAATGACATTAATCGTTAAATCTTGTTTTCTGGATAGCAAAAGTGCTGATAAATATCTGGTACTTTCTTCTTTTTCTGCACAATGCATCAGCAAAGTCCAATCCTTGTAATCAGAGTCCAGTACATATGTATTGTATACTCCTTCATCTTAAATAACAATTTATAAATAACAAATATTTTCTAAAAAATAACAAAATTAGATTTATATAAAACTGTACTAAAATTTGTAGACATCATATAAGCCTTATATCGAGTTTATTCAAAAAAAATCTGTGGAAGGTATTTTATGTTCTAGTTACTACGCAAATTCACAAAAATATGATTTTAAACATTTTTGAAGTGTTATTGTCAAACGATTCAGAATGACTTAAAATGTAATGTTATGTCAAAACATAAAATCATCAAATTGGTTATCTGGCAAAAATCGCCTTGATGAAGTTAATATAATATATTGTCTAATTTAAAAAATAGTTTTGACACAAAAAATTCATCCAAACCTTTTTTCACTCAATTCTCCATATGAACGCCCAACACAAGACGTGATTTTTATTATATTATTTTATTACTCATCAATATTTTGCCAAGATTTGTCTAGTTTAATCTCAGTTCCAAATTTAACTTAATTTTTTATTCATTTTTATTATTTATTAAAATATCTTACAAGTGTCTTCCTTATGTACCCAATGTGCCATGGTGTCTGGATTTGGAATGGTCCATGTTATATTTCCTTCCAATTGTTCAAAAAGAGGATCATCGGCAAACATGTATGTGAAATTCATATCAACCTGTAAATAATTTCATGTTTTAATAAGATTTAAAATCTTAAGACCAATAATGCCTTATATTAATGTTACTTCGCATTCTTTAAAATTTAAACTTTATTTTTGGATGCAAAGAACATTATTGTATTTGGTTTAACGTGGATTGCAGTAGTACTGTAAACTTGTGATTTCATCGATATATATTATTACTTTTTTATTAATTTGAATAGATAACTTCTGCATTATTTTATTTTAGAGCTATTTCAGACTCATAGGCAATATTAAAGTTTAGGTTTTAAGTTTTAAGACATATTTCAGCAGAGAAAATGTGCGAACTCAACTTATATGGAATTTTTATAATCTTTTCCATTTTAATCTACGAACTGTTTCATGTTCCTTGGAAAAAAATCACAACAATGATCTAAAGAATTAAAAAATATTAGAAGTTAATACTAGACTCTACCTAAATACTTGACTTTACTTCAAAACTTGACTTTAATTTAATACTTGACTTTACTCTAAACTTCACTTTACTTTAAGACTTCCACAAACCAGTAGGATTGATGAAAGACTATTTTTCATATAATTTGATAAACTTATTTTTACACTTATGTCTGAAACTTACTTCTAATGCATTTTGCATAAAAACTGCTCTCATACAACTGTACAATGGTAATTCTTCAGAAGATGCATAATATTGGACAACATACCATTGTCCAACAATTCCTGTAATATCAAAATTTCTGGCAGCTCGAACCTATAAATGAATAGTAGAATTAATTGTCAATATTTACATAATGAAAATCTTATAAAATGTAAAAATAGTAAATATTTATAATAATTTATTTGCGCAATGATTTTAGTTGCAATTTAAGTTATGGCAAATATTTACATAAGGGAAATATTCATAGAAGATGCGATATGCACTTGTGAACAATGTATCACTTTTTTATTTTGTAATTTTTTTTATTTATTTTCCGAGATATTCTAATTTTTATTATAATTTTTTATATGATAAATATAATTTTCATCATCATTCTAATACAATTGTGTACTGGAAATGATACTCTATGTATACTCTATGAGAAGTTTAAATCAGGTTACATATATTTAAAGAATGATGATCATAAATTATGAAACGGTGGATTACTCCATAATAAACTCTAACTTAATTTATTCAATATTTAAGATTTTTTTAAATAATAATTATACTGACTTTAGGACACTGACTCTCATCCGTAACAGTTTTGTAGCACTCACAACTAACAACTAAATATACCCACAATAATAATATTAATTTGTTCATTTTCAAAACACTCATTTTAGCACTGAAATGTTTCACTTTACATATTACGCTACTTTGATTAAATTTGTTTGTTCTCTATTGAAACTTTCAAACTATAATTCCATGTTTTGCGATAAATTTTACAATGCGGTTATCATTTGCGCCAATGATGGTGAACTTTCTGTCATAGTTTACTGATTATTTGTTTAGTTAGTCATGAATGATATAATTTCGAAAAATATACGAAACAAATTTGATTATTGGAACTTATGGGAAATTTACAAAATCCCTTGCATCTCTCTTATTTGAATATGAAAAATAATTCAATAACTTTGTTGCTTCTGATTCTGAATTCAAAAAAGTACCTGTGTATCTTACCTGTGTGAATACCTAACTATGCCGATGTACCAAAAAACTAATTGAAAAATTACTCATTATTGGATGAAGATAATTGAGATAAATAAGATGTTTCTGATCAAATATTCTATTCAAAATATTTGTGCAGACCGAAAAATGAATATCAATGTACTAAATATTTATCATCTTCAAAACGGAAGCTCACTTATTAGCGTCATGGTATATGATTCATTTTCATATAAATCAGACTATAACAATGTTTGGGAAATGAAACACAAATATCTACTTTTAATATAATGATTTTTTCAAAATAAGGCTACTAATTAGTATTTCATGATATTACTAAATAAAGTATAAAATTGGTTGACTAAGAAGTCTAAAAGTCTGGCAAGAAAGTTGGTAGTTCAAATTAATAAGGGAGCAATTACTTATAACTTCTTTTACCACTTAGTCTAAGACTAAGTGAATGTATAAGAATAACTTACATATTTTTCTCAAATTACCATCTTTCTATTATTTTTCAGTTTTTATGCAGATAAATTAATTAATTAATTATGTACTATTTAGTTCAGCATTTTGTAAGTTTTAATCGATACATTAAAATTATTTTTTATGGATTGTCCACGATTTTTATAAGTTTTAATCAATAAATTAAAAGCCTTTTCTTAGCGTTTTTTTGTACTATCATTACTGTACTAAAGAACAGTATCAAACGACGTGTATCCTAGATTTATTTTGAAGTCATTTAAAACTATCATAATATATTAGTACTATTTTAGAGTAATTATTTGGAGATTCATGTCTTGCATCTAAGAAAGAATATTTTGTTGCATGCTCTTGGGTGCAATTTATTGTTTACTCCATTTTTGAATATAAATTTTGTAAATATTGCAAAATATTTATTCATTCAAGTTCAGAAACGCATATCTAATTATCAAATATAATTAAGAGAGTGCTTGAAAAGATATTACAAAAGTATATCCTAAATCATGTTTGGAAATTTAGAAGTTTTAGTGATACTAATCATTATCTTACATTATATAAATGTTGCAAAATGTTCTAAACATGATGTCGATACAAAAAATGGTAAGCTTGAAGGAACAGAATATAATCAAAATGGTATAAAGTATATTAAATTTCTTGGAGTTCCTTATGCTAAACCTCCGACTGGTGATTTACGTTTTAAGGTAAAGTTAACTATATTATAATATTAAAAAAATATAAAAAGTTATCATGATTATTAATGAAACCTTATTGCTATTTTATTCATGTTTTGCAGTCACCTCAAGCTTTAGATGATAAAACAAATTTTAAACAAATGAAAAGTGGAAACACTGTTTGCGTTCAGAAAAGTTCTTCTGGTAGTTACACAGGTAATTTATTTATTTTGTTTGCAATTATTATTGTTGATTATTTACATATATTTGCACTAAAAATAAATGTTTTCTGTAACCCAATAAGGTTTACCTGTAATGGAACCAAATTTTATCATAAGTTTTTGTTTAAAATCAAATTTCATTATAAATTTCTTTTAAGGTACCGAAGACTGTTTGTATTTAAATATTTACACTCCAAGTTTAAAACGTGAAAATCTAGGATATCCAGTAATGGTATGGATACATGGTGGAAAATTTAATTCCGGTTCTGGAAATATAGATCCAAGTGATTTGGAGCATGAACAAGTCATTGTGGTATCAATTAACTATCGATTGGGTGTTTTTGGATTCCTGAGCTTGCAAAGTGGAGAAATTCCAGGAAACATGGGCCTTAAAGATCAGGTAGTAATTAATTCAGAAATTGGTCATAATGTTTTATTAGGATACAAAAGCCAATACAATTGTTAGTTTATTTGTTTATAAAATGTGTTGAAATATGCGCATCTTTCTTTCATTATTTAACTTTATTTTTCAGATGATGGCTTTGGATTGGATTCTGGAAAACATAGACAAGTTTGGGGGAGACAAATATTCAATAACATTATTTGGTACTGATGCTGGTGCTGCAAGTATACATTATTTATTAATGTATGGAGGAGCTAGACATAATTTTAATAAAGCAATAATGCAGAGTGGATCTGCATATAGTCCTTGGGCTTTGCAGAATAACGTTTTTGAGGTAAATATATAAATAAGTGTGAATATCATTCTGGGTTAATAAAAATTTTACTTTACACAGCATGCTAAATTATTCTTAACTAATTTGGGTCTTTATCCCAAAAGCCAAAATGAACCAAGTAAACCAAAAGAAGAAGTGCGATCAAAAAATTACGATTTCAAAAGTTTCGACACAAGCAAAATATTTTATGCTGCCGAGAAAGTACTCTCCTCTGATAATAAACTGCAACAAATTGATCCTGTTTTTGCTCCAGTTATAGAACTGAATACTTCCAGAGATGCAATAATTAACAAAACGACTGATGAAGCAATGAATAATTTAAAAACCAACACCGTAAAGTGGCGTCCCATTATATTAGGATTTAATGATGCTGAAGGAATTGAAGTGCTAAATTATGAGAAAAATCTTCAATCTAATTGGATGGATGACAACAATTTAGATAAATATTTACCCAGAAAAGTTTCTAATACTAAAGACAATAATGTAGAAGGTAAATCAATCAATGAAGCTTTGATTGATGAATATAAATTGGATCAGAACGATACCTATCAAGAACATTTTGTTAAAATGATGGGTGATGCTTGGTATACTTTTGGAATTTACAAAACAGCAGAAAAAATGATTAACTTAAGAGACAGTTTTAATACTTATGTATATAGATTTTCTATAAGCGATAGCAAATTAAAAAATAAATTGTGCGATGAATGTAAAAAAATTACTGGTGCTAATCATGGAGACGAAGTTAAATACATATTTAATAGTAATGAAATTGCAGACTCGAATAAAGAGAAATATAAAAAAATAGTTAAACTTTGGACTAATTTTGCAAAGTATAAGTGAGTAATTATTATTGATATATTATTAGTTGTATTATATTTAGGCAAATTTTTAGTATACTAAAATGCAAATTTACTGTTTACGATATCAATCTTATTTTGAGATTTTTGTCAGACATTTATACAGAACACTCCTATTTGTTTATGATTATTTTATTTTCAGAAATCCAACTACATCAAGTGCGTGGTACAAAGTAGATGGTTTCGATAATTTGTGGAAAAACTTTCATGATGAGCAACATTATTTCGATCTTAATGATTTTTCAATGCATGATTTTAGTGCGTCCGAATTTGGACGATTGAAAAAGTGGGAAAAAGTTTATGAGGCTGTCAATGAACGACTCGAAAATAAAAAAAATAAAAAATCGGATAGATAACTACTTGTAGTTCTAATAGAACTATCATTGGTAATTGTTTATTTAAATAAATCAAATATTTATTTTTATGTTTATTTATTGCACACAATATATATATATATATATATATATATATATATATTTTATAAATTAATAAATTATATAATTTATTTTGCTAGTAAAACAGTATTGTAATGCATTGGAGCAAAATAAAAAAGTGAACTAGAAGTAAAAAAATCTAATTTTTTCACGACCTTGTATCATTTTCATCTCAGTTCTTTTAATTACATTTTATATGTCTAATTACTAATAGTTCAACTAGATATTTATGGTATTATTTTAACTATCAAATGTTTGCGTTTTATAATTCAAAATTCAAAACCTAGAATTAACAAAAATGTATCTATATTGAAATTCGCTTAAAATAAAAATTTGCGATACGACTCCAATTAAATTAATAAATATTTTTTTAATTGTATTTTTTGACAATTAGAAATACATTTTTATAGTGCAAATACTTATCGAGTATACTTGTTTATGAACTAGTTAAAATAGTATTGTGTCGAAGTCAGGTATAATTTTGTACAATATTTTGTAAAAACGTGTTTGTACTATCTACATAAAATTTACATTTGTATCTTTCTCCAAAATTGTTAGAAACTTGTCATTCGATTTTTTATTTTTTCATAATTATCACATGTTTTTATATGTGTTATAATTAGTTAACTTGGTATTGAAAGAAAAATAAATATCAGATGAATTATTACTTTATAACTAATCGTAAGCTTTCAATATAAGGCTATTTATTCAAAATATTTAATTACTTAATTAATTTTATGACAATGAACACATTATCTTACATTTTTTTGCTGATTTGCAAAATTATTGATCTATTTATGAAAATAAGCTACACTAAATCTTTTTATTAAGTAAAATATATAGTTTTCTATTAATGCTATTTAATTAAAAAAATAAAAAATTTCCAAGAGCTATTTAATGATTCGAAGCTGAAGAAAAAAATATTGTTTACTAAATGTGTTAATTATTTATTTTTTTATCATTACTTAATTTATTTGTTAATGTGCTTTAAAATTTTTTTATTGCAAAATTATAAAAAAATTTCGTAATGCAAATGGAAAAATTACTATATATAGTATTTGCAAAATAAACAACTATATTATTTATTATTCGGTAATTTTAACTATTTAAAAAACGCATCTAATTTACATTTACATTTGAATAGATAGAAAAATTAAATGCTTAAGCTGTAACATGAAGTTGATTTTCACATTTTTTGTGTGTACATTTTATGAAGTGTATGCCAATTACATATTTCAAGTTAAAACTTCACAAGGTACTGTTCAAGGAAGTTTTTATAAAAATGATGCTGGTGAGAGCTATGACTATTTTTTGGGAATTCCGTATGCTCAAGCTCCAACCGGGAAGAATCGTTTTATGGTATTATTTTTTGAATAGTTATTACGAGATTTTCAATAATTTATTTTAAATAGGCGTTACTTAAATTACCAATTACACACAGATATAAATATATATATATATATATATATATATATATATATTTCAAAGTAACTAGCAGCCCATTCGTCGAAATAAAAAAGGTATAAAGTGTAAATACTTTTATTTATACGTTTCGACACAAGATGCGTGTCATCATTCAGCAACACAGGACAAAAACACTCAACAAAAATTTATTTTAAAAAATTAAACTTAATAACATATTAGAGAAAAACATTTTTTTAGAAAAAATTATGAATAACTAAAAGATTTGAAACTAATTTGACTAAAAGTTATAAAATACATAATTGTGAGACGAGAAACACGCCCATACCGAGCATCCAGACTCGACTCATATATATATATATATATATATATATATATATATATATATATATCTCATATATATATATATATATATATATATATATATAGATTAATTTAAATACAGAACAAGTAATAACATGCCAATAATTATAGAGTCCCAAGAGCCCTGGACCCTTTACCTATCGTGATGGAAGTAAAAACGACCCAAATATATGTGTGCAAGCGCCAACATCTACATCTTCTCCAGTAGGTAAGCTTATGTTATTTTAGCCAGTATTTATTCGTATACTATCAATCAATTCAATAATAAATAAAACAGTAAATTCGACTTAGTTAATATTTTTAGGAAATGAAGATTGTTTATATCTAAGCATTTATACACCCAGCGTACCTACATCAGAAAAACATGCAAAACTGCAAAATCCAAAATATCCAGTGATGGTATGGTTTCATGATGGTAAATTTGATAAAGGTTCTGGAAATGTAAAACCAGATTATCTAGTTCACAAAGGTGTTATTGTGGTTACCGTAAACTATCGTCTCGGTGTATTTGGATTTTTAAGTTTCGGAAACAAAGAGCTACCTGGCAATATGGGCTTAAAGGATCAGGTGAGTGGAATTTATTTGTCTAAATTTTTAACTTGTATAATTATAGTAACTAATTATGACTAAATGACCATTTATGACCATTGCTTTTTCATTATAGAAAGGTAAATAAAAACTGAAGTAACACTGTGTTTAGTGTTAGTTAAACTTTTATTAACTTCCCGTGGGGTAAGTTATTGTAATGGGCCGAAAATCGAAATTGAAAATTTTTACATTTCTAGACGTTTTGAAGGTTTCTGAACATTTTGGCATACCTCAGAAAAGATGGATGTGTGTGTGTGTGAGTGTGTATGTATGTATGAATACAATTTTTCGTCCACGTTTTCGGGCGCACGGTTCAACCGATTTGAATGGTTCAAAAAACATTCGATTCCCATTGATAGGGAGATGTGCTGATTAGTTTTTGGCAAAGGCGCAAATTAATAATAGTTAACAGGAAGAGACACAGAGCTATGAATGACCTACCATTTTCGGTATACTTGCAAATTTTAATTCAATGACTGTGAAATACAATAAGTATTATTGAGCAATGTAATTTCTCTATTTATTTTTGTTATGCTATTTTTAGTTATTGTGCTTCTATTGCAGATTGCTGCACTCGAATGGATCAAAAAAGAAATACCTAAATTTGGCGGAGATGAAACAAAAATTACAGTGTTTGGAAGTGGAGCTGGTGCTGCAAGTATACATTATCTATTACTTTGCAAACAATGTAAAGGTTTATTTCAGCGAGCAATTTTGCAAAGTGGATCAGCTTACAATCCATGGGCAATGCAATATCAACCGAAAAATGTATGCATGTATTATTATTTAATTATTTGTACCAAAAATTTGAAAAAAATATTTATAGATGTGATCATTTTAGAGAGTGAATGATATATTCAAAAAGTTCCAATTGGGAGAATTCAAGTCAAATAAGACAGATATATACATAGAATTGTTACAACAAGACACTAATGATAATTATAAAAGTGCCGCAGTATTCAAAGCTTCTACAGATATAATAAATAATGATGATAAAATTAGAGGATTACCGATATTTTCACCAGTTATTGAATCACCGGATTCTGTAGGTGCAGTTATAACAGAAACTCCGAAAAATATGAATTATTTAAAAGAGAAATCTAATGTACAAGTAATGATTGGTTTTAATTCGAAAGAAGGTATCAATTTAGCAACTGAACATTACCAAACTATTAATACAGCTGATGAAGTATTAGGGCTCTTTATTCCAAGAAAAGAAAACATTGACAAAACAACTCAAGATGAAATTACCAACTTAATAAAACAACAATATGTCACTGCAACCGAAAACCAAAAACTTTTAGAAGATTTTGTGAACTTAGTAGGCGATGCTCAATATATTCATGGCATATATAATACAGCAAAAGACTTTGCAAGTAGCGGAATAACAACTTACTTTTATAGATTGTCTTATGACAAATATAGTTCATATAAACAAAGCCATGAATATAAAACATCATCTAAATATAAATCATTCAGTGGAGTGGCACATGGGGATGAACAAGCATACCTTTTTAGACCCAAAGATGGTTTTTTGGGTGCTCCTGCTAATCATCTTCCTGATGATGAAACAAAAAGGGTTCAAAGTAACATATTGACGTTATGGACTAATTTTGCAAAAACAGGGTAACTTTTCATTGTGCATTATATTATTGCTAAAATATATTCATTGATATAATTGTTTTGATAGAAATCCCACAATGAATGGTGTAACCTGGAATCGCTTCTCCGCTGGCAGTAATAGTTATTTGGACATTAGCTCATCATTGGAGATGAAAAAAATGGAAGAAGAAAATCGAATGAAAACATGGGATACGATTTCCAATAAGCTCAAGGGAACGTAAATGAATAAAAGAATACCTTAATAATTGTTACAGCATTTTGATCATTTGTTTTATTAATCACATCGTTTTCATGGTATTGAAAATAAGTCTGTTTTGGTATATTTTATTTATTTTATTATATACTAATTATAAAATAAAATTTGTTAAAGATTACACCATTACCAATTTTTATATTTAAAATAAAGTGAAAGAATCTAATATATTTTATATGAAACGAAACAAATGTAACTGTTGTATTATGTACGTTATATTTTAAAAGAAAAAAACTGAACAGAACAGTCGCCTATAAATTTCATGTTAGTTTCTTAACTACGTTAATATAGACAATTTTAAATAGTAGCTCTATCTAGCAGCATGTTGAAAATATATTTAATTTTAATTAGTTCAAGGTTTTGTCCACCATCATATCATTAGATAAAGTCAATTATGTTTTTGCCAACACATATAAAACGTCTCTCTTATTACTATTATTATAGTAATCAGTTTCAAAGGTATTAGTTGGCTGGGATGACTAACATTTTAATAAACAAAACACCATAAAAAATTGATATTCAAATCAAAGTCATCCCTAATACTAATACTAATATAATAATACTATACAATATTACTTTACTACTATTATTATATACAATATATAACTAATATAATTCAATACCAATATTTGTTGGGTCTACATAAAGCCGTTTAATGTTTAATAATACATAAATGTAGATACATTTTTCTTACATAAAAAATATTTTTTTATATAGTAATTTATAGCTGATACTTAGATTATAGTAAATATTGAGTAGGTATTAAAATTTGTGTACTTGAGTTTGTCGAAAATATTTAAGAAATCGTTCTCGAGGTCTCTTTAATCGCAATTTCTAATTAATCTTTTTTTATACTCTCTTTTATTTCACAACTCTTTAATCGCACTTTCCAAAATCGATATTAAATTTATTATGGCTCATAAAATATATACATTATTTTTAACATTCTGTTTTAAATTTTAATTTTAGGTTGACCACCCCTGCATTCAGTGGAATTAGAAATTATGTTTTGATAAAGCAGTCGGCTTTTGTATTTGTAGTCTTTGTGCAGGTACCGGTTGTTGTGCACAAGTGTTTTTCTTAGGAAACTTTAAAAGTAAGTTTTATTCAATATTTCCATTTTTATCATTATTTCAGTATTTATTAAACAAAAATAAATTGTTATAAAATTACTTTTATTATCAAACTTATCAAGGTCACCAATATTAACAGGCTTGTTAAGAGTTGTTATCGGAAATTATCAGGCCGTTTAAATATTAAATATTTAAAAATGCTTCACCAAAATAATTATTAGTTAAAACATTATTTAACTGTTAATTAATTAATTAATTTAATTAATTATTAGTTAAATTCAAAATCAATTAATAACTTGTATTAATAGTTAAAATCTGTAAAATCGTTTATTTATAATAAAAACATATGCCTATTTTATTTCAGTCAACTTGAAAATTTTTTAAATTATTTAATTTATTAGTTGCAACAAAAATAATAATTAAAAAAATATATCGGGTCAAATATTGTTGTATTTTAATATTAAATATTCAAAATATAATCAATAAAATATGTATTAACAAGATGTAAATTTTTTCAATACAATAAATTATATAAATAATTAAAATCTGTAAAATCGTTTATTTAGAATAAATTATTTTGGATACAATTTTAAAGTATTTTCTAAACATATATATACTTATTATGTGATTTCAAACAATTTAAAAAAAAATATATGTCATAAATTAATAGTTGCGACAAAAATTATAATTAATAAATTATCGGACCAATTATTGGTCTATTTAGATATTAAATATTTAAAATATATTTAATAAAATATCTATTAGTTAGATGTAAAATTAATCAATACAACTTGTATAAATAATTAAAATGTGTAAAGTCGTTTATTTAGAACAAATTATTTTGGAGTCAAGTTCATTATTTATACAATTATACTTATTTAATTTCAAACGGTTATAAAATTAACAAGTCGATATAAATAACCCTTTCCACTCGGATGCCGACGGCTTTGCTCCGACGGCATAATTCATATAAATCTCGGAACTCGCGAGTGGAAAGGGTTAACAATAGTAACAAAAATTCTTATTACCACAACTATGATATTCAATTACATATAAACAACAAAAATCATTAATTTTTATACAACTTTATTTCCGAAATCAATTTATTAAATAGACTTTTAATTACATGACCAAAAAATAGTTATTATCTTTTAGTACTATTGACAATTTTTTTCGATATATTTAAACAAATGATGATAACACATAATTCTCTATTTATCTATGCAATAATTATATCTACTTGAAATAATATTTGTTTTTTTGATTAAGTCACATTATCTAGTGAAATATTTGCAAGTCACTAAATAGTGATTATACAAAAATGCCTAATTGGATGATATATATTTATATATATTATAATGATTACAATTATATTTTTTAAAATTAATTGACATTTGTTGATATCTTAAAAATAGAATGTATCTCAAATCAAAATTGAAGTGATATCAAAATTGTCATGTAACGCAGACATAATAAAAAATATTAAAATTGGTCGGGTTTCAGTAATGGTTAATTATATAAAAACATGATTTTCGTAATATTTTGATTTGTTTTTTTTTTTTCAAAATAAAATCATTTTTCTGTTTTAATAATATAATTTTTTTAGAATACATTATTGTAGTCTGTTATAGTAGAATCCTAATTCAAAAAAGATAAAAAAATATCTGGATATTAAGACTTATATATATAGAGTATGTACTACTTTTTAATAAATATATTGTATAAAATCATATTCAGTATAATTTAAAAAAAATATTGAATATACAATCTGAAAATAACAAATTCAGGAGTCTTGTGATTTTAATTTTTTATATACTTTTTTGGTTTTATTTGTTTTTTAAATATTTTTGTTTCTGTTTAGAAAACCGAATTTTCAAAGTTTCTTGAAAGTTTTTAATGCTCATACTATTGCTTACATTTTTTCTATATAATATCTTTTTTTAAAACAAATGAATAGTTATGAATCTATATAATATAATTTTTTAAAACAAATGAATAGTTACGAATAACAAATGTTTTCTGGATAAAAGTTGACTTATGATACAATCTCATCTAAATACTTGTAAAAATACTTAAAAAGTGAAAAAATATTAAATAAATGCACCTGTAATTCAACATGTTCGTAAGAAATGTTATTGAATTTATTTAGCACCTTCTATATCAAGAATTTGTCAAAGTTAAATTTGTATTTTTATTGATCATAAAATATTTTTTATATGGTGTTTCCAAGGTCAACAGCAAATTATGTATTTCTTATATTACTTCTCAAAGAAAAAATAATTTATACTAATCAATGTGTAATTATGGTACTTATTTGTACTAAAATTTATTTAATAATGAACTTAAATTAGTTAATCACAAAATAGATATTATTTCTCAAGTGACAACAATAATACAAAAATCATTTTTAGTTCAGTATATTATTGAAATATCATATAAGTTATTACTAATTTTTGAAAAGTTTGTCTGTTTTTTTTTCAGACCATTCAATCAATCATTTTTTTCTAATATGTTAAATTAAATCCTTAATATCACACAGATATATATTTATATAAAAGCAAATAAATGCAATGAAAATGCACCTATTTGTTAACTTAGTTTGTCTCTATTAACACACCTTATCTCTAAATACTCGTTTATTGTCTCTAATTACACTATCTACAATATTCATCTCTATGTGTCACTATTTGTTACTCACTATATATATAAATTACTTTTATTATATAAATATAGTCAATAATTAATATGTATGCTTACATTCATTTAATATTATATGTAAAAAAACTTCAGCAATGAGATGAAAATTCCTATTCTTGAAATATATTATTATTATTGTATGATGCAATTTTTAAAATCCATTCATTTTGTTAGTAGTACTTTTTAAACCAATTTATCAATTTTTATATATACTAATAAATTAATAAAATTATTTTTTTCAGAATGAGTGCTCCTACAGTAACAATTGCCCAGGGCACTTTATCAGGAAAGGTTCTGGTTAATGAAAATGGAAAAGAGTACCATGGTTTTTGTGGAATTCCATATGCTGCTGCTCCAGTTGGCAAATTACGTTTCAGGGTAAAAAATTAGAAAATTCATTGAATATTATATAATAAATTATTGATAATTATACACTGTCATATAAGGCGTACATGTCGGTGAATAAATCTATAAAACAGTTATTTTTAATATTAAATTAAATTATTTTTTGTATTGAATTAAATGCACCTGGGTATGGAAAGCGACAACAGAAACAAACTCACAGACAACCCAAAACAAGGCACTAAGATTAGCACTTGACATGTTGAGAGACCCACTGTATATGACTAGTATAAAGAATAAAATTTATATTTATGTAAATTTATATTTGCGAAGAGTATATCAACTAGTAAATTAATAAAATCTAAAATAAGATTGTTTTTCATATTTTTTTGTTATTTCAGCCTCCACAAAAACCAGAATCATGGAGTGGTGTTCGTCAAGCCACTGAACAAGGCAGTGAATGTTCATCGAAACATATGCTTTTGCAACACCCTATAGGTAAATACGATATTTATAAAAAATTATCACAAGTATAATTAAATAAAATATTAAATATTATAGCCAGTGTTATTAAAATCAAATCGATAAAATTCACTTATATCTCATTGCCAATATTACTCAGTGGATATTCTTCCAACATGTCATGATCATCATTATTGATATTCATAAAACGAACTAATTCTAAGTAATTTGTTTTTTTAGATTTATACAAAATTTTGTATGAAAGTACATAACACTATTCATATGAAATAGAAGTAATAAACAGCCAATGGCGTGCACCCAATGGCGTGCCTACTATATAAATCAAATGCAATTTAACTATGTTTTCTTTAAGTTTACTGGTTGTCGACTAAGCACAGTTGTAAAATTAAATAAAAAATTTATTCATTAAATATTATACAACAATCAGGGTTATTGGTAGTTTTTGAAGTGATAGTGCTGAATTACACTTAAAAATCTTTGAAATCTAGTTTCTGCTAAGCTAACGAAAATACGGTGTCCTAAACAGTATTTTTGAGTTATTCAGAAAAATGTACAAAAATGTCCCGAATCCTTGTAAGGCAAACTTAGGAGTTTATACAAAATTTTGTATGAAAGTGTATAAGACTGTTTATATGATATTTTAGTAATTTTTACCTAGTTTCTTCTAAACTAAACAAAAAAGAATGTCCTAAATAAAGTTTTTGAGTTATCCATAAAAATGTAAAAAAATGTTCTGAAAAATTATTCTATTTTTGTAGGAACCGAAGATTGTCTCTTTGCAAATGTCTATATTCCCCAAACTGATGCCAAAAAGCCTCTTCCTGTCATGTTTTGGGTTCATGGAGGAGGTTTTGTCATGGGATCAGGAAATACTGACATGTATGGTCCTGATTATCTCATGGACTACGATGTTATCCTGGTCACCTTCAACTATCGTCTCGGAGTTCTGGGATTTTTGAATTTAGATTTGGAAGAATGTCCTGGAAATGTCGGACTAATGGATCAGGTAAACTTGTACCAGATAATTGTCAATGGGATCAGGATATATGATCACCTTGTTCTATCAGGTTGCTGCTCTCAAATGGACAAAACAAAACATTGCCAAGTTTGGTGGTGATCCAAACAACATTACTATTTTTGGAGAATCTGCTGGTGGTGCAAGCGTACATTATTTAGTTTTGTCTGATACTACCAGAGGTTTGTTCCAAAAAGCGATTGCCCAAAGTGGAAGTGCTTTAAATCCATGGGCTTTTCAACGTCACCACCTAAAGGTAAATATTTAATACCTAAAAATATTTCATCAATCTGATTTTTATTTGCATTTATTAATTTGCAGAATGCCTTCAGATTGTGTGACGCTCTCGGACATCCAACTACAGATACCAAGGATGCCCTAAAATTTTTGCAGACAGTTCCTGTAGATGACTTTGTTAATATTAAAATACCGCCACTAGTTGATGGTCAATTGGTGTCTGATTTTGTGTTCGTGCCTTCCTTGGAAAAAAGATATTCATCCCATGAACCATTTTTAGCTGAGTTACCTGTTGAAAAAATGCTCAAAGGAGACTTCAACAAAGTGCCTTTTATGACTGGCATAACTGATGCCGAAGGCATCCTGGCTTTCATGGATTTTGCTAAAGATCCTGCAGTTTTCGATAAATTCGAGAACGATTTCGAAAGATTCGTACCAACAGACTTACAACTGCCTTTAAGGTCAGAGGCTTCTGTAAAACTGGCTAAGGAGATGAAGCAGTTCTACTTCAAAGACCAACCGGTATCAGAAAATACCAGAAAGGAATTTGTGGATGTCGTTACCGATTGCTGGTTTGTAAGAGGAGTAAACGATCATGTTAAATTGATGAGTGCCAAGACAACTGAACCAATTTATTACTACGAGTACAACTTTGATGAATATGGTTTTTTGAAAAATCTGGTCGGCATTCAAGATGTAAAAGGAGCTTGTCATGCAGATGAATTGGGATATTTATTCAAAAATGAATTGTCACAGTTTCCAAAGGAATTGGAGAGTGCGTTGGTGACACAGAAGAGGTTGTTGAGTTTGTGGACGAATTTTGCCAAAACGGGGTAAAAAAATCTGTAGTATTTAATACGATAGTTCATTTGAAGATATATTTCATGTATTTTTTCCCTTTTTAGGAATCCTACTCCATCAACAAGCAATTTGTTACCAGTCAAATGGTTACCAGCTACCAAGGACCAGCTGGTTTATTTGTCAATTGGTAAAAATCTAGAAATAAAAGTTAATCCAATGAAAGAACGTATACAATTCTGGGAACGAGCTACCAAGAAAGAATATTTGTCACGTTTGTAATGGAATATTTTAAAGAAAATTTACTTACAGAACAAATACTATATCAGTAAGTTATCTATTTCAACTATTTAAAAACTTGCCATAATTTTAAATACTGATGTTTTGTTATTTTTCGCATTTTTATGAAGTGATAACGTTTTTAATATTATACTAAATGGAAATATGAATTGTTGTTTTTCAAATATAGTTTTATTTACATATTTTTAAATACTAATATATGCATAGAGATATATTTCGTAATTTAGGTAAACATAAAATTTTCTACGTTCTGAGCTATAAATGTAATGATTATTAATTTTGCGAAGAAAATTGTTTTTTTCCAGAGAATTTGATTTGGTAACTTTGTTTTTTGTTGACGTTTCCAGTCATTCTGAATTTTTTGGTTCCAAATTTGGATAAAGTATATAAGTGTTAGTAAGACAAAGTTTGGATGTTTGTTCTCTCGGGAAACGGCTGCACCGATTTTAAAAATTTAAAAGTCATTTTATAAAACTCGATAAGAACTCGCGTTGATTTTTAAAAGAAAGATTTATATAAAAATAAAAATTAGAGTAGACAGTGCTTGATAATTCTCTGTCAAGTCAATTAAATCTAATCTTGACGATGCAACATACAAACACGAGTATATATTATTTATATATAAATGACATTATTTTGATAAGACTCACTCTCTCGTTGCAGATAAAGTATTTTTAGTTAGCTATTATTGTCTTTAATGTTTATCTGAACTTGTTTGGAATCTTGTAGTTCAAAGTACTAAATCACACTAAACTGTTGAAAATCAGTATATCTTCAGAGCTGAATTACTCACATTCGTTAGTTTTTTGTGTTAATTGTGTGTTTTTTAATTTTTTTATGTTAGTTCTAGTATAAATAATTTAAATAAAAATCTTTGCTTAATTATGTTTGACGGTATACTTTGTTGAATTTAGGAGAATTTTGTGATTTGTTAATACGAAGTTAGACCCATTAGCAGAAAATTTCTATTTTTCTGAGAATAGACCCTAACATCTAAAAATTGCTCAAAATTTGATTTTAGTTATTCCAGATATTATTATAATTTAAATTGAACCAGTTTAATCAAACTAAAAATATTATAATAATATTATATTAATCTCTTGATAATTACACTATTTTCAGATCTTGTAGAATAATTTTCTTAAATGTTTTATAAATACAACCCAATTTAATGAAAAAATGGATGTTGAAAATGGATGTCGAATAATCCTGTAATGGATGTCATATTATTGTGTAAAAATAGTTATAATTATTTTTTTATATTAACTAGTAAAACTTGGATGGTAATGTATAAAAAATGTGTTCAATATTAATTCTACAGGCTTAATTTAAATAAATGTGCACAAAACTTTCTATTTAACACGCGTCAATATTTATTTATGATAAAACATTATTAATGACGTGATAACATTTGCAATAATTTGTTAATGACTAATACTCATGTCATAAATATTTTTTACATCGATTGGAAATTAGCAACAAAACCACAGTGTTATTTCTATGATGGCATTTGACATCAGAACTAATTTACATCATTAATAAACATAAATCTAATAAATCTTGTGGATCAAGATCAAGTTTATTAGTGAGAGTGTTGGATTTGTGAAATATTTCAAAATGAATTCTTTAATTGTAAAAATTTCTCAAGGAGCTATTGAGGGGAAGGAAATGATTAATGATAATGGAAAGTCGTTTAGAGGATTTTTGGGTATACCTTATGCTAAACCGCCTATAGGAAATCTTAGATTTAAGGTAAGAAGAAGAGTTTTCATTTTGACTGATTTAATTCTAAATTTACTGCATTTTTTAAATATAGAATTTGTTAGGATATTAATCACAAAATGACTAACTTAGGCAAAACTACTGGTTGTGACAATAATTAAATTAAATTAAATTTTATGGTACTAATTTTTGACTACCATAATACTGTAACCAACAATTTTAATCTACCATGATATTATTAGGATTTTGAATATCAGTATTGCTCATTTGTTAATTTGAAGCAGAAAAGCAAACATCTGCTGTAGCAAGCAATATTTTTTTGAATTCTTTAAATTCAAAAATTATCCTCATTTCTTACCTATTTATATTAAATTCAGTTTAATTTGGTATTTTAGAGCAGAACTAGGAGAGAAGGAGACTGATGCCTCTTTGGATATTATATTTTCTTTATTTTCATTATTATTTTTATTATTCTATGGTTTTATCCTAAATTATACTTGCTAATTAAGAAATTTTCTGGAATATTTTGTGATGTCATTTTCAATTTATTTTTATTATTATCAGCCTCCTCAAAAGCCTGATGATTGGAATGATGTTCGACCAGCTACTGAAGAAGCAAATGGTTGTAGATCGAAACATATGCTGCAGCATCATATTATTGGTAAATATTTGATAAATTAATTTTTCTATGTTTTTTTTTAAAATACTACTATTCGGTAGGTTAGTAAGCTTCCATTAATCAGGTGGAGGCTTTGAAGGAAAAAGGGTTGGTTGATAAAAAACCATAAAAAATTACGTGGGGGAGGGTAGTAGATATTACGTGTATTTATTTTTGACCTAAATTAAAAAAAAATATTTTTTATTTACGATTTTTTTATAAATTCGAAAAATTTGTTTAAAAAATTTTACGTGACTAAAAACACACGTATTGTTTGGGGAAGGGGGGGGGGGTTATTTTAATATATCATTTAATATATTAGAAATATTTATAATACTATTTTATGATAATTAATTATTTAAAGTTGATTTTTTATCGTGAAATACATAAATACCATGTATTTCCCAAGTTCGATAATACAGAAGAAACGAATCTTGGTCGCCCACCATATTCTTCCATTACACCCTTATTTAAAAATTATGTATAATTCGTGTAAATATAAAATTATACGTGCAAATCAGATGGGACACATGTTTTTCATTTGTAATAAACCATATGAAATAGTTCTCTAGAATTTATTATTATTATGGTCGACCAAATTTGATTATTGATATATTTGTAATATCTAGAAATAATTTATTTGAACACTATGTTTAATTAGGCCAGATGATAATCTTTTGCCTTTATTCATTTAGATATGAATTTTAGGAATGATATTTCTAATTATGAAGTTAAATTAATTAAAAACTACATTTTTATCAATTTTTGTATCTTTTCAATTTAAATCCTTTTTTCAGGAGACGAAGATTGTCTATACCTAAACGTATATGTTCCATTGACTTCAAAATTGGAGAAACTACCAGTAATGTTCTGGATCCATGGTGGAGGTTTTATTTCTGGTTCATCACACAGTGATATGTATGGTCCTGATTATTTCATGGACTACGATGTCATACTTGTAACTTTCAATTATCGTTTGGGACCTCTTGGTTTTCTAAACCTAGATCTGGAAGATTGTCCTGGCAACGTTGGACTAATGGACCAGGTAAAATTAAAACAAATCCACAGTTCATAATTATATAAATAATGAGTCATTTTCCAGGTTGCTGCTTTAAAATGGACAAACGACAACATTTCCCAATTCCATGGTGATCCTGAAAACATCACGGTTTTTGGTCAATCTGCAGGAGCTGCAAGTGTGCACTACTTGATGCTTTCTGATACTACAAAAAATCTTTTTCACAAAGCAATTGCACAAAGTGGAAGTGCTTTAAATCCGTGGGCTTTCCAAAAAAATCACGTGCAAAATGCTTTTGCAATGTGCAGAGCCTTGGGTAATTTTACCAGAAATTTAAAAGAAGCCTTAGAGTTTCTTAGGAGCGTACCAGTTGATGACATGTTGAAAGCCAAGATACCTCGGGCTGTTAAAAATCAAATTATGACGGATTTTGTTTACGTGCCATCTTTGGAAAAGAAATTTTCTACCCATGAACCATTTTTGACAGAAGCACCCTTGCAAAGAATGTTGCAAGGAAAATACCATAAAGTCCCATTCATTACAGGATTTAATGATGCCGAAGGCATCTATTCCTACACAGAATTTTCTCAAAACTCAGACGCATTCTCCAAACATGATGTCGATTTTGAAATGTTCGTTCCATCAGACTTATCGACATCTTTAAGATCACAAGCTTCTATCAAAATTGCCAAAAACATGAAAGAATTCTACTTCAGCAATGAGCCAGTATCAGCCAAAAACATTGATAACTTTGTCAATATCATTACAGATATTTGGAACGTTAGAGGGATTAACGATAATGTGAAACTGATGATCAAACATTCACCAGATAATCCGATTTTTTATTATGAATATATTTTTGATGACTTTGGATTTATGAAGGCGATGTTGGGTGATATTGATATTACAGGGGCTTGTCATGGTGACGAACTTGGTTATTTATTTAGAAATGAAATTGTGCAGTTTCCACAAAATATACCAAGTACAAAGTTGAATCAGAAGAGGCTTTTGCAGTTGTGGACAAATTTTGCCAAATTTGGGTAAATGATAATAAATAATAATTGATGATATATTAGTTATCATTAATCTCACGGCTTAAAGTGCAATTTGACAGAATTTATGGAAAAATTTATTGAAGTTAAAATAAACATAAAAGAACATTTTTTGATTTCAGATTAAATTGTACATTGAAGAAACAAATATTTATGAATAGAAAAATAGATTTTTATCAATTAGGATGAGATTTATATTAATAAGATATTTGAAACTAATTTTCAGTTAAATATTTTAAAATGTTTTTTTATTTTTTTTCTAATTTGTTATGATATTTTCTAGGAATCCCACAGAAGTAACCAATGATGTTATTCCAGTTAAATGGGAGCAAGTTACTAAAAACAAACTTAATTATCTATCCATTGGAAATATTCTTGCAATGAGTACAAATCCACTTCAAAATAGAGTTCAATTTTGGGAAAATATGACTAAATAATATTTACTATATTATATTATGTGTTTATGTAGTTAGTTAGGGAAAAAATATGATCAATTCATTAATTATTGAAGATGACTGTTGGCTAATTGATATATTTATTTAAATGCTTTTTATTTATAAAAAT
This sequence comes from Ctenocephalides felis, assembly GCF_003426905.1. Classification (NCBI taxonomy): domain Eukaryota; kingdom Metazoa; phylum Arthropoda; class Insecta; order Siphonaptera; family Pulicidae; genus Ctenocephalides; species Ctenocephalides felis. The sequence continues at coordinate 70,806,098 of NW_020539725.1, forward strand.
AGTGTCTCTTTTGAATTTTGTATACAAAGCTTTAGTAATTAATTTATTTACAAGTCACGAAAATATTATCTCAAATTTACGCCATTAATATCACAAATTAGTAATAATTTTTTAGTCATGTTTATGAAGATTAATATTTAATTTTAGAAATAAATCTTCATAATTTTCGCATAACAAAAGTCAAAAATTATATGACAAAATTATTATAATATTATTGCTAATATGTTATAGTACTTTGGAATGTTAAATGAGAATCTTCATTAATTTTTCATATTTTAATTAATCAATAATATTAAAAACACGTAGTAATTCATTTAAAAATGTTATTTGCATTGTGAAGATTAAATACAATTTTTCACTTTAATACTAATAAAATCTAAAAGATAAATTTTTATTTTTCAATTATGATTTATAGTTATTTCAGAACCCTTTTTAATTTACATTTTTATATATACTATAACATTCATCGTATATAACGATTAAAATATAATAATTTGACTATCCTTATATACGTTTTTTAATCAAATTGCGTTAAATATAAGCGTAATACTTGACGTGGATGCTATAGCATTCATAGTATATAACGTTTAAAATAAGATCATCTAACTACCCTTATAAACGGTGTTTTTAATCAAATTTCGGATATCAAAATCAATTTAAAAATAAAGTCACTATAAATTTTTGTACCAAGCTGAAACTTTCACTGTCTACGAACGTGTTGTTTTAAATCTTGTATTCGGCAAAACTTTTAATAATATTTTACAAATTGTATCTATTTTCTATTATCCAATGTTGCCAACACCTGCACAAAGCTATCCGACAGGAACAGGTTTAATTGCTTCAAGGTTGTCGCACCCGACTAGAGCACAATGCATGCAATGAAGAGGTTCTAGTATCATTTTGTGTTTATTAAGTCGTTTGAGTTACATCACATCAAATTATATTTTTATTAGTATATGTTTAAAGAAGAACCTAGCCAAAAATATGGACTTTAGACTGTGATTAATTGTAAGTCGAATATAATTTGTATTTTCATATATTGTTGAATATAAACATGATTCTGCTAAAGACCGGCCTGGTGCATTTTGTCACAACATCAAAATCTGGGCCAAGATTTATTTATAATCGTGTGGTATAAAAATCAGTTTATTTATAAATTTGATTATTTTGATTTTTATTTTGATGTTTTCACATTTTGTAATGAATTTTTCAATATTGCATAAAAAATTCGCACACATGTAATTGTTTATCAAGATATAATGAATTATTTTAAGTACTTACTTTATGAAAATGTGAATTACATTTTACTTGAGAAATTGAATAAATTTTGATTCATATACAAAATATAGCTTCACAATAATAATTTGATTATTTATAAATTTAAAACAACTTCTACATTTTTTTATGTTTTTCTTTTCATATTGTTTATATACCAAACACTAACTCAACCAAAAGTTTTTTGCTTACATCTGTTTGAAATTTTATAACATTTGCTTAAATATTTGAAGAAACCAGTTCGCTAATAACATTCGTCAAATCACCCAAAATAAATATTAGAGTTGATAAAAACAATCTGTATAAATAATCAAATAATTCTGTGATTAGTTTTTTCATTCAATTTAATTGAGCATAACCAAAACAACCTGTTCGGCGATTTATGTATTTGTTTTTAGAATTTTGTATATTGTATTAGTCGTTCACGTGAATTTGATAAATTACTTAGTAAATTATGTATCGAACAGTATACTAAATAAATAAAATATAAACTAGATAACTTCATAGATAATTTGTTATAATATATTTTTCGAATAATGAATTTGCTAATAATTTGTTTAGTATTTTACCTGAGATTTTCCCTTTACAATGGGTGATCTTCAAGTGACTTTGTTACAAGGTTCTTTGAGAGGAAAAGAGCAAATTAATGAAAAGGGAAATGTGTTTTATAGTTATTCTGGAATTCCATATGCCAAACCTCCAGTTGGTGATCTAAGATTCAAGGTAAATGAAAATAAATCTATAATTTTGAAGCATTTTAATACAAAATTGAAAAAACTCATTAAGAAGTCTCAATTTTCAGGAAGCATTAATTTATTCTGTAAAATTAAATTTTTAATATTTGTACATTTGAAAAGTTGGATAATGTAATTTACAGTACTGTACTGTAAATAACATTTTTTTATAATATTTAGCAGTATAAATGTTGTGAATCAGCAATGAAAATTTATTTTTGTTAAATAATTTTTATTTTTAGCCACCTCAACCTGCAGAACCTTGGTCAGGTGTCCTTGATGCTACTAAAGAAGGGAATAGTTGTAGATCTGTACATTTTATTAAAAAGATTAAAGTAGGTAAGTTAAAATCATTATTATATTAAAATATCTACAAAAAAACACTAAATTTGAAATTAGTAAATAAATACAATTAATACTAATACTAATATATACTAATATTATTATAACGTTCGTTGAACAACAATCAGAAATACTGCAATTGAGCTGTTGTGATGTGATTTCTTATAAGAAGTATTATTTACTAGAAGACAATACAATGTTGTTTTTTTTTAAGTTATTATTAGATATTTCTGAAAGTGATATGGTATGTGTTTCAACAATCCGCGTTAGGATTTTTGGATTTTAAAATTATATTTTTAAGTGAAAACTTATATCACTACTGCTTGATACCAAGCTGTCCCAGTTATCCCTTGTAGTTGAATTCCAAAGCTTTTATCTCGGACAAGTTCTACATTTCTATAACAGTATTATAATTTTTATTATATTTTTTCCAGGGGCTGAAGATTGTCTATACCTCAATGTCTATGTACCAAAAACATCAGAGAAATCCCTTCTTCCAGTAATGGTATGGATACATGGAGGAGGCTTCTTTATGGGATCTGGAAATAGAGATATGTATGGTCCTGAATATTTGATGGATTATGGAATTGTTTTGGTTACTTTCAATTATCGATTAGGAGTATTGGGATTTTTAAACCTGGGAATCGAGGAAGCGCCTGGGAATGTCGGTTTGATGGATCAGGTAAAATATCAAACTTCTGACAATGAATTTGTATTTGTTCCTTATTTTTGTTGAAAATTCTATAAAATTGTAATACGTACTAAAACTCTATAATATATCTACCACAGATTAGAGTTAAAGCAGCAGCAGAATTCACATGCAGCCGACAAAAAAATTATTTTTAACACATACTCATTATAATTTTGATTAATATATAGTTAAGTTTTATTCTTTGTCATTTGAGGTTGAGGCACTAAAATGGGTAAAAAACAACATTGCATCCTTTGGTGGTGATCCCAACAATGTGACAATTTTTGGAGAATCAGCAGGTGGTGCAAGTGTTCACTATTTGATGTTATCAGATCTTTCTAAAGAACTTTTTCATAAAGCAATTTCGCAAAGTGGAAGTGCTTTTAATCCTTGGGCACTTCAGCATGATAATAATAAAGAGGTAAGTTGTCGATTAATTGTATTTTAAGGGGGTATTCTACTGTAGAGTCATGAATTTCGCCCGGTTTTTGAAGCGCTGTATAAAGGAAACAAATAATATTTTTATTATCGATTTTTTTATCATTTGTTTATTGATATTTTATCATTACATCAAAAAATTATTAGAAAAAAAAAATTAAAATTCACAAAGTTATGAGCAGTCAAAGTGGAAGTTCCCCAAAAAAGAGGGTGTCCTGGCGTACATGATTCCAACCCTCCTGGTGATTTGAAACATAAAAAATAGATGGATTCTTAATTATAATAGATGCCGCTATCGTATGAACCTTGGATAAGTTAAAAAAATGGTTTTTGTTTGAATGGCAGCAGTTTGAAAAAAAAATTATTTTTTTTCATGTTTTTTTAGCAATTCCGTATTTTTTAAAAATACTAAATGAGAAGTTATAGTTTTGGGCAAGGTCCATACGATAAAGCGATGTATAGAGAAGATCCTCTCCAAATTTGAAGTAAATCAGTTTATTAGAACTCGAGATATCCTTAACGCCAGCTCGAAAACAGTAGTTTCGAGAAAAACGCGTTCAAAGTTTTGAGACAAGTCGGACCCGAACCGAGGCCACGTCTCTAAAACGGCTATAACTCAGGAAATAATAGTAATTTTGAAAAATCCTTTTAATGACATATTTTTGAATAACTAAACTTTTAAAATATGTAAAAAAAATTTTTTCGATTTTTTCAAAATTCTACAGTAGAATACCCTCTTAATCCATCCATAAAAGAAGAAATCTCAAAGGAAAAATTTAGGTGCTTTGTTGATGAATTCCATTATTTTCAGAATGCATACCGACTCTGCAAACTTCTGGGTCATCCTACCGATAACGAGGCAGAAGCTCTAAAAATCCTTCGCCAAACTTCCATAGATGATCTCATAGAAAACAGAGTAAAACCAGAAGACAAAGGTCAACTCATAATAGACTATCCTTTTCTACCAACAATAGAAAAACGTTATCCAAATTTTGAACCATTCCTGGATCAATCTCCACTATCAAAAATGCAATCAGGCAATTTCACAAAAGTACCATTCATATGTGGATACAACAGTGCTGAAGGAATTTTAGGTTTAATGGACTTTATGGATGACCCAAATATATTCGAGAAGTTTGAAGCTGATTTCGAAAGATTTGTACCAGTTGATTTGAATCTTACTTTGAGGTCTGAAGAATCTAAAAAACTTGCTGAAGAAATGAGAGAGTTTTATTACCAGGACGAACCTGTGTCATCTACCAACAATAAAAAATTTGTCGACTTGATTGGTGATACTTGGTTTTTGAGAGGGATTAAAAATACTGCAAGATATATAATTGAACATTCATCAGAACCTTTGTATTTATATGTTTATAGTTTTGATGATTTTGGTTTTTTGAAAAAACTTGTGTTAGATCCTCATATTGAAGGAGCAGCTCATGGGGATGAGCTAGGATATCTTTTTAAAATGAGTTTTACGGAGTTTCCAAAAGATTTACCAAGTGCTGTGGTGAATAGGGAACGATTGTTGCAACTTTGGACAAATTTTGCCAAAACTGGGTGAGTTAATATAATAATTGACATATAAATGAATTTTTATTTTTGCTTGTATTTTTAGAAATCCTACTCCTGAGATCAATGAAGTTATAACAACAAAATGGGATAAAGCTACTGAGGAAAAATCAGATCATCTGGTTATCGATAATACGATGAAAATGATTCCAGATCCTGATGCAAAACGACTGAGATTTTGGAATAAATATTTATGATAATTGTAATTCTACAATATTACTACTATATACATATATTTATTATAGAGTTTTTGTATTGGCATACTGATTGAAGTATATTTTGATTTATTTGTTCTCATTATTAGAGAAAAAGCTATTTTTGTTTGAATAATATAGAAATAAGGGGTAAAATTAGAATAAATGCGCTGTATTTTGTTTTAGTGTTTCACACTATCAACAGATGGTGTTCGGTGCCTAAATTTGTCGCGCTTTCTAAAGAACTGATTACTATTATAAGCAAAAGTTATTTGAAAAAAATTAAGAAATTAATTTTTTTAATTGGTAGTTGAATTTTAAATGTGATTATTATTACTAGAATAAGATGATTTATAAAATATTCTCATATTATTGATAAAAATAAAAAAAAAGATATTGATAAAAATGTTACTGTTATGTAATAATATTTGAAATGTCCTATAGTGATTCCCCATATCGATTAAAAAAACTATTTTCAACCTGTTTCTCTCAACCGGTTTCTTCATATTTTATTTTATTTATAACCATTACAAAAAAATGCAGACTGCATATATAAACATTCAATTAACATATTGATTGTTATTATTCGAAGCAAATTGCTACTTGTTAGTGATACAGCTTTGACTCACCGACCTATGTCAATATTATTGAAATTCAAATATACTTCTAAGACGAATATCACTACTTTTTTAACATTTGTTGTATCACAAGCATACGCGATAATTGTCGGAAATATTTTATATTAAGCCTATATAAAAATGTATTTATTATTATTTTATGTACTAGTTTTTAATATTAGTGTTGATTTTACAATATGTGAACCTCAAGTTACAATTCAGCAAGGAACACTTTTAGGAAAAGAATTGATCAGTGAGAAAGGAAATGTTTTTCATAGTTATTCAGGAATTCCTTATGCAAAACCTCCTCTTGGGGAACTAAGATTTAAGGTAAATGTTTGAAGATTAAAAATTTAGTTTGGTGATAAATTGGAAACACTAAAAATTTTGTAATGTAAATGTTTTTATGTATATCCACACAGTCTGTGGTGCACACAAACACGCTTTAGGAGACGTCCATTAATCACGTTATTGATTTTTTTAAGAATTTTTATCTGTATGAAAATCACTACTGCTTGATATCAGGTTGTCCAAAATGCAAAATTCGAAGCCAGGCGCTTATCAGAGCACTACGAAACTCCCAAAAACAATAATGAATGAATTTTGTCAGCAAAAAAATATTAATAATAATTCTATTACATTTTTTTTTTAATTTTAATTTTATTCTCTAATCTGTATTTATAATTATATTTAACAGAGAATGCTGACAAGTTGTTTATAATTAGTCGTTTACAAATTAGTAGATGTCCGCAGAACTAATATAATTAAAAAAAACTAAAAACAAAATAAAAAAAAACAATAAAATGTAGTAAAATGAAAATATTATAGTTAGTTAAACTATATTAGGTCTCCAGGTATTTTTCTTTCAAGCCTGGTCGGCTGGCCTTTCTGGTATAAATGACATGCTAGTTGGTTAGGATGGACGTCTATTCTGTACTTCTAATTAATGGTAACCATTGATACATGTACTTGAATAGGAATACCTACAATTTTATTACATAATGATTATATTTTTGTTTTTAGCCTCCTCAACCCGCAGAACCATGGTCAGGTGTGCGAAATGCTACCCAAGAAGGAGAAGCTTGTAGATCACTTCATTTTATTACTAATATTAAGATAGGTAATAAGAAAAATTATAAATTACTATATCATATGCATATTTATGCATATTACGTACATTAATACAAAATTACTTATTAGAATTTAATATTTTCTGTTATAATTGGACAGTGATTCAATGCCAGAAATTGCTGTTTGCTGTTTTTAGGCAATTTATACTCTTGGCTAATTATTAGAACTTTTTATGCGTTATTTTTTCATATAATGTAGTAAAATGTAAAAATTAAACATTAAAAGCCTGTTATACTTCCAGGTGCTGAAGATTGTCTATTCCTCAACGTCTACGTCCCAAAAACATCCGAAAAACCTCTTCCTGTAATGGTATGGATACATGGAGGAGGATTTTATCAAGGATCAGGCGACAGTGATTTATATGGTCCTGATTATTTAGTGGATTATGGGGTTATTTTGGTCACAATTAATTACCGATTAAGTGTTCTTGGATTTTTGAATTTGGAGATTGAAGACGCACCTGGGAATGTCGGGCTGATGGATCAGGTGAAAACAATTTGAAACAAAATAAAATAAAATTGTAGATATAAAATTATGTGTTTTTTTAGGTCCAAGCCTTAAAATGGATCAAAGAAAATATTGCTGCATTTGGTGGTGATCCTGACAATGTGACTATTTTTGGATCATCAGCTGGTGGTGCAAGTGTGCATTATTTAGTGTTATCAGATCTTGCCCAAGGACTTTTCCACAAAGCAATTTCTCAAAGTGGAGTTGCTTTTAACCCTTGGGCACTCCAACACGAAGACACCAAACGGGTAATCTATTAATTTTAATAAGTCTTGATATAAAAAAAACTGTAACATTATATGTTTTAGAATGCCTTTGAGCTCTGCAGACTTTTGGGACATCCCACAGAAAATGAACAAGAAGCTGTACAAATACTTCGTAATGCCTCCATTGAAGATCTTATAGACAACAGAGTAAAACCAGATGACAAAGGTCAACTGTTTCTTGATCATCCATTTTTACCATCAATAGAAAAACGTTTTGCAAGTTTTGAACCATTCTTGGATGAAACGCCGGAATCAAAAATGAAATCAGGAAATTTCAATAAAGTTCCTTTTATGTTAGGCTATAACAGTGCTGAAGGAATTTTAGGTTTGATGGATTTTAAAAATGATTCAAGTATTTTTGGAAAGCTGGAAGCTGATTTTGAGAGATTTGTACCTGTAGACTTAAATCTCACTTTGAGATCTGAACGTTCAATAAAATTGGCTAAAGATATGAGAAAGTTCTACTACAATGATGAACCTGTTTCATCAAACAATACAGAACATTTTGTTAGTTTACTAGGTGATACTTGGTTTTTGAGAGGAATTAAAAGAGCTGCACAATATGCAATCCAAAACTCTGCAGAACCTATATATTTATATATTTACTCGTTTGATGATTTTGGATTTTTGAAAAAAATCATACTAGATCCTCATTTACCAGGAGCTGCTCACGGTGATGAGCTTGGTTATTTATTCAAAACAATTTTTACTGATTTTCCAAAAGATTTACCAAGTGCTGTTACAAATCGGGAAAGACTATTGCAACTTTGGACTAATTTTGCCAAAACAGGGTAAGACCGTATATTTTTAAATCTAACTTTAGTTACAATAATATTTAATTTGTTTTGCAGAAACCCAACTCCGGAAATCAATGATGTACTACCAGTGAAATGGAAACCAGCTTCAGCAGAAAAACAGGATTGTTTTGATATTGGCAACGAATTAAAAATGATTTCAGATCCTGATGAAAGTCGTTTGCAATTTTGGGAAGAGTTTTTATAATATACTATATAACCCGACAGACGTTGTCCTGTACCCATGTGTACAATTTTTTAATATAACATACTAATATTTATCGTTTACTTAAAAATAATAATTATTGTTTTTTAAAGTACTCTTCACGCCAAAATGCATATACATTTATAATATGAGCGATGTTAAATGTAGAACTGCTTTAAATAAAATGATGAGACTCAATTCCCACACTATATTGGAAATTGAAGTCTTTTAAACGGTTTAACATAACCATAACCATAACATAACACTGGTACTTCATGTTGGATTAATTTAATTTAATTTTTTATTATTTAAGATATCCAAAATTCCATCTTAAACTTCTCCTAACCGATATCGTGAGGACCGAATTGTATGTATTCATCTTTACTTTTCCATTTGTTGTTATAAAGTGACATTTTTACGAATTTTAAAAATATTATGGAAAGATTAGTAAAAGATGCAAAGAAATTATATATTGAAAAAAAACTATATTGAAAATTTAATATCCGAATCTTGTGTTGGTGCCTCCTAAGGCGTGCGCACGTATTTTTTGCATGCATCGCATTAAAGGTAGATCCCGCCCTGATTAATACTTAATTTCATATTTTAAGTGATTTAATTTGTCATATCCTGTTTATATGTGTATTATTTAATCTGCCTTACATATACTGTATTTTATATTACTTTAATTTCTGGCACATCTCAGCTGCTTTTTGGCCATAATAATATAGACATTTCATTTTTCTTATTCATAATCATAAATTTATTATACATATTCTAATATTGTCTAGGTTCATAAGTAAATTGAAATTTTTTGGAAGATGATAATTTTCAATTGTTTTCAATGCAAACAATGACATGTCGCTTTCACAATTTTTTCCAGCTATTTCTACAATATTGCACATACATCCTAGCACTTTATAATCACATGCATCCTAGAAAATTTCCTTAACAAACTTTAGAAAGATTTATCAAAATCCGCATAATCGTTTAGAAGAAGTATACAGTGAGTGCTTGTAATTTAATATGAACTTTATATAATAGCAATTAAGCTCAAATGGATTCTACTTTTTAGTTAGAAAACGTTTGTATGAGAAAAAAAAGGGCTGTTTTTAGGGTTTTTCCGGCAATTATTCGATTTTTTCTCGCAGTAAGAACCATCCTTGAACATCAACAAACATTTAAAAAAAAGGATTGGCTAAATTGGTTCAGGCGTGGTTGAGTTATGCGCTTACCAACACATTTTGCGATTCATTTTTATATATAAGATTTATTTGCTTACATGAGATTAGATATTGAAGAACAAAACTTTATGATTTATCCATATATTTGTTAAACAATTTTGGTCAAGAATATAAAATTACGATCAAATGTGGAACTAACAGTAAACTAATCTATTATCAGGAATTGAATATCTGTGAATTCAAAAGTTTTTACTTCGGATCTTTTAGATTTTTACGACGTCGTTTGGGACATATGCAAATTCCAGTTTCAGCGCACTTACATCCTTTATCAGCACATGGACATGGTTCCTTTTTCTTGAATAGCTCCTGTTTAACTGTGGCAATTGCTGGATCTGCTTTTGTTGCCACAACTGTACCACAAGTACAAGGCTGATTACCACAAGTACATGTAGAACCTGGTATTGGTCCAGTACCAGGTGTTGCTCCACATGTGCAAGGTTGGTTACCACAAGAACACTTTGTCTGTACGATCTTGTCACCAGGTTTTTTACATTGGCAACCTTCTTTACCACAAGGGCAAGGCTGGGAAGATGCACTCTGAACACCACATGGACAAGGTAAATTTCTACCGCAAGGACACGATCCTGTTTGCATGCATGGACAGCTACTTCTGATGACAATGTTCAACGATTGGCCACATTGGCAACATCGGTTACGACAACCACAATTTGAATTACCGCAACCGCAATTACTAAATGGACAGTTTTGGCGACGGCGAGGGCAGTTAGGGCAACCGCAAGGGCTCTGACGATAGGGGCAATTTTGGTTACGGAATGGACAACCTTGTTGGTTCATGCATGGGCAACTTTGGTTATTAAGTGGGCAGCCTTGGTTTTGGCAGGGACACCGACCACGATTATGGCAAGGACAATTTTGTTGCCAAGGACAGCCTTGGTTAGGACAAGAACAATTTTGAATCCGGTATGGGCATCCACTTTGTGCACAGTGTTTTACACCTATATCATTATTCACTGATTCATCATTGAATGCAATATCGGGAGCATTGGTTGTAAATGAGTTTACCAACTCTTTAGCAATTATTTTTTCACCATCGACATTCCATTTAGGTTTAGAAAAGGATGTATCATCCATACAAGTGTCTAACTTGGTAGGATCTCGTTTGTTGATATCTGTTGAGGCAAATATTTTGTGAAATGATTTGTCTGTGTCAGGATTTGCTTTATAGTCGGTTAAATAGTCCATATTCCCAACACCCTTTTTGTCTTGGCAACATTCCGAGTGCGTAAAACGTGTAATGGAACTAGTAATTTTTGAGAAAAATGATCTCAAGGAATTTGTGATCTTAAACGGATACGTTCCTTCCCCATTGTCGTTGTTAGGACTTTGAGATCTTGCTCTCAATTTACTAATGTGCTTATTGGTCATAAAACTGCTGCAACTTTTTAGAAAACGAGATGCATCCGCTTGTTTTTCTGGTTCCCAAATCTGATCCACTTGATGAGGACAATCACGTCGTCCACAACTACAAGACTGACTTCTTACCATATCAAACAGTTTTGGTATTTTCATTGCTACATTTGTGTTGGAATGTTTACGGTAAACAACCTTTTTCGGAAATTGTGCATTGGGTATATAATCATCATTTTTGTCGTGTCTGAGAGATTTGTAGATTTTCGTTGAACTGGATATTGGATTTGGTAGTTTCGGATGCATGTTAAGTGTAGTAGTACCTATGCACATGGGTGGCTTGCCTTTCCGAGATATAGATCCATCAGATGTTGTACAGGACAGTTTGGATTTCGATTTAGTATTTTTTGCAGCTTGGGCTGGGACAGAAGAAACATCTGTTTTTAAATCATTAGTACATAAATGCCTGGTGAAAGTATGATTTTTACGTGTGGGAGAATCAACTGATTTTTTACACGTCAAAGGTCTTTTCGGTTCGCAGTTGGAAGAGCATTTCTTGTTTTTGCCCGCTGACAACTTCTCCTGGTATGTTAGAGACCGTTGGTACTTTTTGACCGGAACGCAACATTTTGATGAGACTTTTTGTCTTGGAGATTTGAGTTTTGACTTAGAGCCTTTGCGTTCTTTCCACAGGTGGACCACGGTTGAAGACTTTTCAGTACGAATACCATCTTTTGTGACTGCAGTATAAGGTTCACTTTCAGCGCATTTAGTCTCATTTACACTTTTGCTTGGTTTTGCAGGACACTTGACTTGGCAAGATTTTAATATGTCACTTTTAACTTCCAAGCACTTAGTAGAAGATTTATTTGATTTTGGTCTTTCACAGCTTTGTGATCTACGTGCTGACTTTTGTGCCCATTTAGGAAGTCTTTTGTTGCGTTTAGAAGCAGAATAACCACAATTAGGACATATGGTAAAATAAATTTTAGTCTTCTTTTTGCTTTTATTTAGGTCTTGTTTTTCAGGAGTTGATTTGGCTTGTCCAGGAATTATAAGTTGCTGAACTGGAATGTTTTCAGCACTAGCTGATTTTCCAGCATATATAAGCTGTTTCTTAGCGCAGTTACTATAATTTGCTGATTTTTGTACACAACCAGGACTTTTTTTAGTGCCGTCTTTAAAGTCAGAATTGAAACTGGCTCCATCTACAGATCCGCAAATAGGTTTTTTTATAAGCCTGCTTGCACTTGCAGCTTTTTTGAGGCTGTCTATACACTTTTTGCTGCAGTCTTTATATTCTTCCTTCATTTTAGAAACTGATGCTTTTGAAGGCATGTTGACTTTTGGTATGCAACCACATCCACTAACTGACATTTTTACATAATCCAAATTTTTTTTATTTGCTTCAGAATGACTATGGATTATGGAATGAGGCGCATTTTGGAAAGGTAAATCAACAGCTGTAAAATTAGCATTTGCTGATTTTCTTGGAATATCAGCACTTTTATTAACGCTTATTCTTTTACCAGCACTTTTTGGCCGATACAAACTTGGCATTTTACTCGACTTTGGTCTTCTATTAGGTCCCACTGATGATTGTTTTTTGAATGATTTTCGACAATAGTCATTTATTTTTTTGCATAAAGTGCAAGACTTGTTGTCGAGTATTAATGATTTGTAGAATCCTTTGCAGATTTTCTCAATAAATTTGCCATATTCTGTACTTCGGAACTTAGTTATAAAGTCCATGGAATCTTCGCTTTCTTGTTTTGGAAATACAATTAGAGCCTTTGACGTTGTGTCTTTGGCCCAGCCATGGTCTTTTGCAGGTGGTGTCGGTAGAGATTCTTTTGGCTTAGTGCTTTTGTTTAAGTCAATTACATTATTTTTTGCTGTTGATAGAGCTACCAAATCTGAAATAGAAAAAAATAAGTACATCTAGTTGTAATATTTTTATAAATCTTTTATTACCCAGAGTTTTAAGATCAGGAAATATTTTAGGTTTTTTAATTTTGAAATACAGTTCACTTTCTGCTGCAGGTTTGAAACTGTGACTAAGATCTTGTTGAATTTGCTTCCAGCCTCCAGCAGAATGCAAATATACGGTACAGCCTCCACAGCATTTGTTGGTTTGTTCTCTAATAGTTGACAAAAAATTCGAAGATCTAATCCTCATATCACTGGGTTGATCCCATGGATACTCAGGGTGTCTTATTACACCATCCCATTGCCTGTTGGAAAAATGTAAGTAATAATAATAATAATTGATCATTAACTACAAACTTCACAAAAAAGCAGTCTATATTAGGTATAAGGCATATGTTTTTCAATGTACACAAATCTAAAATCAAAATTAGAGGTCCAATAGCAAAAAATCTAAAATCTTCGATCTACTAATTCTTCTGTATTATATTTAAAATTTTATATTTTTAGTCGTTTCTTGGTAATTTTCACCTTTAATGACTATTGAGTGTTTACAAACATGTTTGCAGATTACCTATGGAACAATGGGGAATACTTAAATAAAAAAAAGCATTTCGATAGAAATTTCAGAGATTGTGAGTAAAGCTACTAGGAAAAATCAAGTTTTCTTAGATTTAATTTTTTACTAGATTTTTTTTATGAATTTATAAAATATTTTACGATTTTACAATCCTGATTAAATGCGCAAATTTTGATGAAACCAACATATTTTAGTACATTTTTCAATAAAGTGCTTCTTAAAGTCGACTGATTTTAAGAATTTTAAATTCATAGTTTAACAAAAAGTCTAAATTCTAGAAAACTTGGGGCAATTGTGTAGTTATTTTTGACTGTGGTTCAAGACATATTATTCACCCAAAGTTTAAATCAATAAAAATTATCAAAATTAGCCACAATAACCTAAAAATGGTCACAGTTTGACCAAAACTTTTGGTTGCATTTAAAACCTCACAATTTTCAAACAATCTGAGATAATTATTTCTCTATTTTTTTTTTTCAAAGCTGTTACCGCTTGACGTTGAATTCGGGGATATCCTGTATATATTATACCTGAAATTGAAAATGCGTCCTTCTTCTCCTTTATCCAATTTAGCCATTCTCTCAATTTGGTCCTTACTCAATTTAATATTAACTGCAGCCAAATTATCTTTAAGATAATTTGGATCATCTGTTTGTGGAATTGGAATCGCTCCCAAATGCATTATGTATGCCAAAACCACCTAAACCAAAAATTATAAATAAATTATATAATAGAAATATACCAAATATAATAAAAATATTCATATTTTATTATTTTATTCAATTTAGATACTAATAGTCTAATAATATATACAAGGTAGAAGAATATAGAAAAAAATATATAGAAGCTTTTTGTACTTTGTTGGATTTTTTAACTTTTTGAATTATTGAGAATATAATTTTTTTTTGGATTTGTTGTACAAATATAATGATTAAATATTACTTATGAAAAATATAAATATTTATGAAATTGCAAAAACATTACAATCCTGATTAAATGCGTCAACTTTTGATGAAACTTGCCAATGCACTTTTGTATATTTTTGCTGAAAGTAGTGCCTCTCAAAGTAGACTGATTTTAAAAATTTTAAATTCATAGTTTAACAAAAGGACTAAATTCTAGAAAACTTGGAACAATTGAAGTAATCTTTTTAAATTAAAGTCGACTGATTTTAAAAAAAATAAATTCATAATTCATAACAAAAAGGGGCCGTTCAAGTATTACGTATGCACTATAAGGGGGCGGGGGGTTGTTGATTACTTTGGGTTGATATGGGGGGCAGGGGAGTCTGAATAATGATTACGTCATAGGTAGTATTTTTATTTTTTTACCAAATGGCAACCTTGCATTGTCTTTGCCAGTACCAAAAATTTAAAATAAGTTTGTTATGTTCGTAAGATTATAATAATTTTGTTACTCTATGTTGAATACCATATCAGTAAAATCTCTACATCTTCAATCTATTTTCTTATTTAATTATAACCTAATAATTACAATATTTGAAAAAACAATACATTAATTGCAAAATGTTTACGTAAGCATGGGTGTAAGGGGTAAGAGCTTTACTTACTTTTGCTGACAAGGGCGATGGGGGGGGGGGGGTAAATAATTGTAATAAATCTGCTTACGTAATACTTGAACGATCCCAAAGGCTAAATTCTAGAAAACTTGGAACAATTGAAGTCATCTTTTTAAATTTATTACTAAAGAGAGCATTATCTATCTGTATACGACCAATATGCTCTATGTTTTCTATCATGAATCTATGTTTCATAGGCAATGTAAATAATTTAAACTTCTCACAAAAATCTCGATGATTTTTTTCAAGTAATATTTTTCTATAATATTTTTTCTTTTATTTCAGTAATTTTTTACCTGTGCAGGTGTAACACCTAATTCTCTGGCGATGTCTTCCACGGTGGTATCATACATCGCCGGGGCAAAATCGTCAGATACAGAATTACCCATACTTCCAAGAGGACTGTAGGCTACCAGGACAATATTGTTATTATGGCAAAACACTGACAGCTTTTTCTACAAGTAACAAGAGAGATAGTAGAAGTTTCAACCAGGTACAAAAATTAGTCCACAAACAACATATGGGCCAATTCTGCCGCACAATAGACCAATGTTATGGCAAGGCCATGTTACGCTCCAACTTTCAAACATTATGCTACTGTGAATCATACTGAATACTGTCAAAATGTCATGTATTTGCCGTGCATTCAGGCGTTTCACACATAAACCGCAACGTCACTTGTATGTTATGAAGCTGAGTCAGAAAACCCCTGTTATCTAAGATCGTTGGTTTGACATTCGTGCGGTTTCTAGGTTAGGTTTTCTATCCGACAACCTGACATCACAGCAACCATATTGCTTTTGTCAATATTTAGTATAGAAAGTTCTGCATAACATAGCCTTGCCATAACATTTTTCTTTTATGGAGCAGAATCAGTCCAATAGTTTCTTGATCATGATAAGTTTCTGTATGTGACCTACCTACATCAAATAAATTTTATTACCTGCTGTAAATAAGGATGAATTTCGACCTGTAAACAAGCAGGTTTAATTCGACAATGTTTCAAAACATTTTCGATTTGGCTAATGTTGAAATTCGATAATCCAATGTGTCGGGTTCGTTTCAAGTCGACTTCTTGTTCCATAGCTTTCCACACTTCCACATGATCTGTTGCATAGTCCCATTTTATGGCATTTTTGGTATTGAGGGAACTTGGCCTAAAAAATATTTTTTAATTCTTTTCATTTTCGAAAAATATAGATTTTTTTTAAAGATCAACGCAACAGCGCATCAGCTATTGATGCGTAAAATATTACCTAATCAGTACTCAAAATTCATCATATTTCTCAAAAATTTATAAAAATTAGCAAAAACTCAAACAGGCAATTCAATTTACTTGTTTACTTGTATAGTACATATTTAGAGATTGAATTTTTAAATTTAGTATTATCGAAAATGGTTGTATACTCGTATATTTTAATATTAAATACAAGATTTATGAGAGTTTAAATACTTAGTTTGACAAAGTTTGATGAAATGAAAAACTATTAGTATGATAAAATTGATAGATAAATTAGATTAACAATGGTACCTACTGGTTGAACTACAATTCACATGCCTTTCTAAATTTTCTAAAAAAGCTATTTTTAGTTATGATCAATAATATTCAAAAATCGAACTCTAATTAATGAAATTGTGAACAATAGTAAATATTTAAAAATAACCTAATAATTTAACATCGTTTTCATTATATAATTTTTATACTTACCAATTCCAACTCCCTGCATTTTGATGATCAAGTGTGATTGATTTGGAAGCAAAAAATCCAAAAGGAACATGTGCCAAATATAGATCTATATATTGCAATTGCAATCTTTTGAGAGTCTCGCATAAATATCTAAAATGAAAAAAAAAAACATTTTTATTATATTTATATGACCTAAACAACAAAATACTTCGCTATCACAATTATAATTACTAGTTACTAATGCAATTGGTTTTTTTTTTATTGATATATTATTTTCATATCTCGTCAGACAAGGGTGCCTCTTATAAGAGATTATGAAACAATTTTCATATTTTATATATACATATCATTTGTGTCTATTTTTAAAATACCTCTTCAATTTATTTCGTCTTCAATGTTTTTATAATATTTTTTAATTTTCTTTTGAAGTTATTGTCATCACTGGTCATCTTAAAATCGGTTGGCAGTTTATTAAATATTTTTAATTTTTATTATCTGAATAGCAAAATACTCGACGACTTACAGTTTACTGATTAAAAAAATAATGTCATCTATAAATTTGTTAGATTTTTTTTAAACTGAGATCACAATAAAGACACTGAGATATGTTATATTTCTCTTAAAAGTGTGATCAAGTGCACTATTTTTTAATGATACTGACTATAAGTCTGACTTTTTCATCATAAAATTATTACAAAATTTAATAACTAATTAATTATAAATATACCTTGACACATCCTCGTCCCGTAATCCAAAAGGCGGCAATTTTGAAGTAATAAATAATTCTTTTCGGCTATGACCTTTTTTGAACCATCGTTTTAAAGCTTTTTCCGATTGAGACTTCGTTTCCATAAATATATGCTGTATCTAAATGCCTGAAAAATTACTTATATACAGCAAAAATAAAACACATTATAAATAAATATTATTAAAATTAAAAATGCAATTTAATTGAAGTTAATTGATCTTTTAGATGATTCAAAAGTAGACAACTCAATTGATGAGATAATGATATTAAATATGTAATAAAATGGTTTTTGAAATATTTTATAATTTGATGGGATTAAATACAAAGTAAAGTTGTATCAAATCTTTAAAAGTCAACTTTTCTTTTGAATAAAAAGAGAATATTGTCAGATTTTGTTGATACCTACTCAAAATCATTATATGGATATGAGATTCAGCTTTTTTGTATCTCATATAATTAACTTGTTTTAAAGCAACATTTTGATATTTAGTTTTGGCTAATAATTATTGATCCTTCATATCTAATTACATACATAAATACATAAAAGCCTATGGCTAATAATTCCTAAATGTATTTTTTGTGATACGCTATGAAGTTGCTTTTTTGGTAAAAATTTGGTAATGACTTTTATATGGTGAAATTTATGGTTCATGATAGACGATTTGGAATTACTTTTGAAATAAGCCTTGAATAATTTTTTTTTACCTATATCCTAATTCAAGTGCTTTATACAAGGCAGCTTCAGTTTTCATAGAATCGTGCAACCTCCAAGTGCCAAGACCTATTTTTGGTATTTTGATTTTGCAGCCCAATTTCTTTGGCTTGCAAGACATTTTTTGCTTGATGTCAAAAAGATAATAGTAGTTTTGAGTTTACTGTTAATTTCATTAATTAATTGTGCTTGAACTGAAGTTAAATCTAGAAATGTATGAAAATTATACAACTTGATATTTTAACTTAATATAATGGGTTACATCTTAAGATTTGATGAGACTCAATGAAAAATTATTCTAGACTTAATATATTTTAAAATTTATACTCATATAAGATAAATAATGTATTTGTATAATAATTATATATATATATATATATATAGTTATAATTTAATTTAAACTTTGTTATAAGTTAAATTATTTTAAATTATGTAATTATTTTTGAATGAACAAATGTATTGCTAAGTAAATCTCTTCTTGTAAATATTCAAAATTTATGTAATTTTCATTAATGTTTGGAATTTAAAACCCACAACTTAGTTTTTCATGTTCTCTTGAAATTTTCCATACTAATACCCAAAAATAATCTTTATCTATCCGTTATAATACTTACTTTGTAAATATTACTTATAAATTTTGCAACCAAAAATTATCGAAAAATATTACTTTTATGTTACCCCAAATTTTCAATTCATGTTTTTATATAATTTTAACACTTTAAATTTACTTTTTTTTAAATTTTGTTACTAAAGTTTCATTTTAATAATTTTTTTCAGGTAACTGAATTTTTTTTTGACATTTCAAATTTAGATGTTTGAAAATTTTTGTTTTGATGGATGATGTGACATTCAAATTAATTTTTGAGGATTTGGGAAACCCAATATATGAGGTCATTTTGAAAAAAGTGATATAAATTTTTGTGTCTTTGTGAATTAATTATAAATATTGAGAAATATAAAATTCGAGTCAACTGAAATTTCTATTAACCAGTATCCATATCAGTCATATGTGTCTGACGGTAATAAGTTCCACAACCTACTAAAAATTTCTTGGATGGTAAATGAAAAACAATTAACATAGGACCATGTCAGTCATATATGAGTGACATAAAAAAATGCGTTTTTTCAAGAATTTTTTATAGAGAAACATCGTAAAAAATATAAATCTTATAGTATCTCACAAAATAAATATATTTTATTTTTTTAAGCTTTCATGAAATAAACCATTTTTTTTATAATAAATTTATTTATTTAGCATTAATCCAATAGTACAAAATATTCCAGTTCAATAATAAAATATTGTAAAAACAATTTTAGTGAACATTTTTATATAATTTCTTTAGTACAGATATCAAAATATACATATGCAATATTACGTAATTATTAGCAAATTTTTATTTTTTACACGTATTACATCTCTTTGCCTTTTTCATTTTTGCATGTAATTTTTTGCGGAAGCATTCTGGTATTTTCCATGGATATTCAGGATGATTTAAAACTCCTTCCCATTCTCTAAAACAAGATAAATAAACTACATTTCAAAATAATATTTAAAAAACAAGAATTAGAATAGATTTTCTAAGAATGTTTGAGGAATATATATTAATGAAGTGAATATAGTACATATTAATGTAATAATTTTAGATGATATACTATGTTAAAATGGTGCTTAAATTTTGTTTGAAAGGATCTAAAAGGTTCTAGTAAGGTTGTAAATTATTCCAAAGTAACATGCAAGGTTTTTGACTCGGGATTTTGCGAATACATCTTTTTACCTTCTTCCAAATTAAGATTTTGTAATTATATTTTAAAAATATAATTGATTTATTTTTACCTGAAGTGAAATATACGTCCTTCTTCTCCTAAATGTAAACATCCAAGTTTTCTCATATGTTTCGGAGTTAATTCAATAAACTGAGCCGCAAAATTTTCTTTCATAAAATTTCTAGATTTGGCCATCGGTATTGGAATTGCTCCCAAATGAATTAAGTACGCTAAAATCAGCTATTTCCAACAAAATAACATTAGTTGGTAATTAAATAAAACACTAATTGTTTCAATAAAATAATAATAAAAGTTCAATTCATTTTTGGTTGCTCAAAGACAATTCAGTGGAAAAATAGACTTTTGAGAAAATTAAAATCGAGTTTTTCTGGTATTTTCATAAGTAAATTCTCGTATAAGGTGAAATATAGAATATTACTATTACATTTACAATTCTATTATAATTAAATTGTTTTAAAAATTTTACTACCTGGGCAGGAGTACAACTCAATTCCTTGGCACACTTTACGATTAAGGGATGTTTAAGGGCAGATTTATGTTGTTTAGACACAGCATTTCCATTACTTCCAAATGGACTATAAGCTACCAATTCCATATCATTACATCGGCAATAACACGATAACAACTTCTAAAAAAAATTAATCGAATAAATCAAAAATTTATTAGAAAGTCAAATGGTCCTTAAGAGAAGCAGTATATTTTATCATTTACTTCTTGTAAAAATGCATGCATTTCAACTTGCAAGCAGCTAGGTCTAATTTTACAATTTGTAAATAATTTCTCCATTTGTTTAATATTGAAATTGGATAATCCTATGTGTTTTACACGTTTTTCTCGGACAGCCTGTTCCATACCCTTCCAGACTTCTACATGATTTGTACAATAGTCCCATCTTATTTTTTCATTTCCTTCTTTTGACCTATGATAATAATAATATAAATAATAAGTAAAAGTTTACCTTTATACATGTTTTTACCATTCCAAACTTCCTTTTCTATTGGGATCCATTTTCATAGTTCTTGGAGGAAAAAATCCAAATGGATGATGAATTAGGTACAAGTCCAAGTAGTCGGTTTGCAGCATTTCTAAGCTCTTGTTTAGATATCTGATGATATTTAATTTTATATTATATTTAAATTAATAATTGTAGTTTTAAATATTTAAAGCAGTTCGTACATATTTACTTCACATCGTCGTAATCCATAAGGTGGCAATTTTGATGTGATAAATAATTCTTCTCTTCTGTTTCCTTTAGCCAGCCATTTTTTTAGAACTTTACCAATTGATATCTCGTTTCTATATATGAAAGCTGTATCTAAATGTCTGATAATAAATATAAGATATATTATTATTATTATTATTATTTTATTTTTTAATATAACAATGTTTTCTGTAAGTATTGATGAAAATTATTATTTGCTTCCATCAATTATTTTGCTTATTAGTTCCATCAATTAAAACAATTATTTTTTTATTGGGTATGTCTGCAGTACGAATCCAGCCTTGATTTAAATAATTTATATTCTATTTTAAATGGGTTTTTGAAAAAAAATGTTACACCATTTTTTGACTTTCAAAATTGAAGAAATCTGAGTAAGATTCTCCGCGATTTATACAAGAACGACCGTGTAATTCAAAGTTATTTTTGATATTTTTTCTAAATTTATTTTTGCTTGGTAAAATTATAAGTAAGTAGATCATGTTTATTTAAAAAATAACTATTTCTTAAATTACTTATAAGAAAAATGATCAAAATTCATACATAATGGTTCATTGTTTTAAAACTTTGTGAATTCTCATCATCAGTGGTGTAAAATATTTGGTGACCAATGGTGTAAGAATATAATGGAGTAATATATGAAAATTATTGATTAAACTAAAGATAAATGGTTTTAATAAGTAATTGTTTATCAATATTTTATTATTATTAATATTTTATTACCTATATCCAATTTCTAATGCATTTTCAAGAGCCAATTCAGTTGCATTTGCATCGTACATTTGCCAAGTACCAAAACCAATTCTTGGCATGCGAATTCTGCATCCTAATTTTGTTGGTTTAACTTGGCAGGACATTGTGGTAATTTTTTTAATATAACTAACTTTACAATTTTTTTATTTTATTGAATGACATATTTTGTGATAATAATGATCTTTATAAACTATTTATCTCTAAATATTTTTTTTGGATTTTTATAGTTTTATATATTTTTTTCTCATAGTTATATTTTAATCAATGACTTTGTCAGTTTGACTTTCTCATGAACATATTTTTGTTTTTGCATTTGGCAAAAATTAATATAATCAATGGTAAATTTGAAATTTACATAATTTTATATTAATTGTTTGGGATAGATGCAACATGTATCAAAGTGCACGGAATTGCGCAAAGTGGTGTATTAAGCGAGAAATCCTCTTAACGCGGTTTCACTACATATATAACACATCATATATATATAATACATATTATATTAAGACTCCTTATTATAAATGTGGATGCTTGATTTTGACAAGCAAGTTTTTAACTTTCTGAAAGCAAAGATTATGTTTTGCCAGAAAATCCGACTTACCAAAATTACCTTGACGTTACCAGTCATTCTGAATTGTTTGACACCAAAAATGCAAAATGTGTGCGTTTGTGTTAATGTGAGATAAAAACTTATCTTTCCATAATATTTTCTCAAAAACTGCTGAACTAATTTCAAAAATTTAAAAGCCATTTGGTAAAACTCGATAAGGACTAGCGTTCATATATAATAATAATTTTAAAAAAATAGTATAAATGAGGATGCTTAATTTTGACTTATAAAGTTTATTTTTACCTGAAAATCCGATTTGCTGATTTTATGTTTTCTCGACGTTACAAGTAATTCTGAATAGTTTGACACCAAAATTGGTAAATATATATGTGCGTATGTGGGATAAAATTTGGCCTTAACATGATGATTTTTCAAAAACTGCTGAACCGATTTCAAAAATTTAAAAGCGATGTGGCAAAACTCGATGAGGACTAGCGGTCTAGTTTTGTGAGACGATCGGCAGAGCCGTTTTTTTTATAATTAGCATTTAAGTGCATAATTTGGCCATCAACGTTTTCGCTAAAAAAAACTGAATCGATTTTCATAATTTGAAACATTGGTATTAAGTATGTGATGCAATATCTTGAAGAAAAAATGTTATGATATTATTGTAGTTTATTTAAGGCTTGTAGATCTTGAAATTGTTCTGGTGGTAGAAAAAATGTGCAATTTTTATTTAAATCCCAAGTTTGGAAAATAATTAATAACAGCAGTATCAAGAAAAAAATATAATATGAAAATAATTGTAATATACTAGTTGGGAATAGTGTTGATTTGATTTTAGTAAAGATCAGCCGTTCGTTTCTCTTTAATTAATTGTTGAAATTTTTTGAGATTTTGATGATACCTTAACTAACGTACTAAAATATTATAAAAAATTGTTCAATAAATTATATTAAATTAATACTACTCTAACTCATCAGTCAGCAAGGTAACTATTAATTAATAGTTACCTTGCTGACTGATGAGTTAGAGTAGTATTAATTTAATATAATTTATTGAACATTCATACGAAGGTAGACCCGTAACATAGCGTTGCCATATTATTTCTATTTCATCCCAGAATTGGCCCAGTTTTCCTTAATTGAAAATGACTCTTACAACTAGTTTTTTAGAATTTGATAATAACATCCAAATTATACATTTTCAAATATTTATTTACGTTATCAGGGATACATTTACTTCAAACTTTTAAAAGACTTGTAGACATATTTAAATAAAGTAAAGGTAACATATTTATAAGTAAAATAATATACATTGATAAAAGAAGAGTATAATATAAATATATTTAAGTAAACTAAAAGTGCTCCACAAAATCTTTATTTACACCTTCTTGAGGCATTATACTTCTGCAAAATCCTATAACCGTCTCTTAGGGCAAATTTGCCCAGGTCGCCTGGCATCAGCATCAGGACTGCCGTTTGAATTTCCAAAGTAGTGATTGTCTTCTGGTTGGCATGTTTGACCAATTGGGATGCCTCGGACGCTATCCTTTCTAAAATGTCCTGTTCGAAGCTCTCCATAATACTCATAGCCTTTTTCGAAATACTCATGTGGGGGTGAACTTCTTTAAGGATTTTGTGAATATAAATGCCATAGCTTTCTTTGCGCTTACGATTTCTTCTATTGCCTCGATTGTAGGAAGGCATGGTAAAGGATTACTACAGCTGGATTATAAAGGACACTTCTTCAATATTATATGTAAAATAATGATTGTAATTTTAAAAACGCACAATACTACTTCACTTCACTTAATTGTTATATTTAATATTTTTAATCTTCATACTTCAGACTGAAATTTTTATTTATATATTTATTCATTTTCAATTCAAATTCCGCGGTTTGTCAATTGTCATTTGTTATATTGTTCAATTATTTATTTAATTTTGGACTTTTATTTATTTATTTACATATATACATTATTTTCATATCTCAGTCAGACAGAGGTGCCTGGTATGAGAGATTATGAAAAACAGTTTTCATATAATATTTACATTTCATTTGACTATAATATCTATTTCATTAATATAATATCTATATATAACTCTTCAGTCTTCTTTTTCTTCAATTTCCATATAGTACTTCTTTATTTTTCTTTTAAAATTATCATTATCATTGGTCATCTTAATATAGTCTGGCAATTCGTTATATATTTGGTAGCACTCCATATGACATTCTCTCAAATTCTTTTTTCTATTGCGTTCAATGTGAAAATTGTTGTGTTGTCTGTGTAGTGTTCATGTATATCTTGATTTGTGTCTATGTTGCACTTGTTTTAATTCGGTTAAATTTCATTTTGTGTATTAGTTTGCATTTCTCTATTTTAATTATGTTATTTAGTGAATGATTATTTGTTTTCTCTGCAAGTATTTGGTGGGTGTTAGATGTGGTAAATTATATGCTATTTTTATGGCTTTATTCATTATTCTCTGTATGTCATTTAGGTTTGCTTTAGTTGTTTGGCTCCATGTTGTTTTGCCATATAAAATTATAGGTATTATTTGCGTTTTAAGAATTAGTATTTTATTTTTTTTGCCGAAAGAGTGGATCCTTTTCAATGCCCCTGTTAATGTTCCTATCTTTCTTTTTATTTTGTTTATATGGTCTGTCCATGTCAGTTTTTCATTTATTATCAGTCCTAAGTATTTTATGCTTTCCACTTCCTCTATTGCTCTATTATTTACTTCAATTTTTAGTTTAGTGTTCTCAGTATTTTTTCTATGTTTGAAATATATGTATTTTGTTTTATCTATGTTAATTGTTAGTTTATTTTCAGTTAGTTTTCAAAAACTACTTAATTACTTTTTGTTTTTCAAATTACTATGTCACTTTGTTTATTATATTGTTAATATTTTTTAATATTTTTAATCTTCAACTTTTACACTGACCATTACAAATTTAAATTCCGCGGCTTATCGTTTATCCTCCATTTTTTTAATTTTATTGTTGGTACTATGGCGATAGTTTGACAAACGTCAAGTTGACGTCTTTGACATTGACATTTAAATTTTAGCAATCGTATAACCTAAAAGTGATTTTTTTTTAATTCCAGCTGTTTGTGATAACTTTTATATATTTTTTTAATTTTATTTTGATATTTGGATTAATATACAAGAATCATAAAATGGATGGCGGTAATACAAAACCTCCAGGTTAGTTATTGTAAACTTTCAATTCAATATTGCATGTAATTGCACAGGTTTTCTCTTATCGTTTGATCTTAGAAAGTTAAGCTTTGGCTTTCGATTTTTTATAAAAATTTACCTTTTTCAGAATAAACTTCTCGCTTTATTAGTAATTCGAAATTTAAATAATTAATTAAATTTTTTATTATTTATTATAATTTTAAATTTGTTTAATTTGCTTGTAGTATAAATAATTCCCAGATTTAAATTTAGTTTAGGATATCTCAAACTCTCTCCTCATCATTTACTTATCATCAATTTTTTTTTTATTTTATTTTCATATCTCAGTCAGACAGGGGTGTCTGGTATGAGAGATTATGAAACAATTTTTATATTTTATATATACATATCATTTGCCTATTTCATTTTTCATTATACAACAATATCTTAAAATATCTGTTCAATCATCAATTTCTTTGTAATGTTTTGTTATTTTTCTTTTGAAATTATTGTCGTCCTTGGTATTCTTAATATCGATTGGCAGTTCATTGTATATTTTACTTGCGCTTATTATTTATTTAGATTTTTTATCAAAAATTTATACTATAATTACATCAAAAATTTGCTATTGCATGTAGTATATCGTTTAGATGATGCCGAGATTTTAAGTTGTTTTACACTTCAGCTTTATTATTTACTTATGACCACCTTTCGATTTCTTATAACAATTTATTCTACTGTTGAATTAAATTGTATGCATTCAATTTGCTATTGCATGGCTTATATTGCATATGATATTTAATCTTTTCTATAAAACATTTATACTAAAGGCATATTAAATTGTAAATATTCAATTTTTTTTAATGTAGTATATCACACACTATATACATTTAAAAGCAATTTGATTTGCCATTGCATTTTGATTTAGTTTATCTATATACCTCGTCTAGTTTTTCATTTACAGTTTTTTAATTTTTTTACAAAAATTCATACTAAATGCATATTATACGTTTACTACATTACTACTACTACTACTACATTACTACTACTACTACATTTCCACAACTCTCACATCACCATTTTCATGCATCTCATTACTCCCAAACAAAAATCAATCTAAATCGCTCTAATCTATTTTTTAGGCATGACGCCAGGCTGGAATGATCCCCCAATTTTATCACACAATGTGAAAAGCAATACAAATAAAACAAACAAGTTATCAAATAAACGAGTGGCTTTTCCAATTTCTAGCAATTCTAACATGCCTCAAAATATTCCTCAAAGTTCTCAGATTCCTGCAATGATGCCACAGTCGCAACCTATATTTTGCAATATACAAAATTTTAATGAAGCTCCTAATATGAATAATGAATACAGATCATAGATTGATTTATTTTGATATATAAAAACTTATGTGATTTATATTGGATATTTATTTTGTTATAAAAAATATTTTAATTACAATTAACAAGCTTAAATGTATATAATAATAAATAGTAAAATACAATTCATTAACTATTTTTTTCATACTGCATTTCAATGTGTTGCTTTAGGCTATCAAAATTATTTTCATTGATGTTTTTTCTGATTGTTTCAAAAAACTTCATATAGTGATGTGTTTATGTCTGAAAAGAAGAAAAAACATTAATTTTTATTAAAAGACATTAATATAAAAAATAAATATGTAGGCAATATTTACATGCTAGTAAAACTGATCCTAGTAACTCTTTTGTAGCCGTTAAATGGTTTACATAGGCTTTTGTGTGTTTGGTACAAGCTAAACACTGGCAATCTTTCAATAAGGTGTGAAATCTTCTTTATACCTAAAAAAATATAATAGACTTATATATTTTGTTAATTCCTTCAAGAGAAATTCCTTAGAAAATATTTTTTATAATATTATTTAATGTTATTTTGAAGAAACCATACTTATCATCAGCCAAATTTATTCTGCTTCATTCCCATTTTGATTTTTGGGTTCAAAACTGAATGTTAAGGCACAATTTCTTTCTGTAGCATTATTTGCATAACTTGTGTCGAAAACATCAATTCCCAGAGATATTAATTTCATAATAATTATTGGTGGAAAGGAACCACTAACAGACCGTAGTAATGAAGGTGGTGAATTTGACTGAAAATAGAAAGAATATAATAAATAATTAAAAAATATGATAAGCATTTAGATCTCATGCATAATTATTATAAATTATTAATTGTAATCAATTCTTATTGAATTAAATTTCAAATTATTAATGATTAAATTCAAATTGTTAGTGATATTTATTTCATTAATAAAAATTCTATTTTCATTAAACTGATAAAAAAATTAAATTAAAGATTGTGCCATAAAATGTAAAATATCTATGTAATATAAAGGAATAATATTTTTGCTATAAATAGCAACTGCAGAGTATAAAAAATTCATATACAAATAAATTAAATCCTTTTAATTTCAACTTACAATTACATATTCTATGATTTTATAAAAATCATCATTGCAAAGATTTTCATTAAATGGTCCATTTGCTTGAAGACCATTAATCAATATTCCTCCTACACTTGAAAAATACTTCGATTCCAAAATACATTTCAAACTATTTTCACAATGGTTTTTGCTGTATCCTCCGGTTACTGCAGCTGTAAAATAATATCAATTAATAGTATTACAGTAATAATATAATGATAAATGATTTTTTATTAGCATACCTAAGACAAAACAATTTTGCATTAGCCATTTGTTATCAACATGCAATTCCATGCATTTGTTGAACATTTCATAGATTTCGAAACAGCTTTTGTTAAAAGCTTTTCACTACTATTTGGTCCAGTGTTGTCATCACAAAGTGTATGATAAATATCTGGTTTAAATTTTGAAATTATATCTATATATCTGGAAAAAATATAAAATTATTAACTATTTTTTGCGAAATAAGTATTACTATTTTTTGTATTTACTTTGTAGGATCTAACAGAACTTTTCCATGTCTAGTCCATAATGGTATATTATTTTTATCACTGTGCCCTTCCACTGATTTTACACACAGTGTCCTAAAAGAATTATTAAATGATATATACTTTAGCAAACAAACTTGTCTTCTTATCACAAATTTAATAAATATTGAAGAATATTAATATATTTATACTTGAAAGGATAAATAAGTAAGGCAGTCTCCCATAGCTGCAAATTTAGCATGCCGTCTTTAAAATCTTCCAAAGATTCAAAAATGTAACATCTAAAAATGTCATGTACTTGTTAATGATACGCTGATAGCTTCTGGATTTTTTGTAATCATTTCAAATACTTCTCGTGATGTGGGGTAAATTAGCACCCTGTAAAAAATTGTTTGTTAATTTAATAAAAAATATAGTTTTTATTGCAAGATGTACCACATTTTATATTTATTTGAGACAATATTTAAAAAAAATCAAGTTATAAATGATAAAAAGTAATTGGTAAATATTTTTGTTTATAGAGCCGGTAAAATAAAAAGTTGATAATATTTTGGTAAAACAATTTTAAAAAAGACTGATAAAATTTTGGAAAGAATATTAAAAATTATTGTTGGAACATTTGAATAGCTTCATTGTCTCGGAGTAACACATATTATCAACCTAACTCTGGTTTTCTTTTTTTTTTTGTAAAATATCTAGAAGCATTTCATTTTAAAAGATTTTTACAAGACTTTTGGAAGATGTTTTTGGATCAATCACTAAAAGTAGATTATCGTTCTTTATATTTTATTCAATTTAATTTAACTAAATTGGTTTAAAGCAAGTATTTAAATGCAGTAAATTTCTCGACTAAATGGAAACTAAACTAGATCTATTTTGCATCATCAGGTGATTTACTAGATCTTATATTTTCAGTCATCTAATGGTTTATTAAATTATAGCAATGGTGCACGACCTATAAAAAACATTGTTTTGGACAATATTCAACTAGTATTGTTTTTTATTTATCAACTACAGATTATTTATAATATTATGTAAATATATATATATAGATATATATATATATATAGTAATTATTTTTATTAATTAATTTTTGATATCTCGTTTTCAAGATCTTTTGTTTATTTCCTAAAGCGCGCCCCATAGGTTTAAGACCACTGATTTAACCTCACTTTTTTGGCCATTATTTGTCTCAATGATTATTTTTTAAAAGGTAATTTACAAATATGAAAATGTGGCACATCATTCAGAATGAAATGTTCAACTGTCATTTCAAAAATAAAATTTTTGCTATCACTGAAAAAATATCAATACATTGATGTCGTTCAAAAATATTTAATATCTGTAATTGTTATAAATTAAATTAATTTTCTATTCACATTTCATTTTATTTATTTCGTGATCAAATTTTTTTTATTTGAGTGTCAACGTCAACTGTAATCAGTAGCTGCCGGAACCAGGAAACGGAATATACATTCTCTATAGATGTTGATCAAAACAGACCAATCCTCGATCTTGTTGAGATACATCTAAAGGCTTTTAAATTTTTGAAATCGGTCCAGCCGTTTTTGAGCAAACGGTGACGAATGGTCAAAATTCGACTCACATACACACACACACATATTTCCAAATTCGGTCATCATTCGAATGACTAGAAAAAACAATAATTATTGTTTGCTATAATTATTTAGTAGTTATTATAAATCCGATTTGCTAATACTTTAAAGTATTAGCAAATCGGATTTTTCCTCAAAAGCAAACTTCTCCTTAGGGAAGTTAATAAATAAGAATTCAAATTTGGCGGTTCAATAAATATCTTAACTTCCCGTAAGGTAATTTATAGTAATCGCAAAAAAATCGAAAATGAAATATTTTATGTATCTTTACGTTTCAGAGGTTTCTGAACATTTTGCCATACCTTAGTTAGAAAAAATGGATGTATGTGTGTGTGTGTATGTGTGCGGATACAAATTTTCGTCGACGATTTTGGGAACACTTATCAACCGATTTGAATAATTCAAAAAACATTCGGTTCGTATTGATAAGGAGACGTGTTGATTAGTTTTTGGCAAAGGCAGGTCTAGCCGTTTCGAAGATACGGGGCAAAAAGAGCCAAAAACGGTAACTCAGTTTTTAAGAGAACGGAGCGTTCGATTTTAATAATTCAAAAAACATTTTACTTGTATTGACAACATGAAAAATTGATTAGATTTTTGGGAAGACAGGTCTAGCAGTTTTGGAGATCTAGTAAAAAAAGTAAAAAAGAAAATCGCAATTTGGCATTTACATTTTCAAAGCTTTCGTAACATCGTTGCTATGAAAAAAGTTCAAAATTGTGCTTTGAAAAAAGTTCAAAATTTTCAAAATAAAAAAACTTTTTTTTTTTTCAAAAAGTCTTTTTCCAAAAATTTTACTTTTGAACTTTTTATCATTTACTTTACTTTTAATTTTTGGCAAAGGCAGGTCTAGCCGTTTCGAAGATACGGGGCAAAAAGAGCCAAAAACGGTAACTCAGTTTTTAAGAGAACGGAGCGTTCGATTTTAATAATTCAAAAAACATTTTACTTGTATTGACAACATGAAAAATTGATTAGATTTTTGGGAAGACAGGTCTAGCAGTTTTGGAGATCTAGTAAAAAAAGTAAAAAAAGAAAATCGCAATTTGGCATTTACATTTTCAAAGCTTTCGTAACATCGTTGCTATGAAAAAAGTTCAAAATTGTGCTTTGAAAAAAGTTCAAAATTTTCAAAATAAAAAAAACTTTTTTTTTTCAAAAAGTCTTTCTTCCAAAAATTTACTTTTGAACTTTTATCATTTACTTTACTTTTAATTTATTTAAATTTAAAATTTCTCAAAAATCTAATTTTTTCAGTTGAAAAAAAAAATGCCTCAAGGCACAATGCCATGCACCACTAGTTTTAATACTAAAAACAAAAAAATGTTCTTGCATCTCAATCAATTACTATACATCAATTTATTTCTCTCTCAAAAAAATACAATTCATTATCAACATTTATATATTTTAATCATCTATCTTATTATCTTTTTCTTCAATCTCTTCTGTATATGTCTCATCATCAACATCTAAAACCTCATCCGGGTTCTCAAGCTTCAAAAGCATATTCTCCATGGAAGTTATAAATGTAGTTTCTGAAAATTCTGGCCAGGATTTAAATTCAACAAACAAGCTCAAAAGTTGGCTTGGAGTCAAATCTCCAAATTCAGTAAAAATTGAAATATTTTGAGCAAAATCATTTGTTCGAATTTCGGAACTTTCTGTAACTATATCAAAGCCATCCACATTCATTGTTTTTGCGGGCTCTATTTTGAATTTGTTATCTGGTGCTATGATTAATTTTGGACCACAATTCGGCACCCAGCGCCTGGGGTAAAGGACAGAGTAATAAATGATAATGTTTTAAATGTATTGGATTAAAATTTCTTACTCCAGGCATGATATAACTTTGTTTTTTCTACTGAGCAAGTTGCATCTAACAAAGTACCAAAGTTGTTTCAAATCTTGAGGTTTACAGAACTCGTAAAGATTTTCTCTTGGTTCCAATCTAACTAAATACAAATGGTCTGAATCCAAACAACGTAACTAAAATTATGATAACTATTATAAAAATTTAAAGATTTATTTTCTGTAATTAACAAAACCTTTGAAGTTTTTGTATTTATTTTCTTTTCGCTCTGAACCCATGGCAAAAATGACTTTCTTGGTACTTTGCATAAAAATTTAAATTTAAATAATATTTGAAACATGATGCTTGAAGCTCTGTAAAACATATAACCGGTGTTTCCGTTACAAGTATAATGCTGAAAAAATATACAAAAATAAATAATTACAAAAGAGGTATAGATTTAATTTTATTTTACTTACAATATATTGTCTTGGTGTTATAACAAGAAAAAATTGATGTCGTCCCCACATCATTAGACTGTGTTGAAAAACTAAGGATGTTATAAGATGATTTAAAAAACTATTAGAAGGGGCGATACCAATAATTGTTGAACAAAAATCTGTAAAAAGAAATTAACAATTAGTACAAATAGCCATGTATTTTAAATGATTAAGGAAAGAATATTGTTAAGTAATATATATTATATATTTAAAGTATATATATATATATATATATATATATATATATATTATATATATATTTATATTGTTAAGTCATTGGTTCGATCATTAGAAAATAACTTTTGAAATTTTTGTAATTATTGATAATATTATAAGAATAAATCCAATATATTTTAAAATAGTTATGTTATAATAATTTTTTTTCTTAACCTTTTCCCCAAGGAATTTGGGGTAAATCCCCTAATAGCACTGCTACTTTTTTACTACTTGTATGTTTATCTTGATAAGACAATTTCCAAACATCATAAAAACTTGTATAATAAAGATTAATTCTGTTTCTGTGAACTTCGTTTAAGGCCTAAAAAACAAAGAAAAATTTGAAGTACAATAATATAATTTAAATATATCAAACATCTTTAACAATTACATTTAAAGCTTTAACAAATTGTGTATTAGGTTCATATAAAGTAATTTCTCGTGACCAGTTATTCAGAAGCAAATCTGTGAGCAATCCTAATCCTGGATTGACTTCAATTAAACTACTTTCTCCGGCAGATGAAGTTTGTAAGTACGGCAATATTGCAAACAAAATATCATAAGCCGTA
This sequence comes from Ctenocephalides felis, assembly GCF_003426905.1. Taxonomy (NCBI): domain Eukaryota; kingdom Metazoa; phylum Arthropoda; class Insecta; order Siphonaptera; family Pulicidae; genus Ctenocephalides; species Ctenocephalides felis. Next base: position 70,839,836 of record NW_020539725.1, read on the forward strand.
TCTTTATTAATTAAATAAAGACCTTCAGGAGCTACTCGTCTGTATTTGAATAATTTTTCAGGAATCTGATCTTTTATTTCTTGAAAGTTAGCGTCGTTTTCTAAATGTATTAGTACATTTGTTTTAGATTTTTCTGGTGTCTTTTTCTTCTTTTTAACAGGTTTTGAGGGAATTTGTTCATCATCATTTGTTATACTTGGATTTGTCTCGTTTGAAAATAAACGTGAACAAATGTTAAATAAAGCATGTGGTTTTTGATAAATATTATTGGCACGTATTGAATATAATTTAAACTTGGAACCTGTTATTAGATATTTTATACTAGAAAAACACTTCATTCTTAAATATAAATTTTGAGGTTAGGTTAAAAATAAACAACTTAGAAATTAATTTGAAATGCAGAAGAGAATTATAGCAAATTTTGTTTCATAAAATACATAATAATATAAGAAAACGATATGTTTATAACTTATTAAATCATTTTAAAGTTGCTGTGATAGAAATTACATTTTGATAGTTTGACAGTTCAAAACAACAAATAGAAAAATCCTAGACAATATAATAATGATGGAAAGAAAGAGAAGATAATTTCGACCAGTATCCCGCTCATGCTTATTTATCTATGACACCACTTTTAAAAAATATTCAGTGATAAAAAAATATGATAAATTTTAGGTTTGAATAAAATACATACTCTTCTTTTATCTTTATTTCAAAAAATATTCAGTGACAAAAAAATATTAATAAATTTTGGGTTTGAATAAGATACTCTTCTTTTATCTATGGTATGTATCTTATTCAAACCCAAAATTTATTAATATTTTTCTGTCACTGAATATTTTTTAAAATAAAGATAAAAGAAGAGTATGTATTTTATTCAAACCTAAAATTTATCATATCTTTTTATCACTGAATATTTTTAATAATTCAAATGGGAATAAAAGTTGTCAATCCAAATTGTTGTTTTTTTTTTTTACAAATGTAAAAGTTTTCAATAATTTAATATTATTGGAGTGTTAAAATATATTAATAGAGATAGAAATTTATCTAGAGTTTATTCAATAAATAAGCAGCGTTTAGATCTTAAACTTATTAAACTTTAAATTTATAAAACGAATATGTTCAATGTATTATAATTTTATGAAAAATATTTATTTTGAACTTTATGCCCGTTAAATCAGAACCACCAACAAAATATATATTATTACCAACGTGCCAACATTTAAAAAATGGGTTGGGTCAAATTATGACAGATCTGACATTTCTCCAGACAGTTAACCTATAACCTTACAAAAAGTCTGAGTCTGGAGTTTTTACCAGTGCTAGTTATTAAGATAACTTAATTAAAAATAAATAATAACAATAATGTCGGTTAATTTAAAAACCATATACGCTTTTGCGCGAGAGATGCATTCCAAAAATATAAATAAGCCTATACAATATGGTACAGCTGGATTTCGGACCAAGTAGGCAGAATATTAATATTAATAGTAAAATACTAGATTTTCATAACATCATCATATATGTTAATATCCATCATAGAATATTAATTACATATTTCATTTTTTCTCTAATTAAATATTTCCAATTAATCCTTTTACAGAGCTACAGATTTGGACTATGTCATGTTTCGTATGGGGGTTCTTGCAGCTCTTCGTTCTCGTGTTAAAAGTACAGCAGTCATTGGATTAATGATAACAGCTTCACATAATCCTGAAGAGGATAATGGTATAAAGCTCGTGGACCCCCATGGTGAAATGCTTGAACAAAGTTGGGAAGAGTTAGCAACCACTTTAGTCAATGTTAGGTACATAAGCTTTTATGAATAATATGAAAGTCATATTGTGACTCAAAGAAACTGAATTATTATCCTTTCATTTTTAGTGATTCAGAGTTAGAGGCTACAGTTGAAAAAATTGTAAAAGACTTGAATATCGATCTTAACTTGAAGGCTAATGTATTTATTGGTATGGATACAAGGTAAATCATTGGATATTATTTTTAGTTGCATATTATTTATTAATATATAATTTTTATGAATAAATAGGTATAGTAGCCCTAGTCTTTGCAAAGCTGCTGTTGATGGAGTATTATCTATTAGAGGATCTCCCAGAGAATTTGGTATTGTGACGACTCCAATGCTTCACTATTTTGTTTTATGTGCAAACACTGATCAGGCATATGGAAAACCTACTGAAGAAGGTAATATTTTTGATAAAAAATCTTAGAATCATTTTCTTTAGATTTCTATATTTACAAAACAAAAAAAAAACACATCTTTCGCTTTTCTAAAATTTAACATGGAAGATTTTCAGCTTTAACTTCAAAATAAATAGAGTATTAATTTATTATGAATTATTAAAATAATAGAAGAATTATTAAAAAGTGATATGGTTTTATTATTCATTTATTTTTATATTTCAGGCTATTATACCAAATTGATAACTGCCTTCAAAACCCTTCGTGGCGATGTTACATTCAATGGCAAGTATACACCAAAGTTTTTCTTTGATGGTGCAAATGGAGTTGGTGGCAAAAAAATGGTTCAATTTCAAAAAAGACTGGGTGAAAGCATAGATGTTGATATATATAACAACGGCAAAGGAAAATTAAACCATAAGGTATAAACTTAAAATTTTATTAAGAAATACAATAGCTATAAGATTAGTAAAATACTCAATTTTTGTTATAGTGTGGGGCTGATTTTGTGAAAGTTCAACAGTGCTCACCCCAAGGAATGCCAGTTGAAAAGAATGTCCGGTGTGTTTCTGTCGATGGAGATGCTGATCGGATTGTATATCACTTTGTTGATGATAATGATGTTTTTCATTTGTTAGACGGTGATAGAATAGCCACACTTCTTGCTGGGTTCTTAATGGAAAAAGTTAAAGCTACAGGTTAACTAAACACTTTATCAAACAATTACTAAGTGCAATTTATATCTAATCAAGCTTTAACTATTTATTTTAGGTATGGATATTGGTTTTGGCTTAGTACAGACAGCTTATGCAAATGGAGCCTCAACACGATATATTACTGATGAATTGAAGGTGTCTGTGGCATGTGTTCCGACAGGTGTTAAACATTTGCATCATAGAGCTCAAGATTTTGATATCGGTGTCTATTTTGAGGCAAACGGACATGGCACTGTATTGTTTTCAAATGATGCAAAGTTAAAATTGAAGTATGCTTCTATGGACACAAGGTAATAATTGAATTATAATTTTCATGATATTTTATAACTTTAATGTATTTATAATTAATGGGAAACTCTGTAATTAACTTAAAGCTAAGGCTTATATTATAAATTTTCTAATAATAAACATTTAAAAGATTTTTTATGAGTATATTTTAATAGTACAATTAATATTTGTTATTCTTTCATTTTTTTCAGTTTGGAGGAATCTCAAATAAAGGCAGCCAAGGAATTAATGTGTTTAATAGATCTTACGAACGAAACTGTTGGTGATGCTATATCAGATATGCTTTTGGTTGAAACTGTTTTACACAGCCGAGGATGGGATCTCAATGATTGGCTGAGTACTTACACCGATCTTCCAAATAGACAACTAAAAGTCACTGTACAGGTAATAATAAAAATACAAGTATTTGATAATTGGTTGTTATAAATTAATTTTACAGTGAAAATTTAATATGAAATAGAAATAGATTGGTTGCTGTTCTTAAGATCTTAAAATCTTTTTGATAGATTGATTTTAAAAGCCGACTTGCAAAAAATATAATATCAGTTTTTTTTTATAAATGCTTAAACAAATTTAAAAATAGTATTTGTTATTCATTTCACATTGACCATGTAATATGGTTCAATTATTCTATTTTAGGATCGAACTGTGATTACAACTAAAGACGCCGAGAGAATTTGTGTCACTCCAGAGGGTCTCCAGGACGAAATTAAGAATCTTGTTAACAAATATCAAGACGGCAGGGCATTTGTGAGACCATCTGGTACAGAAGACATTGTCCGTGTGTATGCAGAGGCAGCTACTAGAGAGGTAAATAACTATAAAGTGATAATTGATTTAATTTACAATTTTTTCAGGTTTAAATTTCTACTTTCAAACCCAGATTTATGATCAAAGCAATTGATACAATCTAAATATTCATATTAACATATTAGCTAAATTTAATTAGGTTTATTCTTAATATTTATTTTTTAATATGTCATATCAGGAAGCAGATTCATTAGCTTCCGATGTGGCAAGAGCAGTTTATAGATTAGCAGGAGGTGTTGGAGAGGAACCCAAACATAATTCTGCATACTAAATTTGGTAGTGAGTTTAAAAATTCTGTACTGCATTTATTATAGAAACTTAAATTTAGTGCATATTTCATATCTCAGGCATGTAGAATTAGCCTTTTCCATAAAACGTAACCGACGATTTTTTTAATATTCAATATTTTATCGGAAATAGGAAAATTATAATGAACGGACGTTTTGTATGTATAATAATTTTTATACCTTAGTATTTTGTAAAATTCTTACAAAAGATTTTATAATATTTTTTACATATTTTTTCAATTAGAAGCTTTATAAGAAGTATTTTTTTATAGAATATCTTTTATACTGAAATCATGACATCAATTGCATTTATAGTTTAATACGAATAGTATTGACTGATATTTTTAGCCATAACTATTTTTTCTGGAAAATGGGGTTTTTATACTTTTTTTGCTTCATGTGATTTATTAAATAAGTAAATGAGCTTATGTAATATTTATAGATATCGTACACATTTTTTAAAGTAGCACCCTTATAATAATTTTTACAGGAATATTTAATTCCAATATGCTTCTAGAAATAGTTGGTTGATGGTATTACAATTTAATATTCATTATCTTGTCTTAAAATGATGCCTTTTTAATATTCAATAATAATTGCAAAGTGAATTATTTAACATATTAATTCGCTTAATTTATTTTTATATATCCAATGCTCTAGTATTAAAAATTATAAAAGTATTTTATATTTATAGCAAAAACAACATGTTCTGTTTATTTTTTCATCAAAAGTCTTTATTTAAAACTGATTGAAAACAAAAGTATTATAACAAAAAGCAATATATGGAAATATAGTTAAATATTTGTTAAGACTGTTTGAGTCTTTTGCAAAATTTTTTAGTCTGAATTTTTCATTTTATAGATTCAATATAAACAAGTTTTATAAATGCTTTGCGATAAACTTTATTAGATTTATATATTAAGATTTTTAGAAAATTAAACGTAATATAATGCATTCTATTGCATTCAAAACTAACACTGCCTAAATAAAATTATAGTACACTTTAATACTAATATTGTGATTTCAAGTAAACTTGAAATGTATATTTTCCATATCAATTTGATATACTTTAGATACGTGGCAAAGAAAATAGTTACAAGATTTTGACAATTTTTATTACTTTGTTATTATTGCATCACATTTGAAAAAGAAATTTGAAACCGGTTTGAGGGAAAAATAAGACGACAAACTTGATTTATTCTTATATTTAATAATTTTTTAAAATTTATCTATGAAGGTTTATATTCTACAAATTTGTTGTGGATGAACCTGTTATTTATTAATAGTATTTAAGTAATGAAATTTTTATATTTAAGATATATTTTAGATTGATTTATTGGCCAAATTAGATTAGATTTATTGCTATTAATATTCTTTACTACGTCATGTTAATTTCGAATTTATTTGAAAGAAAATATTGAATACTTGTGTTTAATACTAAATTTATTTTAATTATATTATTGTCCCTTTCGCACTCACATAGCTTTAAGGCGAATGAAAGAGACAGAAATACTTTTTTGCTGAACTGGTTTGGTTGGATTAAAAATGTTATATAATTACCAAAAGAAATGTGACAATATTTTCTTGCCATAGTTATAAGTAATATTGATTTTGTTATATATCTAGAAACATTCTATTATAAAGTTAGAAAGTGTTTGTTTCAATTTGAACCTGGTAGGAGAGAACAACAAATAAATATCAAAGTAATATATTAATTAATTTATTATTATGTGTTCAAAATTTGTTTTAGAAAGTGCTAGTCAAAATTACACCTTTTTATTGTTTAATATACATCAATTACATTGCATTTAATATAATTTTTTAGATACAAGAATAATAAGAATTAGTGAGGTAAAAGAAAATAATATTTCTACAAATTAAATTATAATTTAAAGGGAATTAATAATTTTGAACACATACAAAAAATATATACATAATAGTAATTTAAATGTGCAATATTATGTTTCATTCAAATATGAACTGATTTTTATGTTCAAAATATACATAATTCTATGGTTAAAAATGAGACAGCCATTTCACATTTAAATTACTTTAAAGTTAAACAAATTAAATAATGCATTCTCCAATATATTCAAAATAAATATAATATCACAAAAGATTTATTACATGCATATATAATAAAATTATGTACAAATTATGTATATCGAACAACAAAAAACCCTAAGTTCAAATTGACATAATATACTTTCATTGGGATATTGTATTTTCTTCCGTAAGTGATAAAAGTGGTCCTGAATATTGAGCAGTATCACACCAAAACCAAGCCGGTTGTCTTATTTGAGTCAATTGTACCAAATTGGGCTTAATTTCACTTTCTTCCTTGTAATACGTACAATCTCTTTGCCCAAATTCTTCAATAAAAGCATCGTAGGGAGGTGATAGGATATCTAAAAATGCTGCTGATCCATTTACCGGTTCGATTTCATGGTAATTACCATCGCCCGGGGTTAAGATACAGCACTCAGAATTTTCATCGCATAGTAGGACGTCTAGTTTTTTTGCAACTACTTTTTTTACGGAAAAATCTTCAGGTTGCTCTGTTTCGTTATCAGACTTATCATTTAATTTTAATGTTTCTTCGTGGTCTTCTGAATATGCTTGGATTTTAAATGTACCAGCAATGACTTTTAGTAGACCGTGCATTTGAGGGTGGTCGTGGAGAGGTAGTTTATGTCCTGGATGGACTATGAATATACTTATATTAATATTGAAGTCTTCATAAATTTGTATGTATGTGCAAGGAGTTTTGAAGTCGCTTCTTTGTAAAAGTTTCTCATCCAAATTTACATGCTCCTTAGTTAATTGATCCATTAGGGATTTTAATTTTTCCAAGTTTTTATTGAAGATTTCTGAAGATATGGATTTTCTATATGGGAATGTTACGACAGCTTGTTTGAAGAGATTCATTACATGTTTTTGACACATTGTGATACTTGCAGGCGGTAAAATAAAAAGTGGTAAATTGCGATAAATAATTTATAATTTAAAGTGAAATGTGAATATTTTCAGTTTATGGTTTAAATAAAATTAATAAAATACTGTTTTAGTTATGTATGGTTCACCAAACACGTATTTACAAGTCAAACATTTTGCAAGTGACAACTAACAGTAAGTTTTTAGGTTATGTTGATTATTTTTTTTTTTTAATTTTTTTAATTTTGATTTATATTTAATTTATGCTTCTGTTTAAATTTTAGTATAGAGAAAAATATAAAAATTAGAAAATGTATAATATATATGTATGTAAAACATTTAGGAAATATATTTTAGAAATTAACGGAGTGATATCGATAAAACAAAGTCGATAATACTTATCGATAGTTTTTGAATTTCAGTTAACGGAAATTTTACGACATTTATATATTATTTATTAACTTCCTGTAGGGTAAGTTATAGTAATCACTAAAAAATCGAAAATGAATTTTTTTCATATATTTACGTTTCAAAGGTTTCTGAATATTTTGGCATGCCTTAGATAAACGGATGTGTGTGTGTGTGTCGTGTGTGTGTGTGTGTGCGGATACAAATTTTCGTCGACGATTTCGCGAACACGGATCAATCAATTTGAATAATTCCAAAAGCCTTCGATTCTTACTGATAAGGAGTCGGGCTCATTAGGTTTTGGCAAAGGCAGGTCCAGCCAAAATGGTATTTCAGTTTTTGAGAGAACGGAGCGCCCGATTTGAATGATTCAAAAAACATTTTTCTTGTAATGACGAAATGAATTATTGATGATATCTGGTGAGGCTGGTCCAGCGGTTTTGGAGATACACAGGAAAACGTGAAAAAAATGATATTTGGCGGCCAAAAATGAACATTAGACATATTCACATCAAATTACCAGATATTTGATAAAGTTTTTAAAAATGAGTAATAATTTTGTGACAATTTTGTTTTTAAGTTAAGATTTTTAAGTTTTACAGTTTACATCTACTATATACATATACGGTTCAAGCAAAATTCAGAATTTTCTGAATTTTTTTTTTTCAAAAATATAGAAAGTTTTATACTTTAAATATGAATTTTAAATTTACAATTCAATTTGAAAATGTATATATTTCAAATGCGTTATTCTAATCGTAAGAAATATATCCTCAGAAGGATTTATGTGGCACCTCTTGCTAATGTAAACTTTCTCAAGAGTTTTGAGCGATAAGATGACACTGTATATTTTACAAACGATAAAATATATAGTAATTATAATTATCTATTTGAACATGTTTAAAACAATTGTTATTAATCATTGATCAATGTTTATTGATTACTGATTTTTTTCCCCCAAATATTGAATTCTGGTACGGGTACTTCCAGCAATTTGCTTTAATGCACGATGCCATGCATCACTAGTTTTTTTTTAATTTGATTTCTACCTCTTGCAATGCATATTGAAAAAAATAACAATAATATTTAAAATTGATTTAAAAAAAATTGTTACTAATACTTAATAAAATGATTTCGACCTACTTGACTGTAATTTTCCAGTAGCACATGTGAAACATACATACAATCCTAGTAATAGTTTCTTTAGTAGAAATTCTGTCTGCGAGATGTAAACAAATAGGGCGGGTGGTATGTTTGATGTCGAATATAAATAACGTGTCTAAAAAAAGTCATGACCATAGCATTTTTCATTAGAAATTAAATCTTTGCTTACAACTGAGAGATAAACGAAGCTTCAAGAAATTAGTCAATTTTGCAATGATAAAAGAGCTTTACAGAAGCTTATAGGAAAAAAGTCAAGTACTCTGTTGTTTCCTTTGCCCAAAAAGAAATAGTAAAACTATTAATATAATAATAAAGGAATGTATTTCGAATACGGCTTGCAAGCTAAATTTTGAAGAAATATTTGATCCCAACTGATCTATAAAGCTTTGTGTAAAAATTACACCAAGTTTTAATATATTTGAAACCACATTGTAGAAATTGTGGCTACGCTAATTTCCTCGCAATAAAGATTTTACGACTAAATAGCTGCGTGGGCTGCCAATGCTGGTATTTTATTTGCATTTAAAACCTTTGAGTTCAGAAAACACATATCGTATAATGCGGTGTGGACACAAAAAGTTCTATTTTTGTGACAACGGTCTCACGCAACATATGCGTGCGCAGCAGTAAATAAATTGAAAAACGTTGGCTGCTCAGAAAAATACAATTTTAAATAGGAGTAGTAATGAATAATAATATATAATATTCTTTATAGTTCACCTTCAGGTTCTTATTAGATTATTTCTGCTGACATTAAACTGATAGAAATATGAAATTTACTATTTTAGGACCTGATATCAAGCAGTCGTGATATCCATTTCCACTTGAGAATATAAATTAAAATGTTCTTCAAAAATATATGATTTATAGTTCATCTTCGGGTTCTTATTACATTATTTCAGTTGGATTAAACTGATAGAAATTTGAAACTTACGCCTTTAGAAAAACCTGATATCAAGCAGTAGTGTCATCCATTATCACTTGAAAATATAGCTTAAAATATGCTTCCAAAATCTGTTTGTTTCCGTAATTGGTGCACTTATTTAAGGATATATTTTCATTATTAGAAATAGGACAACTATTGAGAATTTCCTCACAAGATTGTCTCATAGAGATATAGGCCAACTATTGAGTTACCTTCTAAAAAATCTATGAATGAGGAAGAAGTATCATAGGATTCTTTAGTTACATAGATTAAAATATTCTCCAAATATGTCTTTTCTCGTAGTTGATACATTAATTTGAAGATGTATTATCATTATTATAGATAGGACAACTATTGAGAATTTCTTAACAGGATTGTCTTAGAGATTAGACAACTACTGGGTCACCTTCTAAAAAGAGCCATAAATAAGGAATAAGTATCATAGGACTCTTTAGTTCTGATTGCTGATTAAAAGCAAATAAACAAGAAACAATGTTAATAATTAGATATTGCACATCATCACAATATTCATGTAGAAGTATAGGTACTTCAATTTAAATCAAATAATAACCAGAAAACTTTTTAGAAGCTGGGTAATTTTCCAATAAATTTTCAATATTTTCCTGTAGGCCCGATCCAAAATAAAAACAATTCATCTAAATTATTTTCAGCTGCATTTAGCCATCATATAGGTAAATGTGATTTTAATTAAAGACGTTTTGATTACCTTCTTCATTATTAGAGATAGGAAAACTATTGAGAATTTCCTAACAACATGGTCTAATAGAGATCGGACAACTATTGGGTTACCTTCTAAAAAAGCAATAAATGAGAAAAAAGTATTATAGGATTCTTTACTTCTGATTGCTATTTGAATTATTTTCATCCAGAATGAAAATAATTCCTCCGGATTATTTCCAGCTCCATATAGTCCATAGGTAAATGTGATTTTAATGAAAGACGTTTTGTTTACATGATCTCGGGCTGCGCCAGTAATATCTGGTACATGATGTTTACGATTTCCTGAGCGGTAAATGCACGTGTGTTATTCAAAGGCCTTCCATTCTTTGCAGTTGCACTTCTTACATCGACTTGATCAGTTCAGAATTATTCAGATAATGTTGAATCATTTTCATATCATGGCAAACAATTTTCGGAAAATTTGTTGTAAAGTGTGTTGTTGTACTAAAATTTGACTAGAATTTGGATTTACTTGAAATTTGACCGGAACCATGCAAAGGTAACAATTATAAATGTCTACATGTGATATTTGAATCCTGGTTTTGCCTCTTTTAGACCCTAAATGAACTAATGGTTTGAATATATTTTGTGTTAATAAAGATTTTATATTCCGTAGAGTTTGATGTTGTATCGTATTTTCTTACAATTGACATTGATTTTTGTTTATGCACATATGTAATTGCTATCTTAACACGTCCGCGGCTATGAATGCTAAAGCATTCATTCTCATTGTGATGCAGAATGACTTTCAAAGTCAATTATTTCAAGTTTAATTTTATATTACCTACGTTGTTATTATATTTGTCAAGATACTGGACTAACTGATTCTTTAGGTATTTTTGTATTATCATTGCGTAATATAAAAGTGTAATACTTGACGTGAATACTATAGCATTCATCGTATATATCGATTGACTACCCTTTAAAACGGTGTTTAATCAAATTTCGGATATCACAACCAATTTAAAAATAAAATGACTGTCAATTTTTGAACCTTTTTATGCGTAAAATAGTAGCGTACTTCTTGACGTGGATGCTATAGCATTCATCGTATATATCGTTTGACTACCCTTAAAAACGATGTTTAATCAAATTTTGGATATCACAACCAATTTAAAAATAAAATGACTGTCAATTTTTGAACCTTATTATGCTTAAAATAGTAGCGTATTTCTTGACGTGGATGCTATAGCATTCATCGTATATATCGATTGACTACCCTTGAAAACGACGTTTAATCAAATTTCGGATATCACAACCAATTTGACTGTCAATTTTTTAAACTTATTTAATCATTGATGTATTTTCGTATTATCATTGCATAAAATAGTAGCGTAGTTCTTGACGTGGATGCTATAGCATTCATCGTATATATCGATTGACTACCTTTAAAAACGGTGTTTAATCAAATTTCGGATATCACAACCAATTTAAAAAAAAACCTTATTTAAACATTGATGGATTTCCGTATTATCATTTCGTAAAATAGTAGCGTATTTCTTGACGTGGATGCTATAGCATTTATCGTATATATCGATCGACTACCCCTAAAACCGAAATTTAAGATATAACAACCCATTTAAAAATAAAATGACTGACGATTTTTGAACTATGCTGAAACTTTTAATACTGGTCACGAACGTGTTAAATGCTTTTTTATATACTTTGTATAAAATATTTTAATTTTTTGTGTCGGTTTTGACAAATTAATGTTTTTAGATATTTTTCTATGACCATTGCGTAAAGTAGAAGCGTATTTCTTTACGTGGATGCTATAGCATTCATCGTATATATCGATTGACTACCCCTAAAAACGATGTTTTATCAAATTTCGGATATCACAACCAATTTAAAAATAAAATGACATCAATTTTTTACCTTGCTGAAACTATTACTGGTCGCGAACGTGTTAAATAATTTTATTTACTTTGTATAAAATATTTAAAAAATTAAGTCAACATTTTTGACTGAATAAGTTTGCTTTTGCAAGAAAATCCGATTTTTAATCAATTAATAATTTTACGCTTTCTCGATCTTTCATGTCATTCTGAATCGAATGAGACCAAACTAGGAAATATTAAATGTGTATGTGTATGTGTGTATGTGAGCTGATTTTTGACCTTTCGTCAACGTTTTCTCAAAAACGGCTGGATCGATTTCAAAAATTTAGAAGCGAAAATTTATTTTTTAGAATGATTTTATGGTTTCTCGACGTTTCATGTCATTCTGAATCGAATGATCCCAAATTAGGTTAAATTATGTGTGTATGTGTATGTATGTATGTGAGCTGATTTTTGATCTCTTGTCAACATTTTCTCAAAAACGGCTGGACCGATTTCAAAAATTTAAAAGCAAAAATTTTATTTCTAGAATGACCTGATAAACATTTTACCTAAATCTGAATCTTAATTCTTATTGATTAAGTTGTATATAAGTATAGTTATAGTATTGAGAAGTTAATGCAACTTGTCTGAAGGCAAAATGCCATTTACCTACAACTACTTTATTTTATTTTTTATTTATATTTTTTATGTTCTTTGGAAAGAGCAATGCTCTCGAAGGAACCAATAACTGTAGCCTTCATTTATGCGTTCATAAAAGTTATAAATAACAAAATGTTTTATTTTGCACTTTCTACGTCTAACAATACATTACATATAATTTGTTTTGAGACATATGCATATTAAAATACTTTATACTAAAAAGTAACATACCATAAAAGGAAAATTAGATATGCAATGTTAATTGGTAGCACCACATCATCTACAATTTATTTAGGAAAACCGCAGAAAATGTTATAATTTTGTATTATATTCAGATTAGTAATTTATATGGATTTTATATGTATCTATATCTTTAAATATTCTAAAATTTATTTTTAATTACAGGCAACACATAAATAAACTACAACCTTCGAAGATACCATCATTTAAGACCAATAATGGCCCATCAACCAGTAGACAGACTAAAAGAATTCCAACGCCTATGCCGCCGCCGCCTCCTGAAAAGTTAGTATTTTTATTTATAATTTCTTTAAAGTAAATTTAAATACTTGTATATTGAGGGTTCGTAGCGTTGTAGTAAGCGCCTGGCTTCGAAATCAGATGGTACCCCAAATTTTGGTACCCAAATTCGAATATCAAGCAATAGGTCATTCGAGTAAAAATGTGGATGAACAAACAAAAAAGGCAAAAAACAAACTCATTCATTTTTGTCTTGCTAATTCATTATTTTTAGATATTCTAGTTATAATATTAGTAATATTAATAGATGATTTGAAGCAATCAGATTTTTTACTACATTTTTTTAATTTCAGAGCTGGCGGCAAAAAACAAACTCAGCCACAATCTTATGAAGAACAAGCTCAAGCAGTAAGTAAAATCAATAAAAAAATAATAAACCAAAAATTACATTGATTGATATAAAATTATTATTTTTTAGTTACAGAAATCAATTCAAAACTACTATTTTGACCGCGGAGATAAATCAGACGTGAAATCATTTAAAAAATACAACTATGAAGATTCAGTAAAAATTACTCAATCATCGATTAATGATGGAAGAAAATATGGATTGAAAACGCGCTTAGAATCTTCCAAAATACCAAGTGAATCTGATAGAAATCTAAATTTTGGTAAAAAACAGTTGAAAGAACCTGATGATTTTAATGATATAAATAGCAGGAATAGAACTATTGATTTTTCAAATATCAATAGAAAGATTCCAGGTCATAAAAATTACAGGCAGTCTAAAATCCCAAATTTTTTGGATTCATACAACAATGATACTGATGATTCTGAGATTGAGCACAGGCAAAATACAAAAGTACATCAAAATCGTAGCAAAATTCAAGAACTAAGAAAAATTTCTAAGGTAACAAAGATTTCCAAAAGTGCAGAAGGTTCTAATTTGGGAAGCAAATGTAATAGAAACAGTTTTATTAACCAGAGCTCGGAAGATGATGAATATCAGGGTCTCAAAAATATTTTGCAAAGTAAATTAGCCAAGCCGAAAAAATATGAACTTAAAGACACTAATAATGAGACCTCAAGAACGAACAAAATTAGATATTTGTCAGACAACCATAATACTGGAGTTGTGCATAAATCACAAAGTGTTTCAAAAACATCACAAAGTGTTTCAAAAACATCACAAGTTTGTACTTCAGAAAGTGTTGATAAACATGTTAATGAACCATCGTGCAAAAAAATAATAAATAAACGTGACCGAAAAACGTCATCTATTCCGAATCCTAATTTTGAACCTCAACATCCTTCCAGATTGTATAATGCTGGTAAATCAAATCCAACAAATAATTTTGACATGCCAAATACTTTCATTAAATCTGGTAAATACAATCGTGAAAGTTTACTTCAAAATAATGAAGTTTACCCCAGAGACAATTCTTCAATTAGTAAAATTGGTTCTAATTTACCACATCCTCCAAATTCCTTGCAAATTGAAAGTTTTGTCAATAAATCGTTGAATTCACCTGAGAACGTGTCAAAAACTATTCAGAAAAGACATTCTTTCACAAAGTCTGGAAACATTGATTTTAACTTTTCGCAAAATTACCATGACAAGACCACTACTACTAATTCAGCCCTAAATTTTCCAAAGCCATTTCAAAATCGAAATTCATTCACAAATTCCAGTTACAGAATAGCTCAAAATTTTCCAATTCTAGACACTCCACCAAAAAATCGCGGTCCTAATATATCAAACAATTTATTTCCAAGTTCTTTCAAACCAAGTCAAATTCAATTGCCTTCCAGTTTTTCCCCAAAACCTTTCGTTTACGAAGATGATGCATCTAAAAAAAGTTTAGTGTTCAGAAATGAAGTGATTGATGAGTGTTACAACTTGAACAAGTATTTATATGATAGTGTTTCGAAGTATTGTCCAAGTACTGAAAATACTTTGCAGAGGGACAATGATTTTCCGAAGCAGGATTTTGATGCTGATGCTACGGCGCAGGTTTTGGCGGCTGCTAAATTCTTTGCAAGGTAGGAATTTTATTTTTAGGCAAAAATGTTATGCCTTGTTATATAAGTGACAACTATGTATTACACATATAATGGTACGTTTTATAAATCTTTTTACAACAGCGGTGTTTTTTAAAATCTGAACCCTATTCTGTATCATATGTTAGTACTTTCAAACAAACAACCCTTCGTCGACAAAAACTTAATGAAGAGTCTAACCCGCCGAACCTAATTTGTCAAGTGTTAGTAAATTCTAATAATAAACTTAGAACTTTCCACATTTTGTTCAAACATATTTGATGTTCTTGTACTCCTTCCTGTCAGGTTCATTCTATATATCAATTCAGGATCGTTACGTTGAAATAAAATAATAGGACACGAAAATAAAAATAATTTATGAAAAACATCAATAAACATGTAAAGCGTAAAATTAGTGGTGCGAGGCATCGTGCTTTAAGGCAAATTACTGGTACATCCCATAAAGCGATAAAAAATTTTAATACTAAGAAAAAAAATGCTTTTTTCAAATTAGATTTTTTTCTGAGAATTTTGATTTTTTTTTTTAACATTTTGAGAACTCGAAAAAACTTGGAAAATTGGAAAAATTGCCTATTTGAAAATACTGATATTTTTTGAAAGTTTTGAAATTTTCTAAAAGTTTTTGATACCCAATCATATCGCTTGATTCAAATTACAAAATAGCTGATTTTCAGCCGCCAAATGGCATTTTTAAAACTTTTTTTCCTGGATCTCCAAAACCGCTGGACCCGCCTTCCCAAAAATTTTATCAGTTCTTCATTTTGTCAATAAACATAAAACTTTATTTGAATCATTCAAATCGGTTCATCCGTGGATGAAAAATTGTATCCAAACATACACAAAGATAGAAAAACCTTCAGAATTCTCAAAAACTCAAAAAAAGTATTAAAAAATTAAGGCTGATGTCAAGTATCAATAGTGGCTTTTTGCATCAATTTGATAAATTGAATTTAAATTATAATAACTCGTGTTCAGTCTGAATAATAGTTGAGACCTCTAACAATGCATTTATAGTTTCACAGTTGGATAAGAAAAAAATGGTTATTTGTTTTATTTACAAACAGTTTTTACAATTAATTGTTTATTTTAAACTTCCCGTAGGGCAAGTTATGGCAATCGCAAAAAAATTGAAAATGAAAATTTTTATATATCTTTACGTTTCAAAACCTTCTGAACATTTTGGCATACCTTAGAAAAAATGGATGTATTTGTGTGTTTATGTGTGTGTGTGTTCGGATACAGATTTCGGGAACACGGATGAAGCTATTTGAATAATTCGTAAAACATTCGATTCGTATTGATAAGAAGACGTGCTGATTAGTTTTTGGCGAAGGCAGGTCTAGCCGTTCTGAAGATATCGGGCAAAAAGTGCCAAAAACGGTTACTCAGTTTTTAAGAGAACGGAGCGTCCGATTTGAATAATTCAAAAAGCATTTTATTTGTATTAACAAGGTGAAGAACTGATCAAATTTTCATAAAGGCAGGTCAAGCGGTTTCGGTGATCTAGTAAAAAAGTTAAAAAAAAATGGCGGTCAAAAATGATCATTAGACATATGCACATCAAATTATCAGATATTTTATAGAGATTTTAACAATAAGTATAAATTTTGTTTACATTCCTATGGGTTCCGTACCAATGCTAATCCTGACGATATGTCGTTTCGACGCAGCTAACGTATCGCGTTTGCTTTGAAAAAAAAGCTCAAAATTTCTAGAATATTTCAAAGTATAAAAAAGCAAATTTTTCAAAAAGGTCAATTTATTTAAAAAATTTTAAAAACGTCAAAAATCGATTTTATACAAGTTCTCAAGGAAAATTTAATCTTTTTTAAAAATCTGCCTTAAGGCACGATGCCATGCTCCACTAATTTAATTCCACCGATGCCCATACTATTCGAGGACATCATCCTGGCAGTGTTTCGCTATCCATCAACCCTCTCAAAACATCTAATCTTCGAAAGAGGAAACAAACAACTGTAAATTGTGACAAATTGCTTGCACCGTGCCGTATACTGTATAAATGTAGGTTGCCTCAAAGCGACAGCCGCTGAGAGGATCAGCACCTCGGGCGATGCTCCGACGTAATGACTTTATTTAATTTTCACTTCTTTTTGATAAGTAACGCAGTGTATTTGGGGTAAAACCAAACCGGCAGATGTTAATGATTATGATGCCACAAATGACGATTGGTGTAAACTAGATTTATTTGTATACCGGGTGCATAGTAATAGATTCGCAGGTAAATAGGTCCACTAGCAATATCTTAAAAACAAGTAAATCAAAGAATTTTTTAACAACAATATTTGAAAGTAATATTTGTAAACAGATTATTGGCAGAAAAGTAAGCATTTGTTATACCTTCATGTTTAGCCATTTCGCATGCCTAAACGACAAATGTATTAATAATAAATAATAAATAGTAGTGTGCCCGAAGACAGGTCCATGGTGCACCATAAAATCAATCTCTAATTTCTTGAATATTTAGGTCTTTGTGGAGGCAGTAGTTGGATATATACCACGGTACCTCAGTAAGGATTCTTAAAATTTTATTTTAGCATGTTTGTATAATTTTGATGTTCGAATTGCATGCGCAACCCCACAGTTCTATACCGTAGGTCCAAATTGGAATAATTATGGTTTTGTAAATGAGCACTTCGTTCTCGAGAGATAGGTTTAATTTTCTTCTTACAAGCCAATACAGCTCCTTGACTTTCATTTGAATTTGTTTTTCTTTAGAAATATGAGATAAAGGTCTGAGGTGCTGATCCTAATTCGGCTTGATTGAGTTTTGTTTATTTGTATATTTTATGTAAACATATATAAACGTGGCTGTCCAATTTTTAAGCTCCTGTATTTTGTCTATAAAATACGAAAAATGAACGTTACAGTATTTATATGATTTATTTGAAAACATTTAATATTCCTCGGATATTTCATTACGATACGGATAGTTCCTGCAATTTGCTTTAAGGCACAATGCCATGCACCACCAGTTTTGTCCCAATCCATACAGTAAAGACTACATATTTTGCAACATATTTTCATCTAAATCTTCTCATCAAAATGGATATCACTACTGCTTGATGCAATTTTTTTTCTATTCATTCATCTTAAAAGAGCATATTCGTATTTGGTCAACATACAGAAACTTATATTATGTCAATATGCATTTCACAGAGACCGGTTGGGAATATTCTGCAAATTATGCATATATATCAATATCCGGTTTATCTGCATAAAATATTTGCTCATGATTCAATCCGACGGCAAATAAGCTGCACCGAACTGCACAAACAATTAATCAAACAATGTGAATATTTAATGCACTTTTGATGTTTGTAACGTTTGTTTTAACTTTTTACAATGGAGACTTCTGACATATTGAAACGAGTTTTTGCTTCGATGATCACATGTTATGACAAACAAAATCAACCGTATATCGATGTCAGGATAATAAATTGAATGATGAACTTATGGGACACAAAGTTTGCATCAATAATGCATTTAGCATTTCTCTAACTAGTGAAAATATCTGAAACTCTCCAAATTTCTTTTAGTTTCTCTAAGTTTACAAGTTGCATTTATAGCAGATCTACAATTTATCTAATTAGTATTTCTATAAGGGTCTTGACCTTTTCCGCTACAAATTGTTAAGTACTCTATCTCAGCAATAAATTTGACAAAATTCAACTGCCTCCGACAGTTGTTTACATCTCCTGCGGTCTTCTCGTCTTTGATCCATCTCCAAGAAGATCACAAGATTGCCTAGTGTACAAATAATCAGATTTATAATCGTGTTTTGCTTTTATACCGTGTGATATATTACACATTTGTCGAGAACAAGTTGAATCTGTTTACAATTTCGAAAATAGTTCCAGTAGCAATAGGATGATGGGCTGGAAACAATGGAATATGATTTTGTTTATTGAAATATTCAAGTTTGATGGGAATTTTCCGGAGTGTTGGATGTGAGAGTTCTATTGTGGATTGGATCACTTGGAATTTTATTTTGTATGCTGTATTCTGGAAGTTATTGATTTGACTTCAAATTTTCAATTGCAGGATTTTGTTTATACATGTTGCGTGATGTGGAATACTTTTGCACATAGGAAATGTCAGTATGTTTCACCTACAATCGAATAAATGCTTTAGCATTTTTATCTTTAATATTATATTTGCGTTTCTGAACACGTTTCGATCTTTATTTTTCATATGTTTTATTGACTTCTATTTAATAATATACAGTCATCCTTTAAAATTTTGATCTTAAACGCCTAGAACGGTTTTAAAGCTTTAGAAGCGCTTTAGCGTATATCGATTTGAAAACGATTTTTTTTTAATATTCTATTATATATTTGCAATAACTGTTAATACTTTTAACGCATATTTAAAACTTTTAATGTATTTGTACAAGACATATGACTTCTATGACTTCTATTCAATGTATATTTTGTATAAATTGCATTTTTATTTAAATTACAATATCTGTTACAATTGCAAATAACACCCAACAAGTTGAAGAAATGATTAAAAATTAAATCAAAATTATTTTATTAAAATGTTTTAAGATCTTTGCCAATCGTTTCACGATTATTTCAATTATGTCCATAATGTGTTCAGGCATTTTTAAACAATCTGTAATAAAACCGAAGAATTTTAATAAAAAATTAAATGTGGATTCTCTTTCTTTTGCTTAAAAATTGCCAATGAAATACGTTTATTTATGCCAAATTTAATTCGGTTGTCTTTGATCTAAATTTTTTATCATGAATTAATTAAAAATCGAAAATGAAATTTTTTTGTATCTTCTTTTTGAACTGTCTGAATATTTTTCTCATTTAGGATAGGACAAATGTACTATTTTGATTTTATTTATAATATCTTTAGAACTTTGTCGTATCTGTCTTATCATAAATCAATTCATCACGATGTTTCTAGGAACATTGACAATATAAATATGAATTGAGATTTTAATTATTGATATTTTAATAATTTAATATTTTAACAGATCAAATTTAAAATCGGTTCAGTTATTTAGGAATCCATTACCGACAACTTCATGACAATAACTTGACTAACTTTCCGAATTTTTTTATATATAATTTTACTTTTCAAAGGTTTATAAACATTTTGGCAAACTTTAAAAATAATTTATGTATGTGTGCGGATACAAATTTTTGTGGACGATTCCGAAAACACGATTCGAATATTATACAAAACATTCGATTAGCATTGATGGGAAGACGTGCTGATTAGTTTTTGGCATAGGCAGGTCCGGTCGTTTCGAAGATACGGGGCAAAAAGTGGAAAAAATGGCATTTAAGTTTTTGAGAGAATTGAGCGTCCAATTTAAATAATTAACTTCCCGCCGGGTAAGTTATAGTAATCGCAAAATAATCGAAAATGAAAATTTTTGCATATCTTCACGTTTCAAGGTTTTCTGAATATTTTGGCATATATTAGAAAAAAATGATGTATGTGTGTTTGTGTGTGCGGATACAAATTTTTGTCGACGATTTCGAGAATACCATTCAATTAAATTTTGCAAAAAATTTGACTAACATTCATGGGGAGACGTACTGATTAGTTTTTAGCATAGGCAGTTCCAGCCGTTTCGAAGATACGGGGCAAAAAGTGGAAAAAATGGCATTTAAGTTTTTGAGAGAACTGAGCGTCCAATTTGAATAATTTAAAAAACATTTTACTTGTATTGACAAGATGAAGAATTGATCAAATTTTCATGAAGGTAGGTCTAGCGGTTTCGGAAATATGGAGGAAAAAGTAAAAAAATGAGCCATTTGGCGGTCAAAAATGATCATTGGACATATGCACATCAAATTATCAAATATTCTATAGAGATTTTAACAATAAGTATACATTTTGTTAACATTCCTATGGTTCCGTACCAATGCTTATGCGTTAGACGGCGGCGCGACACTTGCGCGCTTTGACATTTCGTCTCTATGCAGTTCAAGCAGTACGATTGCTTTGAAAAAAAGTTCAGAATTTCCAAAATATGCCAAAATGAAGAAAACATTTTTCTTTTCAAAAAATTTCAAAAAAAAGTAATTTTTTGTCAAATTTATAGTTTCTCAAAAATCTAATTGTTTCGAAGTAAATTTTTTTAAAAAATGTTAATTGTTTTTAAAAAAATAATAATTTTTGGTACGGAAAGTTCCAGCAATTGGCCTTAAGGCACTATGCCTTAATTTCCTTAAGACAGAATTCCACTTACAGCTAGTTATTATTACAACAACAGGCGGATTGTCTAACAGTCAAAGTCTGCAGACATTGTCTACCGTCTACCGTCTACCGTTTAAGGACGAAAATCCTCTGATATCAAAATGCGCGCGCATTGTTTTCGTCTCTCCCACCAACGATCCACAAATCGTGGGACAGCAGCCTGTTCGTAGTATTTCCTAGTATTATTTATCAGTACCGTTTTTGTCACCGAAGTAAGGTGATGTCGCTCGATTTCAGAAAATACTTACGTAAATAGTAAAAGGACTTATTGTTAGGTAAAGGTATGTGAAGTTGTGAGTTTTGATATATGAACTAAAAGTTGTGGTGAACTGGTTGAGGTTGAAGATAGTGTGTTAATAATTAATGGATAGTTTCTGCAAAAATAGTGAATGTTATTTATGGTAAATTATGATTATTTTTTTATTAAGTTTTATTAAATTTATTTTATATTGGAGGTACGATTAATTTTCATATATCCAGGATTCATCACGTAAGCAAGTAGTAAATTTCAATTAATGATTAGAACTGTACTATGATTTCGGAGGACAAATTTTGTACTTACAATATTGATTTTTGAATAATACTATTTTTGTTTTTTTTTTATTTATTTATTTATTTATTTATTTATTTATCATACGCCAATCGACTATTTTAGTTTTAGTAACTACAAGTTAATTATATAGTAATGTAACTTAATAATGTTAAACTATGTTATTTTTACAAACACATACAAACACACATACGGGCACCTATACATACACTCGTACACACTTTTGTATTTCTTTTTTAATTTTTTTTATTTAATTATATATTTTTTAATTTATTTAATTATAATTATTTATATATATTTTTTTATTTAATTATAACGTAGTCATTAAACTATATGTACGTGATATATTTAGTTATTAATTTCCCCATTTTTTTAAGAAGATAATTCGATTTGATAATTTTATTACCTCGACGTTTCAAGTCATTCTCAATCGTTTGAGACCAAATTTGGAATAAAGTGTGTGTGAGCCAAAATTTGACTTTTCATCCACGTTTTCTCAAAAACGGCTTAACCGATTTGAAAAGTTTGAAAGCTATTCGATCTAACTCGATAATAACTAACGTTTCAGTTTTACCCAGAAATCAGCCGAGCCGCTTCTTTAAAATTTGCAAAAAGTGCAAAATTTTGCGTCTTTTTTGGACAAAAATCCTAACTCCATTTGAAAGTATTTGAAAGATCCTGAATAAAATCCTGATAATTAAGTAAATTTTTTACAAAGATCAGTCGAGTCGTTTCTGTGTAATTGATTGTTAATTTTTTTTTGACTATTCTGATGAAACTTTGTATGGCGATAGAATTCATTATCTTAATTACCATACTGAAATATTATAGGACTGCGAAAAATAGTTTAATTATAAAAATTAATCGAAATTTGAAGTAAACGACCGCGCTTTTAGAAAATACTTAATATAACGTGTTTGCTTTTCAATAATGTGTAATAATTTTTTTTTACTATATTTAATAATATGATATTATTATTAGTTTCTAACATCATGATGCCCTACAGAAACTCTTTACTACTTTTAAATTACTAATAATTTAATATATCGATATTTTATTAAGTTAATTAATTACACATGTCGAAATGTTCATACAACTTGCCATAAGGCTAAATGCCACTTACAACTAAATCATTTATTTTTTCAAAAACAAGCCGTAATCAATATTAATTAATTAATTATTATAATAATAATTAATTAAATAATTATTATAATAATAATTAACTAATTAATGTTATTAAAAATCATTTATATTTATGAATAGGAGTTGCAATTAAAATACAAATACTTAATCGCACGATTATCACAATTATTTAATAATTGCATCGAATAAATTGATTTGGTTGCATTTATATAAACTAAATTGGAATTTGTTTTATTTTATTAATCGATTTTTAGATTACTAATAATCACAATCTTTGCAATAAATTAATTAAATATGTACATAGCTCTCCAATAGCATATAATTTTAATGATAATGTATAACTATTTAACATATTTATATACATTCATAAATGTAAACAATATAAAAATTAATAATTAAATACATTAAAACTAGTATGGATTTTGCAGATTTGATTCCACTTAACCAGTTTTGTGATATTCTAGAATATATTTCTTTGCAATCTTCCATATTTTTTTTTAATTATAATTTTCATATCGAATTTCAATAAAGTACATAAACAAATCTCGAATTGGACTGCTATACGTGCTTTTATGAAAAAATCATTTAAAAACCCATAAATTAGAGACAAATCAAGAAATTTTGCACCTGTTATTCAAGATCATCGAAAATGAATTTTAGGGCCTAATTTTTAAGTATTATGTAACATTTTTAAAGTAGGCGAAAATATCAAAATTAACTAAATCACATGCGGCTATTTAATTTGATATTCATTTTAACCCATAGTATATATAGTTAACGAAATCTGTGCCCAAATTTATATTTTAATTTTTTTAAAATATAGTATAATTTGCATTTGATTATTCTAATTGCATTAATTTGAATCCCAAAATAATTAGCTATTTTAACTAACTTGTATGCAAACATTGTATTTTGAATTTTTGAAAAGTTCAGAATTTATGCAAACCATAATTGTTTTCAAATATAATACACTTTAAAATCACTGTTGATCAAAAACGTTATATATCTGCAAAGCTATATCAATTTTTTCAAATTTGATTAATATACAACTGTACTTTTATAATTTAATAAAATTTTGGTTTGGTTTTATCAAATTTATTCATTTTTGAGATTGTTTCGTATTATATCATAATGTATGATATATTATTCTTTATCATAATGTTTTAATTTTTATTTATATTCCTATATTTTTCATAAGTATGTTTGATTTTATGCTGTTAATAGCAATAAACCGTAAATTGTAAATATATTATAAGGGAATAAAAAACCTAAAAAATATTCAACATTTTTTACTAATCATTCAAAAAGTTAACTCGTTAACATCATATTTTTCACCGCAATACACTCTCAAAAATATTTCCCAAAAGCAATAAAAATATGTAATTTATCTCGGTACTAAATGTTATAATGACCTATATTACAAATGGTGCATGGAAAATAAAGGCATATCTTGTTGTAAAAATTAATGGGGCCCTTTCGCATACATTATTAATAGATATAATAAAAACATTTGGCCGTAATTACATACACCCTCACGCGATTGCCCTTATCAGTCGACTCTTATCGGAATATTTCTGGGACCGGCCCGAATAAAAAAAAAACGAAATGCACAACTTATTATTAGGCAAATTAATGAGGAAATATATTTCACCAACATTCGGTGGAAAATAGATTTTAATTGCAAAGTAATAAAGAGAAATTAGTATAGTATGCAAATTTACAAAGCAACAATTGGCAATAGTACTTGATTTCAAAAAATTATACTGGTTGGCATATCTGACATACTTAAACTTAAAATGTTCACTTCTGACTAATTAAGAGTTTTCAAAAATATGTTTTTATTATCATTGCACTTAAAATTAAAAGAATTTTAATTCTTTTGATTAGAAAATACAAAAAATTATGTTCTTCTAGGAAATATTCAAGTTGTGTTAATATTGTGAATACTTTTGTTACAGATTAAATTCTTACCAAGAAAAATATTATAGACTGTTCTGACAATCATATTCATATATGTCCTTTAACAATCGAATTTATATTTAAGAACTATTGAAACCAAAATACGAAAATTGTATCAGTACAATTATATAAATCCAAAATGAACTGAGGTTTGATAAAAGGAATTATTTTAGTTAGTGTGATGGTGTCCTCGTAACTTTGACCATGTTTTTTGTGGTACAAAAGTGAACAACCAAAGAAATGTGAAGCCAGAAAGTGTTGGATTGTTGTGAATTCGTACAAAAAATGTGTGCAAAAGAAGGATCTAAAGTTTCAAATTAACTATGGTGCAAAAAAGTCTTTGCGAGTTTGTATGTTTTGGCAAAGGATAAAAAGGTGAACTGGAACGAGGATGCCGAACAAGGATTCCCAAATGAGCCCCGCAAGGTAAATTATAATAAAAATTGGAAAATTGAAATTCTCCTAAAAAGCTTCATAGGGATTATTGAACATTTATTTGGTTTATCGTCAAATAAGAGATCGCAAAACAAAACTAAAATTTTCGCACTTATTAAGTTAAATATGGATTTTTTAAACAATTTTGAAAATTGGTAAGAATATTATTTTTACCGGGTTTTGAAATTATTTAAATTTTTTTTTTTTTTTTATTAAGGTAAATTCAAATTGGTTTTTGGGATTGGGATTTATTATTATAAAATTGGATTTTGGAATTTATTATTATATTTTTTTTTGCACTAGTAAAAACTAAATAAAACATACTAAAATTTAGTACAAACTGTTATACACACTTGGATATTGAAATTTCGAATAATTTGTAGTATATGCAATATTTGGATTTAGAACATTTTACAATTTTTTTCAAATAATTTTAAATTTTCATTTCGGACATTATAACTTCTGCACATTAGCTAAAACTGGATAAAATTTACTAGAGTCTTGTAAAAACTGTTCTATGCACCTGAAAGTTAAAATTTTGAATAATTCGTAGTTGAAATGCTGACTTTAGTATTTTGATAATTTGCATTATATGGAATGAGAACATTTTTTACTCTTTTTCAAAAAACTTTTCATTATTATTTTGGATATTATGGTTGTTTAACATTAGAAAAAACTAAAAGAAATATACTAAAATCTGGTAAAAACTGTTATATACACTTGTATATTTAAATTTAAAAAAAAAATCGTATTTGAAATGCGGACTTTAGCATTTTGATAATTCGCAATATTTGGATTATGAACATTTTTATTTTTGTTAAAATAACTTTTAATTTTTTTAGAGCATTCTAATTTGTTCGCCCTAATCTAAACTCGTGAAAAATTACTAAAATCTAGTAAAAACTGTTATTATTATCTGGATATCAAAATTTTAATTAAAATCAGTTGTGTATGCACTTTTACATTCATTAAAATCAGAGGCACTTTTACATTCAAACAGTTATATAACTTTTTGTTAATTTTATGTTGTTTATTTTTTATGACAAATGAATAGGTAAAGTATATCATTTGCCAAATAAACTATAAAAAAAATAACAAAAGAAATATTTTATTATTTCTACCAATCCAAAATAACTCTTCGGTATCACTTTATCCTTTACTATGTATCACCCTCCGATGTGAATGATATAGCATTCGTTTTTATCGTGATGCAGAATGATGTGGATGCTTTAGCATTTAAATTTTAAAGTCAAAGTAAATCTTTCTGAATTCAATTTTATATAACCTCACAACTTTATCATTTACCGTAGTCAATAATATTAGCTTGTACAAGCACATTGCGTTAAATAGTAGCGTATTGCTTGTCGTGGATGCTATAGCATTCATCGTATATAACTACTAAAATATGATAATAGTATTTTTGAATTATCTTTTTCCGTAGTCACTAATTATCTTGAAGCATCCAAATTACGGCAAATAGAAGCGTAACACTTGGCATGTATGCTATAGCATTCATCGTATATAACGACTAAAATATGATAATAGTATTTGTATTATCATTTCCCGTAGTCACTAATTAGTTTGGGCAAACAAATTGCATAAAATAGAAGCGTAATACTTGACGTGGATGCTATAGCATTCATCTAGATATACCATTAAAATATAGTATTTTCGTATTATTTATCTTTTCCCGTAGTCACTAATTATCTTGAAGCATCCAAATTGCGGAAAATAAAAGCGCAATACTTGACGTGGATGCTATAGCATTCATCTAGTATATACCATTAAAAATATGATAATAGTATTTTCGTATTATTTTATCTTTCCCATAGTCACTAATTATCTTGAAGCATCAAAATTGCGGAAAACAGAACCGCAATACTTGACGTGGATGCTATAGCATTCAAATTTTACAGTCAGTTGTTATGAATTTAAGTTTATATACATAACTTTACAACTTTATCATTTCCCTTAGTCAATAATTAGCATGGAAGGCAAAATTTGTGAAAATAGAAGCGTAATACTTGACATGGATGCTATAGCATTCATCGTATATAACGAAAAAATTATGATAATCTGACTACTCTTATAAACAATGTTTAATCAAACTAAGGACATCATGAAAAATTTATAAATAAAATGACTGTCAATTTTTGTACTTTGCTCCAATTTTTACTATCAACAAACGTATTAATGTGTTTGACTATTGAATTGGAACTTCTAGTATAATTTCTAGTATTTTGATGGTTGATAGTAAAATGGATAAACCGTTATTTTTCAACGGAGATATTCTACTAGTTGCAAATATGCGACCCAGCATATCTAAGCTGCTATATTGACAAAATTCTTCAACAATTTCAACATTTTTCATGAAAAATTCTTCTCCCAGTGATTCAATTCAACTTTCTTCATATTATACGCTGCACACGCAATAATGTAGATATTTTTCTGTTCTGTATTTCTTTCGATACATACAGTATGTTAGCTCGTAACTCGAATATTTACAAAGTGAAGGCAAGGTCTCGTCTTCTATAGAAGCACTACCGTTCCTTCGCTGGCACAAAAGGGATTTATGTATTTTGAAATTGTTGCGATAATATCAGAAACTTGCATTTTCCGTGCAAGTTTCCACGGTATCTGCTTTGTGGATTCGCCCGTCAGTAGCCCGAGGATGTTTTCACAAAGGTTAAGTGTCCCACCTGCGAAACTCGCCTGTTTTCGAACAGAGATCCTCTCTTTGCTTCAAAACAGGACAGACATGGATTTGTAATGGAACTATTAAAATTAGAACTAGGAGTGCGTGGTGAAGTAAATTGCTGAAACTTCTAGAACCGTAATATACAATTTTTAAGTTTCAAGATTAAATTTTTGAGAATTCTTAGAAAATTTAAAAAAAAAATCATTTAAAAAAATTAGATTTTTTTTAAATTTATATTTGAAAATTTTGAAAAAATTACATTTTAAAAAAATTGATTTTTATTAAATTTACTTACTGTACTTCCCGAACCGTAAAATACGATCTTATTAGATTTTTGAGAATTTTGAAAATTTTGTAAAAATTCGACATTTTAAAATAAATAGATTTTTTTAAATTTTCATTTTAAAACTTTGAAATTTCTTGCAGTTTTGTAACCCATTCTACTTGGTTAAAACATACTATGAAAAATGTCTACAACATTTGTTTGAACTATAATAGTGAATTCTAAGCATTATGATTCTTGGTATCAAATTCAAAAAAAAAAAAAATATGAAGAAAATTTGCACTAATTATTAAAATTTGATAATTTGATATGCATATGTTCAATGATTTTAAGAATCTCCGAACTCGATAGACCTATCTTCCTAAAAAATTATCCAATTCTTCACCTTCGTTTCGTGAAATGTTTTTTGTTTCATTCAAATCAGTCGCTCGGTTCACCCAAAACGGAATTGGCATTTTTTGCATTTTTTGACTAGACCTGCCTTTGCCAAAAACTGATCAGCATGTCTCCCCGTAAATACGAAACGAATGTTTTTTGAATAATTCAAATCGGTTGATCTGTGCTCTCGAAATCGTCTACAAAAAATTGTATCCACACACACATCCATTTTTTCTAAGGTATGCTAAAATGTTCAGAAACTTGTAAAACGTAAAGATATGTAACAAAGTATATTCCTGTTTTTTTTTAAAAAATACTTTTTTATTAAATATAATTAAATTATTTAATAATTTATTATTAAATATAATTAAATTTTGACAGTTTTAGAATTCATTATTGGCCTATTTAATTTATATTGCTAAAAATCAATTTTGTCTTAAAGCAAATTGCTGGAACTTCCTGTACCATAATTTTCGAAGAATAAAATTTAGTTAAAAATATATTTTTTCGAAAACTAAAAAAAATGGAAATCTTTCCCCAAACAAGCAGAAAACTCTCCGTATATACATACACATACGCATCTATTTTTTCTAAGGAATGCCATAATGTTCAGAAATCTTCAAATCATAAAGATACTTTTGAAATTTCATAATATAAAAGTTCAAAAAATTCAAATCGAGTTCGAATTCTTGAATAATTTGACTATCATCGTTGAAACCCAAAATTTGGAAATAGATTATGTGTAAATTAAAATTTTTGTAAAAAAAATCAAAAGATTTGAATCGTCATGAAATAACGATCAAAATTATTTTAGAATTTTTTCGCTTTATTTTATATTTGTCTATCGCAATTTTTTTTTTGGATTGTTCTGAACATAGACTCCAAATATAGTTATGATAAATTATATGCGGATCTGAAAATATTCTAGACGAATTCTTATTTTAAAACCTTTAACTCTCTCCCATACTCTACCATTTAAATCGAGTTCGGAGGAGCTCAGAGCCACGAAAAACTTTCCTTTGCCCTTAGGCGGCTTTCTAAAAAGACGAAAAACTTATCTATCGAAATAAGGGAAAGCTTTCCACTCGTCGTAGGTACTTTAATACTTTATTCTTTATTTTTGTTGATAATGCAAATATTAAGTTACGAGGATTCGGGCGGTTTCATATGGAAGGTAGTAAAAATAATATGTAAATATTGAAATGTAGCAGCTAATTATTTGGAAGTAATCTAAAAATGAGTTACTAGATGTATTGTATCTTATACTTTTTGCAACACCCTGTCATTTTTAGGTGAAACTTCTTAATACGTTTGCGGACGTGAATGCTATAGCATTTATTTTCATTGTGATATAGAATGACACGAATGCTACAGCATTCAAATTTTTAAGTCGATTATTATTATTTGAATTTAATTTTATATAACTTTATGTTTTTGTAATTAGTATACTTGAATGTAATGACTAACTGATTCTTGAGGTATTTCCGTATTATTTTATCTTATCCCGTAGTCACTAATTACCTGAGGCAAGTACATTGCGTGTTATACTTGACGTGGATGCTATAGCATTCATAGTACATAACGATTCAAATGTGATAATCTGACATTTCTTATAAGCAGTAAATAATGCTATAGCATTTATGTTTAATCAAATGTCGGATATCACAATTAATTTAAAAACAATGGCTGTCAGTTTTTTTACATTTCTCTCAATTTTTTTTACTGTCCTCGAACGTGTTAAACACTAATTTTTATTTATAATTGTACTACTCATAAAAGATTACACATAGGTGAAATAGATGTTTTGTTAGTATTTGACAAAATATTTCTTATGATATTTTTCTCTCTAATAAAAGTACATTCTGAACAAACTAGATAAAATGAAAATCATGATATCAGTTTTATTCTTGTTCTTAGTTTTTTACGTAGGATTTAACATATCAACTTCTATTTAACTTTTCCGAGTTTCGTCTTTAAATAAAGTTTGTTATCGGCAAACACAAGTTTTAAAGAGAATTATTCCGTTTGTCTATTTTTACTAGAATACTTTTTTAGTGTAATTTGAAGTAGTAGTAGTATCTTGGAAAAAGATAAATTTAACGTCCTTTGTAATCGACATATTAATATCGAATAAATTTGATACTGATGAAGTATTATTTGTTAGCAGAATTTTCCAATAATTAGTTTACCATAATTTATTAACTGATAATGCACACAATTTTTTAAAAATATACTTTTTAAAATTAAAGTCTTCAATTATTTCAAAATAGTTCAATACTCAATCTAATAATAAATTTAACTGTTATTCACTATCCTGACCACGATTTTTAAATTAGGTTTCGTTAAATTCAATTTTTGCATTTCTTTTTTGAAAAAGTGCATAATTTAAAGAGAAATGATATTCAATTTATTTCCTATCTGAATTACAAGCTGTCTTATAATTAAATAAATATTCTTGTTAGAGAACCACCCAGTAAAAAGTTTCTGAATATGTGTAAGTAAATTTGATGCAGAGTAAATAATATGCGGCATTAAAGTTAAAAATCGATGTCAATAGTAAATAATCCAGTTACAAAATTTCATCAATTTTTTTAAAATTTCATACTGCAATCTACTTTTTATGAATAATAAGCAGATGATCCCAATAATAAATTTATTTTTCATAAATATAAATATCAATACATTTTCTTGCGACTCAATTAACCTCCCCTCGATCCTTTTATCAAACAAATATTTGAAGTAACAATTTCTGTGCGCAGATGTGACATCGAATTTCAAGTGTAACTCTAAATTCATTGAAAAAAGAGGAATAGTATTGACAGAGGGAAGAAGTGCATATTTGCTACAAGTGTATTCCGTAATAAAAATGCCAAATAAACTAAACGCCTCATGTGTACTATGTAGTACTTGTTATTCATCCCTGCTTCATATTCGATGTGGATGAGATGTCGCAAAATCGACTACAATGGAATAATGCAAGGTAGTCAGAAATTGAGAGTATGCAGGAGAAATAGTCTAACAGCTAGGGTAAAAGATTTTTTTTGAACTTTCCTTAAGTTTTTGCCAGAAAATCCGAGGAGTTCATTTGATACGCTCTCGTATGTATGAATGTGTGTATTGATCTAAATACGTAAGTATAAATTGAACCAATTCACCAAAAACCTATTTTAGTTTAATATATTCAGATCTATAATTTCTAGTTAAATCTGATGTCAATACTGCGTGATATCGAGCTGTCCAAAGTGGACAACTTCTTTATAGCAAATTACTGCGAAGTATGTGGAAACACATATTGAACACAATTTCAACTAGTATAGTTAATCTGAAATATTGAGCCAAAATTTTGTGTGTAAATACAATCTAAAATTTCCATAATAATATAAAATCACAAGGTTCGCTCATGTATTTTAATTTTAATTCTTATTATCACCAGCTCTCCGTCTATAAGAGTATTAAAGAAAAGTGACGCGCGAATCGAAGGAATAAATGCGTTCGAGCAAAACCAATAAGAAATTATTGCTTCCGATAAAAATGTATTATTGTTAGGATCGTTACATAAAATATTATTTTTATATCATTTTTGTCGCGCTTCAAAATAGTTCTATTCTACAAGGCGAAAAATTATATTTGAAAAGTTGAATGCGCAGCATGTATCGAATTGCCTTCGTACTTATTTCTTCAGTATTGCAATGATGATACAGAGAAAAATATCTTTAGAATAAATTGCAAAGAAAAAGGATATTATAGAACTAAGGAATAAAATATTTGAGATATTGGAAAATGAACAATCTGAAGATAATTGGAGTATGTTATGATTTAAACCCTTCTTCTAAACTATATAGTATATATTGCCAATTTTAATTATTTTGTGTTACTCAATCAGCAGGAAAATATGTAATATTTGTATGTAGCATGCAAATTAAGGAGTAAGAACTTATTGTATGGATGTCACACATTCCAGTAATATGTTCCAAAATAGAAGTATTTAGGTTTAACTCCATGAGATGAGATTTTGCTGACTAATTTATTAACATGCACGTTAATTCTATTTATGATTCCATTATTATATTTAGAAGCAACTATTGCAATTTATTTTGCTATTGTGAGCAAGCCTATATCTTGGTGAATTATTCATATTGGCCCGTAACGAGAAGCGTTTAAAATTTGTCTCAAGATTTTATTAGGCAGTACCCCAAAGTTGAATACCGTAGGTCCACACGGGTTTGATCTTT
Organism: Ctenocephalides felis; assembly: GCF_003426905.1. Classification (NCBI taxonomy): domain Eukaryota; kingdom Metazoa; phylum Arthropoda; class Insecta; order Siphonaptera; family Pulicidae; genus Ctenocephalides; species Ctenocephalides felis. The sequence continues at coordinate 70,873,253 of NW_020539725.1, forward strand.
ACCTTATATATTAGTTTTTTGTTCTAAATTTACTTAAAGAAATGACCACGATCCACACATCAACCCTGGTATTCAGATAAAAAATTACAGAAAGTGCATAAATTTCAACCCTGCGTATATATCCGTCGCGTGCACGTCTTTCTTCTACCCTGGTCCCGTTTTCTCGTCACGTTCTTCCTTAGCAGCACCTGGCGTCTTATTCTGCGTCTAAGAAGACTCACCCTTAAATTTTTCGCCCTGAACACTGAACTAACTCACAACAGCCCTTGCCTTGCCTTGCTGCTTCCTATATATTTTCCGTTCTTTCCGAATATATATCCGTGAAAGTGACATACGTGCTCGACGATTCTAATGCGAACCAGAGACGACTGCAAATATATCGGCCAACAACTTTTATTTATATTTTTCTCCTACTGAGGTAGAGGAAGAGATAGATGAAATGGTAGAATTGAAATATTGTTTCTCGGTCTTTATCAGTTGTAAATATTTTATTACTGATTTGCGAATGCTATGCTCTTTAAAGTTTCCAGTGTCATTTTCAATCTGGTATATTTTCATTGACTTCCTTCTAAATGTTATGGAATCAATTTTCTCCAAGTATGTAATATTTTGTTCATCGCCCTCCTTCGGATCGCCGGAATCCTTTCTAATTTTATCTTTGAAGTGCTCGCATCATTAGGTTAATTATGAAAATCTCTTTGTGCGTCGCTGGCAATAAATAAACACGGGTTTTCTAAGAATGAACGAATGAATGATCTGACTTCTGAAAGCGTTGCGTAATGAAGTGTTAGCCCCGATCCTTGGATCCTATCCACTATCCGATCAGATAGCTTTAATGAAATCACCGACCGTTATACGTTTTCACGCTTTTGTTGCAGACTCTCCTCTCTGTAGATTGGGGATAAATATATGTTTATACATGGGATATGGTGAGAGACTTGGTGATGAAATTTTAATGGACAAAAATTCCTACATTTTTATACTATTTTATTAACGTTTCGTATGATAGGTTATACGAATCGCCAAAAATCGAAAATGAAAATTTTTGCAATTTTTACTTTGCAAGGCTTCCTGAACATTTTGGCATAGCTTAGAAAAAATGGATGTATGTGTGTGTGAGTATCTATGTATGTGCGGATACAAATTTTCGTTGATTTAGGGTTATCCGATTAGAATATTTCAAATAACCTTTTTTTTAGATTGTGCTAACGATGTAATGATTAGTTTTTTTTTTGAAATCAGGACCAACAGTTTCAAAATTCTGATAACAAATCAGGATTTTCAAAACGATTTACGTTTTAGATTTTTACAGATTTTCGAGAGATTTTCAAAGTTTTCGATTTTTTTGGCTAAAAATTATGAAAACTAATTTTACAAAATTGATGTATGTATATGTATGTATTTGTGTGTACGTGTGAGTATGCATTTATGCGCGGATACAAATTTTTGTGGACGATTTCCAGAGCTAGGTTTATTCGATTAGAATGATTCAAATAACATTTTGTTTGTGCTAACAGTATGAAGATAAAATGATTAGTTTTTGGGGATAGCAGGTCCTGCAGTTTCAAAAATTTGATAGAAATTCAGAATTTTCCTAAAAATCCAAGCTTAGATTTTTTCAAATTTTCAAGAGATTTCTATAGTTTTACTTCTTTTTGTAAAAATTTTTGAAAATCAATTTTGTAAATTGTAAATGAAATTTTTTTTTACAAAATTTGAAATTGATTTGGATAAATTTCAGAACTTTTAAATATAGGTTCCGAGGGATTTTCAAAGTTTTAATTTTTTTTAACAAAATTTCGAAAACAAATTTTCTAAAGTTTTTGAAACAGTAAATGTAATATTTTACAAAATTCGAAATTGTTTTGGACAAATTTCAGAAATTTTAAATATAGGTATATTTGAGATAAAAGAGTTTCACTTTGCAATTCAATTTCCAATGTTTACATATTTAATCTAATTTTTAGAAATATGAGATAAGGTCCTTGCTTAAGTTTTGTTTTTATGTTAATGTTTCTTATAAACATATATGAAGATCGTCGCTCAAATATAAGTACTATAAAATATGAATGATAAAGTTCACAGTATTTATAATAATCTAAAAATATTAAACAAGCGTTATATCATTAATTTTTATTGATTGTTGATTATTTACTTTTCATTATGAGTGTGAGTACTTCCCATTATGTGAGTTATAGTAATCGTCCAAAAATCTAAAATAAAATTTTTACGTTTCAAAGGTTTCTGAACATTTTGACATACCTTAGAAATAATAGATTTATATATATATGTGTGTGTGTATACAATTTTTGTCGGCGTATTTGGGAGCACCGCTGAACCGATTAGATTGATTCAAAAAGCATTTCACTTGTATTGAGGTAAGAAAGTTTGCAAAGACAGGATTAGCAGATTCGGAGATCCAGAAAATAGCTGTAAACGTCAAATATTTTTGACAATATGTATTAACCGATAGGAATGTGTAACACAAGCTTTCAAAGAAGTTTAAAATTTTCAAAATTAAAAAAAAAACAAAAAATTTTAGTATTTTAAAATTTGAAAAAAAAAATCATATTGTCAAATTGTTCAAAAAATTTCAAAATTTTCAATCAAAATTTGCCTCATACACATTTTAAAAAAAAAATTGTACCAAAGTAGTTTAACGTGATAGAATTTCAAAAGTATAATAATTTTTAAGACATCTATTTAGACTGAAATCTGTATATTTTAAATGTCGCGCTGTTTTTGAATAATTTTCCCATCAATGCTGTTCCTATTACGACTATCGGCATAAATAAATGTACATGCATCAACGTTATAATTTGGCCATGGCTTTAGTTCACCCCGATGTGTTTCATATTGTTGCAAAAAGGGCACCGCCCGTGTCGCCCTTAGCCTCGTGTTCGGCGACTTTTGATTGAGGGTTGTATTCCGAAATTTATACATGATTCTACATCCCTCGTGGTTGACATAATAAGTATATTTACTGCGGAATTAAGGTTTTTGTGTATACTTTGAAATCCGCCTCTATGTCAGCGGGTGTTGCATTTGATGCAGTTGTAAAGGAGCATGAAATATTTTATTTGGATATACTGATATACTAGTAGATTGCATAAATCCTAAATTTTTGAAAACGTGATTGTAGATGTTATTAATATATTGTATATAAAAAATAAATCAGTAAAGGTGATTGGGTACGGTTGTGTCAGGGTACGGTATTAACAGTCGTCATAAAACCATAACGATTTTTCCTTAGAGACACCATTGCCCTTATATAGCAAGAAGTTACTTTTTTTGTTCAATCTTTGTTACTTGTATATATATAAATGACTTTGTTTTAAATTTTAGTGAATTTTGATTTAGGATTTATTTTCTATTTTATGCGTTATTTTTCTATTTTTCTCAAGTAGCCCATTCCAGATGCTGCAGATTTGGTAAAACACAATATGATTGATTGATGTGGGTATGATATGTCAAGGGTCATTAATTTTGACTGACATATTGCTTAACCAAGCTATAAATACCCTTACGCATATGTCTGGTATTGATTCAGTATTCATACTTGAATATACACATGACAATTTGATTATGTGAATAGTAAATGATTTGATTTTTGCTTTATCATACCTTATGATGAATTTTTTTTACTGAATTAATAATCCTTGTAAAAATTTACTAAATGCAAGTGCCAGGGTTATAGTATCATATTGATATCCCCCCGTTTTTAATTAATTTTTAATTAATTTTTTAATTTTTTTAGTACATGTTGTAATATACAAATTGTTATAATACAAAATTTAGTTAGATTATAAGAATTTATGAAAATTAATATTTTTTAAACACCAATTCAACTTAGTTGTTTCTAAACTGGGATGAGATTTGCTTAGAAAATTTGTTAAATCTTGTTTTATTGAAGTTTTAATAAGGATAGCTCTTTTAGTTTTTGACATTTTAATAAATCTTTTAGTTCTATTATTCAGTTAAGATTAAAAAAAAAACTCGTAAAGAATGTAATGATTGCAATTATGGTTATGTTGGAAAAAGTTCTTCCGATATTAAAAAAATTAATGGTGTATATGCATATTTCTAAAAAAGCAAAACAATTCAAAACTATGATTTCCGAACATATAATTAGACACAGACACAAATTTAATACAAATTATCTTGCCGTCCTATAAAAAGCAAAATGTAGATTTTAGACCTAAATTTACCTCAACTAACACTTATTATTGGTAATAAACAATTCTAGTTTCAGTTTTTGATATAGTATAAAATTTAATTCACGTTTGTAAATCTGATTTATTTCTAAAATTTTGAGTTTATATTTTTTTTGAGCTTTTACTCTTCATAAATACTTGATGCGCTACTCATCATATTAATTTTAGTATTTTTTTATATATTTATATAATTTTTAACGAAATTGGCAATAAATAATAATAATGATTATATAAGTATTTATATTATCCTGTAAAAAAATAATTTTTTCATCAGTTCATCACTTTTTTCAATATATCAAAATTGAAAAGGTTTACTACTGGGTAACCTTTTAGATCTAAGTTTTAATATTTCATTTTTCATCGAAATTACTGAAGGTCTTCCTTTTTATAAAGACAGTTTGTAATTCAATAAAGAGAAATAATTAAAAAAAAAAGCTCATCACTTAAAAAAATCGTTTCGTTAAAAATATCTTATCAGTATATTTTTGGAAGTTCATTCTGTTTATTAACAAACTTTGAACTATGTGTTTTTTTGGTGAACTAAGACAATTAATGTAATTTAATTTGGATTAATTATTAATTGACATATTGCAAGTTGTAGAACTAGTAAAATTGCAGAATTAATTGGTACTTAAAAGTGTATCCACTATAATAGACGTCAAATTTAAATAATTCATACATCCCTTAAGACCAGTTTCTTAACCATTAATTTGCTAATTATCAAACATAACTCACATATCTCAGTTGAAATTATTATACTTGACACTATATAGTTAAAAGATCAAAATGCACCACTGCCCCTAATGTTACATCATAATGCACAACTACCCCCCCATTTGGCAATAAATCTCTTGTGATTATTCACACTATATTGCACCCACAAATATTAATTCACTTTTGTCTCCTCATGGTTACTTAATGCTGCATTCGTGTTTTGTATTAATTAAAGTCAACATTTTTATATTACTCAACATTAATAATTTGAATGAGCTCATAATGTTATGTGGAATTGTTAGGACGATTAGTAATTAAACTACTTTGTTATGTAATAAGAAATATTTTAATTGTATCAAAAAATGGTAAACAGATTATGTGGTTAATTCTGGGATAAAATAAAAATGTAATAAAAATGCTTTGTTACAGGTCTATGTTTTTATGAATTTGCAGTAACAATTTACCAGGCGTTTTACACATATAACCTAACCTGGCATGACATGAGATTTTTATTTCCCATTTAAAAATAATAGTCGTGAAGGATAAAAATTGTATTTTTACGTATTAGTAGAATTAAAATAGGTCGTTAGGATTTTTTTAAATCGATTTAGTTTAAATTTTATCTAACAATATTCTTGTTAGTCCCCTAAGATACTCAGTCGTCCTGTTTTTATATCTCTGACTATGTCTAAGTGCATTTCTGATGGAATTTTCAGAAAATATAATAAAATGCAATATTTCCAATCCCATTCCAATCTCAATAATATTATTATTCATGAAGTGTACAATATTGTATATATGTTACCTGATTTATTATCCGTACAAACAGGTACATCGATTTTTCACCAACAACTCATCTCGAGAATTTTGTTTTACGACCGATATCATAAATTCGCATATCTTTTGGGGATTTTGATATAGCACATGGGTTAGTGAGAAAAGATTTTCTTTATACGAAAAAAAAGTTTGAGGAAAAATTATGAAAAAAACGTAAGATTCTCTGAAAGTGGCTGAATCAAGGTATATACATTGAATCATTTTTACGAGTAAATTCAAGAAGTAGTTAACACTAAAATATTGAAGTAAAATTTTTTTATTATTTTCCTATTTGTTTATTTATTATATTTCTTCGTTTAATTGTTTTTCACATATATATTTAAATTTGAACTGTTGCATTATTTTATGAGTTACATAACCTTCTTGAAACTTGGATCTGAGAAATTGTTAATGTCTGTGTTGATTGTTTTTTGGGTTAACGATATAATCTTGTTAGCAGCAATTAATAAGTAAATCTAAAATAAATTTTATTAAATTATTTTCTCGAATGTATTTTTTGTTTCTTTATATTCTTGTATAGATTTCACTCAATTTTCTTAGCCCTAAGTCTATCTAACCTATTCCACTCTTCGGAAAGCAGGCTTTAAAAATTATCTTTACTGGAAAAACGTAATAGCATTTGCGTATCGGGGTTGAAAAAAAAAATGACGAGACGCAGATACACACAGTAGGATTTCTGTGCAAATCGCAAGCGATCTGTAAAGGTATAAATTTTCTCCATCGAAACCATATTGCGCATGAAATATGATGGCCCTCTTGAATTTCCCAAAAGGGAGCTGGGGGTAATAAATAAAGAACAAAAATATATTTTATATTTTGTTAGATTTGTTTAAATTTCACCCGAAGAGGACAAGGAATACATGTCACATATAACAAAACTGGTAAATAATTGCTTATGTTCAACTTACAGAAAAATAACAAGCAAAGTGATTTATACAAATTTGTCTGTATACCAATAAAAATTATTATTGAAAGATGAACAAAAAATTTTACTTTTGGCTCTTTAAAAGCAATGCGGTCTACAGATGGTGTTAATATAGGGCGCTGACTCAAATGGAAACTTGTTCAAACAAACATACTTCATTTTTCTCGATTTTTCAGAATCAACATAATTTGTCTATTATGATGACTGTCACTTCCGTAACCTGGCACAACCATATCCAGACTCCCCTACACGTAATCTAATTTTTTCTACCGATATTTTCTATTTTCCGTCAGCTTCCCAGCCCCAAGTTTCCTAGTTCTCTGTCGACTTTTCGGTGGATTGTATTTTATTATAATTCAAAAACAGCCGCCGTCGCTGGGATTTTCAACCCTGAACTTTTGAGACATGACTTGTGTTCCAACAACGCAGAAATGATTTAAACTTTGTATAGGAACGCCAAGCCTCCTCGTCTTTATATTATAAATTCTGCTTATACCAGCAACGACTAACATGCATGTTTGGAAACTAGAAATATAAAGGGACAGGGTGGGTTGTAGTAAAAAATATTTTTTTTAATAAATTTTTGAACCAATACAAAAAATTATGCAAATATGCCCCATAGATAACCTTCACCATTACATCAATTTTAATTGTTTCTGCACTCCTTTGGGGCGCCACTAACTGTAGCTCGTAAATTTACCCGTAGGTTCAATTCTATATAAGATTTATATAAATATAAAGTATAGAAACGATCAAATTTATTGATTTGTTTAAATGACATAACGAAATATACGTGTATAAATAATATTTTTAACTTATTCACAAATATGTTTTCACAAACAGATATAAAAAACATATTGAACATTTAAAGTACGTGTATTATAATAAAAGAATCAGCTCTATAAAAAGAGTAATAGAATTTGGGCATATTAAATCATGTGTTGAGTGTGAAAAACACTAAAACAGAGTAAAACACATTTATTTTTTGTTTACTCTAAATGATATACACTACAAATTTAATTAAAAATTATAAATAAGAAACTAGAAATCTAAGATATCCTTGAAGAAATAGATGCCCAATTTTGCGAAATTTTGAAAAATTCTACATATTAATTATAATTTACTAAATTTTTAATTACGATTATGGGTTATTTTTCTTCTAATATTTGTTTAAATATATTAGCATACTTTTATCGCTCTTGAATTTTTTTGAGAATATGTGTTACATATTAGGAAGTGATCAGTAATATATATTCTTTGTATATATTAATAAAATGATTTCTCATAAGTCATTTCTCATATATTTACCATGTTGATAATATGTTAAAAAATAAAATTGAAAAGTACATCATGAGGTCTTTAGTTTCTCCAATATAAATAATGAAAAAGATTTGCGAAATATCACTTGGGAGAGGGAGGGCTACAGTAAGGTATCACGTGATTTTGTTTTACCTTTTTTTTAAATCCAAACATTTTCAAAAAAATCAAAAATTTTACCATTATTTTCGTAACTTAAACACAGGTGAGTTTTGTGAAGAAGAGGGGTTAATTTTGAATATCACCACTTATCACCAAGGGGGGAGGTCCAAAAATCCTTAAAAAGTCGATCACGTGATTATTAGATGCCTCCTCTGCAATCTGAAAATAAATAAAATTACAACTAATCATTTTAGAAATACTTTAACGTTTATTCTTGTATTGTCATTATAGTTAGTTTGTTTAATTGATTCTTGAAAGATTTATTCAAAGACTGTTTGTTTCAACTTTTTTATTGAATCTCCGAAACCGCTTTACCTGCCTTGCTTAAAACTTAACCATTTTTTTATGTCAATACAGGTAAAACGTTTTTGAATCATTCAAATCGGTCGCTCTGTACTCAAAAACTGGACTATATTTTTGAAACGGTTGGTTCTTTACTGAAAACTCATAAGCACGTTTTCCCATCAATAAGAATTAAATGTTTTTTTAATTATTCAAATCGGTTGATCTATGCTTTAGAACTCGTGGACGAAAATTTGTATCCGAGCATACATATCTATACAGGCACACACACATACATTCATTTTTTTTAAGGTATGCCAAAATCTTCAGAAGACCCTAAAATGTAAATACATACAAAAAAATCATTTTCTAAGTTAAAAATCCTTCGGTTAAGATTCGGATCTGTTTTTGCATACACTTTTTGCAAAGTTCTAAACTTCGCGCAAAAACAACTTGGTCTTAACGAACAGCCTGTCTCATTACATTACGTCCACTCGTATAGTTCTATTTTTCGGGGTCCCTGTTTTTTTTGCTCCTCCACTAAACATTTGTTCGTTATAAATATATTATAATGAATTATGTACCTACTATATTATATAAAGGGAGATGTGGCTCACAAGTATCGTGTTCGAAAGCAGTTTCGTTCTGTTTTATTATCGAATGCCCTATTGATAATCGTTCAGAAAAGTTGGAAGGAAGTGCAGAAATAAATATTAACTTTGATTAAACCAATTAGTTAATGGACTTTTGACACACGAAAGATAAAGTGGTTCTTGTAATGTTTTTCTTAAGATTTTGAGGGAATAACCGTGATTTACGTTTTGTAGTAATTATAATACCTTGAAAAGTATTATAATTATTACGGTCTACTTATGTTCCTGCACTTAAAATATTTTTTATTGATGCTTTTCAGAGTACTGGATTATTTTGCTGCTAATAATTATAGTCGTAGTATTTTATAACTTTTTGGAGGAAAACTTTGTATTCTTCGTAAATAAGTGTTGAAAAATTTATTCGACGATTTTACTCATGTTTTGCATATTGATAAAATTTATGGTCTACTATATGAACAATCTAAAATATTACAAGCCTACGAAAAGTGTTTAAATTATAAAAATCATGAAAGTTAGGAATAATCAGCGTGCTCTCAAGATATATGTCCTATGGTATATATACATCATTGTATATTCTGTTTTATGTTTTGTATTGATCACCGTTGTCTTGTCGTCTACATTTAAATAATATATTTAGAATCCAAATTGTAATGAAATGTGTTAAATAAATTAAATTATTACGATGACAGGATATTTACACGAAGTTTAATTAGAAAAAAACGCACTAATTAGTTTTATTAAAAAATATCTTTATATTTGAAAATAAATAGTTCAAAATTTTATTGACACTCTTTTAAGATCTTAATTGTTATTAAGACTATAATTAATGTATTTTGAGCAATTTATGTAACTTGACTTTAAACAAGGTGCCACTTACACCTAGTTTATACTAATATTGCTTGTAATCAAGGGATTTCAGTATAAATTAATTTTGATATTGAATGAATAAATTTTTCATGCTAAAAATGATAAAAAGTAATTTGTTAATTATTCTTTGTGAATTTTATCTGAACATCTATTTACAGTATTTATTGATAATCAATTATATTTTTATAAATTTTATTATTGAAAAACAAACTAAATTTAAATTGATTATAAAATATTAAAAAAAACTATTTAATTTTTACGTTGGATAAAAGATAGAAACTACCCGTTTTCAATATTGTGAATTTACCTTTTAAATTTGAAGAAAAAAAATACAGAGGATTAATTATAAGCATATTTTACTTATGCATGTCTATAATAACCAAAGCATTTTAATATACACCAAACATTATTCAAAATATGAATATTTTGATCATTATTGGTATCAATACTTGAATGATATTTTCTATAACTCTCTACAATATTTATTTATTACTCATTTTTTTATAATGAATTGATCAAATATTTTACCTTTTTTACAATTCTGATTAAATGCGCAAACTGTTGGTAAAACTTGCCAACAAACTTCAGTACATTTTTTTTTTAAGGAATAATGAATAAAAAAAAAATACCACAAACAAAAAATGTCATAGTTTGACCAAACCTTTTGGTTGCACTTGAAATCTTGTAATTTTCAAACAATGTGAGATATTTTTTTTTAAATTTTTTCAAAGCTGTTATTGCTTGACGTGTAGTTCTGGGACACCCTGTATATATTACACATAAAGTTAAAAATGCGTCCTTCTTATCCTTTATCCTATTTAAGGCATTCTTTCAATTTGATTCTTAATCAATTTTGATATAAACCGCAGCCTAATTATCTTTAAGATAATTTGGATCATCTGTTTGTGGAATTGGAATTGCCCCCAAATGCATTATGTACGCCAAAACCACCTAAATCAAAAATTGTAAAAAGAAAAATATATAATAGAAATATTCTTAACTAAAATAATAATATACTAACCAAAGTTTAATTGATAAAACTTAACCCCAATAACCGAAAAATGGTCATACTTTCACCAAAGCTCTAGGTTGCACGTAAAAGCTCATAACTTTGAAATACAAACTAATTTTTTTCCATTGACGATGAGTTCTGGGACACCTTGTATATTATCATTTTTTATAGAGTAACCATAAAAATTATGAAATAAATATTATATATGTAATAAAATACGCTTGATTGTCTCCACAAGAAACAATCGTGCCAGTATCTCATTCCGCAATTTCTTTTTACTACCAAGAACGCAAACTTCGTTTGCAGTTAATATTTAGAAAACACTTCTCTCATCCAGTATAATATTTTCCTTTTATTCTGATAAACGATAATTTCAAAATTTATATCCATTTAACTACTCCATATAAGTTAAAGTTCTTACTCTCTGGCTGCACTCAGCTCAAGTAAACTAATAAAAATGTCAACTGTGTTCTTATTAATAATGCGTTGCAAAGCTTTTGTAATATCTTTGAGAAAAATACGAAATACATCAGATGAGGTATAGGTTTTGTTAAGATGTTATGATTTTATTAAAAATCCGGATGATATATGAATCATGTGAAAAATGTAGGAAACAAAACGAAAGGCGACGTTGTGCGGCGTCTGGAAATGGGGATTTTAAAATAAGAGGAAATTCTGTATTTCTGTGGACATTTCTCAGGATGTTTGATTTTGTTTTTAAGTTTGTCACTTTGGGATTTATAAAAGATATATGTCTTATGGATTTAGGTGCTTGGTCTCGAACTAATCTCATGTGATGGGTGAGACAGGTTTTCACATGGTGTTCGAAATATTTTCTGCAAATTGGGTGGAAATTTTTGATCTTAGTCAGAGGAAAAATTATTGCATGATAATTGTTTTTTAGCTTCCGATTGGGTATACAACTTCTGAATTATTTACTTACGAGGTTTACTTTTCTGGGATTTTGATGATAGGAGGATAGGATTTGCATGGTGATAGAGTCAATAGTCAAACTAAACCCCATCAAATATTATAGGCCTATGAGAAACCTTTTAGAAGGCAATTCAATTTCTGGTATATCGTTATTTTTATAATGATGATCTATAATTTGATGCACCAACTTTGGTGCAAGGTCTACTTTTTTTTGACTTCGTTTACTTAGAGCATTTAGCCAACTACATCACTTAGTACATTATATATTTTATTTTACAGTATATTTACATTTTATACTATTTATATTATACTTTCTCCGGTATATCATAATATCTTTTCTATATCATACTATGTAATAGTATATTTTGTCTTAATATATCTTGTACTATATCATTTTTTAATAACTGATTTATTTGTTCTTTTTCATCTTCTAACGTTGCTTTTTCTTCTAACTTCTAATTCTATTCTAACTCAAATTAACAATACCAATTTTACTAAATATCAGTACATCAAATCAAATGACAATTCTGTGTCAGTGCCAGGACTCGAACCGAGTATCTCTGTCGTGTGTCAGAGAAAGAGCTATTCTTGCCATCTATTTCTAGTCGGAAACATATTTTTAGGATCAAGAATATCTTTATAATATTTCAAAACAATTATGTTATGAGATAAGTCCTGATAATATTATTATAAGTACCTTTAGTTAATTTTTTTACTCATTTTTTATTATAAAGCTATCAATTATTTTACCATTATACAATCTTGAGTAAATGCGCAAAATTTCCATCGAATTTGCCAACACACTTCAGTACATTTTTTTTTTTGGAAACGTCAAAGTCTACTTTGAAAATTTCCGTTGACGTTGAGTTCTGGGACACCCTGCATATTATCATCTTTTATGTAACCATAACAATTATGAAATCTATATTTTGTTAAAAAAAAAAATAGAATTGTTTAAACTGCATAATACATACAGTAGGAAAAATAGTATAGTCCTTTGTGCAATTATCATGTTATACTTACTCCTGCTATTTTAAATATTAATGCCAGAATTTGCAATTATATTTACAACTTAACTAAGCCCTATTTATATTATTCACGAAAGGTAACTTGATACTTAGTGAATTGTACCTATATCAAATAGTAATTACCTTTTGTATTATTAAAGATATCAAATATTCATTTTGTTCTGCATAAGTCCCTACAATTTCGCTTAGGTATGTGCATATAAAATATGAGAATATATAATTCTGAAATTTTGTTTTGATGCTTATTGTTTTTGGAGACCTAAAAATGTTTTGTCAGATTACTCTTAAAATAAGTGAAAAAATTATATGAAAAAATGTGTAACAAAAACACCAGTCAACATTATTGTTTTAGTATTTATAAAATCACCATTATGAGGTGACTTGGAAAATAATTGTTATAGAAAAATTTTTGGGGCTTTTTATTTGTTTAGTGAGTAAAAAATATAGCAGAATTTAATGAAATAAAGTTCAAAACAACTTTTTCTACCGCTCTCTTCTAAAATTCTATAATTATTTTATTCTCTATAACGTGACTAATATAAAATCTCACGATCAAAAATAGCACAAATAAATTTCCATTCGTGCTAAATATGTCAAAATGTCAATTAAAATTACTCTTAAAGTTTCGGTAACAGATTTCGAACATATAAATAATTCAAACTCTAATAAAAATAAAATAGTACCGAAACAGAGTTCACAAGATTTTTGTTTATTTTCACATATAGCGATAATTCTAAATTTAAAACACCGAGAAGCGATTGCGTTTCCTGTCTTTAATTTTAAACGAATTTGTCGTGTTTGATCATTGGAGAAATGGTACTTGTGCATGTTCTTTATAAAGATTAAAAGGGTCAAATTAGAGGAAAGAACTTTGGTACCCATAATTATAAGTAGGTTTATTTTTTTAGTGAAAGAAAATGATACATTCCCGCAGGAATTTATGTTGCACTTAGGCTTTATTAAATACAGTCTACTTTTGGCTGAATCATGAACTCTTCTACTGCAAAATTAACTATTTATTCTATTTATTATAACTTACCAAAACAAGTATAGCTCATAAACCCCCTACTGGAAGCAATCTCAGCACCATTGCACGTGTATCCGGCAATCTTTTACCCAGTCGCAAAAACCGCCCCAAAAATTCGCCAACCCTCCCTCTAACTTCCCTCGCTTTTGGAAAAACGTGCGAAACGCTCCTAGAGATTTATCTATTGCGTTGCCCTCCTTTTACTTTTCTAAAATCACGAAGAGGGAAATTTTGGCAACGGGGCAAATGATATCGTCACCCGAGCGGAGAATCAGGATTAGGGAGGAAAAAGAGTTATTTGAATTTTAAGAAAATTTTTGGGAATTGGAGATTGTTTTCGATTATACAAAGTACTGCATTATTAGTCAAATGACTAGTTGAAAGTGGTGTTTTGCCTTAAGACAAGTTGCGTTAACTTTCCGAAATGTGTACTAATTGACTTTCTCAACCCAAATTGATATTTAGATATTTAGATCAAAATTTTAACTTTTTATTTAGAAAATAAAGTTTTCGCCTTTAATTAAATCTAGACATTGCTATTTTTCAAACACATTTAAATTATCTATAATATTTATTATAATACATAAACACGTACTTATATATCCTAAAATGTAGCTTTATATTCCAAATTTCAAAAAAAATGGCATGAAATTTATCGTCATGTTGAATTTTGTGAAACTCGTTGAAACATTTTTTTAAGAAACCTAATAAATTGTTCTCTAAAATATTGAGCATCTTGTATAAGAAAATACTGGCACGATTACATTTACCAAATACGTAGTCCTTGGTAACTTTTTTTACACAACTCGAGAAGTTTTGTAGACTGCTTACTTACTGTTTCGCTAATTCCAAAGAAATGGCTCTTAAATTTGTAAATTTTAAACTCTGACTTATCACATCACAAAAGCTACTTTTTACACAAATTTTGACAATCACATATTTTCACATTTTGACGAATTTTTAAAATTAAACGACTTGTCCTAATGGCGTAATATTTCAGTATGTTCTTCAGGACCATGATATCTGTCAACATAAAAAGTTTTAGTGATTTTTTTAAATAGTTAATTACTAAAAAACGGCTCGGACGATCTTTGTCCAAAACTAATCAGCACGATTTCCAATGAGACGAGAATGCGTTGTCGAAAGGTCAAAAATCGGCTCACACATATTTTTTTTTATTTTTTTTTTGAAACGTCGAAAAAATACAAAATTAGCGAATCAATTTTTTGATGAAAACACGAACTTCTCCTTCGGGAAGTTGATAAATGATAGTGAATTTATATAAAAACTATTTCTTGAATTCCATAAATTGCAAGATTAATGAATACCGTAAAAGCATTTTACTTAAAATACACCATCAAAAAAAAACTAGAATACAGTTTTATAAAATATAGTTCAATACTTCCTGGTTCATTCATCATCCTGGGATTTCTTATCAAAAATGCATCTATATTTGTATTTCGTGGTCAAACCGACTTGGATGGTTAAAAAAACTCTAATCCTTTCATACATTTCTCGACTCAGACATCACCATCGTATCACTCTACTTTTTTCTATTCCCTGAAGCATAAATATTTCAAATATCGTCACTTTGATTTATCCGCAAGAAATAAAAACTTATGAAAAGTACTTAGCGATCTTCGGAGCAGAAAATGCGAAAATACACACATTCGTTTTCTCCTGACACGCCTCGTTCGCAAAAGCGACAAGTTATTACTGCGAAGTGGAAATTTAATAAAAACGCCAGAAGATGTCGCATTC
This sequence comes from Ctenocephalides felis, assembly GCF_003426905.1. NCBI lineage: Eukaryota > Metazoa > Arthropoda > Insecta > Siphonaptera > Pulicidae > Ctenocephalides > Ctenocephalides felis. The sequence goes on from NW_020539725.1 coordinate 70,888,946, forward strand.
GCCTGAAACACATTCATTTTTATGATCAGCCCAAGTGGAGAGAAACTGGTTCATGTTATCCTACGCAAGGAAACGGATAAGTTGGAAAATTTGGAGAAAACTGGCTCGAAAATCGAATTTGTTTCTGATAGGAAAAAATTGTACTTTTATCAATTTGAATTAGGAAGAACTGAAGAATATGCGTGAATGTAATATTTAATTTAATACAAAAAAGTATTTGTATCTCTGTAACTATTACTAATCCAAGCATTTTTCAAGCAATCTTCTAAAGTATCTTCTACTCATCCCAAAATGCAACCAGTAGAATTGAGCAATACAGGCGGCAAATGCAGATGGAATGACGATAAAATGTCTCATCCTTTTCGGGATTTAGTTAGTTTTACGAAACATTTATTTTAATACGAGTATCTCGGCTGCTTCTAAACCCGAACGAAGGCACGGACAAGAGTCCTTAATGCGCGAAATATCAAATGCACCAGACAAAGGAAAAGCAAAAGCATTCTACTACTTAGAAGATCAAATTACATTAAATCTGTTTTGCACACACATTTACAGTTTTTGTCTGCAATTTTATTGATTTTAATATATCCAATGGTATCAAAATGCGACTTCAGCAGTCGATGTTCGGTCTTATTACCCCGAAAGAAATCCAATTTACACAATTTCTGTCTGAAGAATGCATAACCACGATTAATTAATTGTTTTAAGGGCATTTAATCCTAGTTAATTATTATTTTTTGTTATGCTAAATTGATGCATGGCATTTTTCCTTAAGGCAAATTGCTGAAACTTTCCGTACGGTAATTTAAAATTTTTAAAAGCTTAGGAAGAAAGAGTTTTTTTTGAATATTTTGAATTTCTTTGGCATTTTTGAAAACATTCGAAAATTTTGAATATTTTTTAAAAAATTTGAAAAAATTGCCTCTTTGAAAAGTTACGATTATTTTTTTGAATAAATTCAAAGTTTTTGATATTTAAAGTACTGATATTTTCTACTTTTTTTTTTAATTTTGAAATTTTTTTAATGTGTTTGATGTCGATTGATCCATACTGTCAAAAATATCAGATTTTCGACTGCTAGAAGGCATTTATTTTATTTTTTTCTGGATCTCCAAACCGTTGGGCCAAATTCAGTCAATTCTTTTTTACTAAATGCAAGTCAAATGTTTATTGAATCATTCAATTAGGATGTTCCGATCTCTCAAAAAATCAATCTTTATTTTCTGCATATTTTTGCCGTATCGCCGAAACTGCCCAACCTTTACCAAAAACTATTCAGCACGTCTCCTCATCAATAGAAATTGAATGTTTTTTGAATCATTCAAATCGGTTGAGCGGTGCTCCCGAAAACGCCGATGAACAATTGTATCCACACATACATACACACGCACACATACGTTTTTCTGAGGTATGCCAAAATATTCAAAAACCCCTGAAACCTAAAACCATCCAAAACATTTTCAGTTTCCATTTTTGGACAATTACTAATTTACCCTACGGGAAAGTTAAAAATACATCATTTTTTAAATAAAACTTTTATATTTCAGTTTTTCATATAGTTTTAATTGAGTCATATTATATTTATTGTGATTATTTTATATTCCTTCATTATTGCAAATTTTAAATTAGTTACAAGAATCCTAATTCTTTCATCGAGATTTATTCATAGTTCGATACTCACATCCAATAGCTTGATATCAAGTAGAAGTTTCACTTAAAAATATAAATTGAAATAGGTGTCTATGTAAAAATAGCCTTTCTTTGGTATTAATTATAAATTAATTAAATATAATCAAAACATACCATCAGCGTTAGAAAAATTTTAATAATAAATTGTATCAAATATTAATAAGCTATTCAAAAAGCGAAGTAGTTAAGAAGTTTCATTACAACAGCTGATGGAACAAAATATATTTTCTGATCAAAAGTTCGAAAGAATGCTCTTTATAATATTATATACAAAACATAGTCATATTTCATATATAATTATGGGCAGACAAAAATATTAAAATATACATAACTGCTCATCTACTATTAACGTGAATCTCATTCCACAACGATCATGTTAATAGTATACTAACCCCATATTTTCCTCCAACACCCTATTACCAGTCTATTAAATGCATAACGTATATATTAACAAAAATCCTCTAACCTCGTACATTTTAATATCATCGTCCAAAATGCAATATAGACTTACTTAAATTCTATCGGGCTGATGTAAGTCCAGAGGCATGAGGCATGAGGCATGGGGCCAGACACCGGATAATGGGGCCCCCGTATCCTCCGTAGCCCCCGTAGCCCGTACACGGGGCTCAGACGCATTAGCAAATAAAATTAAGAGGCGCTTCCAGCTTTATAATTAATAACGCTCTCTCTGTGCAGGAGATGTTAATTCTGGTAGGACCCTGAATATATAATTTTCTACCGGGCGAGTTTGTTTGCGGCACGGACGGAATTCCAAATATTTCTTTGCTGGTGTTTATTTAAAAAAAAGTGGGATTAACACAGAGGTAGTAGTGGGTGTATGAATAAAAAATTAGGTTGTTTTGGGACGGTTTGATATTTATAGGTCACTGAGCAATAATTATGATGGAGTTTGATGCTTGACATTTTGTAATTAGAAATAGGGAAGAATAATTTTGTATTCGGTGTTTATAATTATGCAAGTTAAAAAAGCCTTTTCTTGGTTTTGCTGAGTCCAGTTAAAAAATTATCATTAGTATCAAATAATCCTCAATATTAAAATAGTGGATTTTCTTCTAAAATGCATCGGAAAGTTGAAGTACCGTACCGTACTGTAAAATTCAAATATCAATAATTCTTAGAATTTTTGTTATAGTGAAGAATTTATTTATCAATTTGTGAATTCGAAGCTTGGAAATGTATTTATATTTCCAGAATATTATAAATGTATTAGTATTCGAATGTTTTCCACATAATCCCCTGACATTGAGAAAAATTGACACTTCAAAGTTACAAATGAGTGTGTAAACACACTGTCAATGTTTTGTGCCTAAACATTCGGTATTTATAGTTCTGGGAAGCTTCCGAAGATTATCTTTATTAACGCAACTGTAATCCTCTCGAATTTACGATTTTCAGAATTTTCTAAACACTTTCTCATAAAATAGAACTTATTTTACAACCAACCAGGATTTGGCAACCTTGAATTTTGATCAATTTTTAGTGTGATAATAATTTAATCTGTTCTTTAAATAAATGCAATAGATGGACTAGAAAATATTATACCAAATATTGTCGAACAGATTTGTACAATGACTTAATAAATCACAAGGTTCTGAGTTCGAACATCCGCTCTGGATAACCTGATATCATGCAATAGTGATATCAATTTTCACTTAAAAATATAGATCAGAAATATGATACCAACAAAAATAGTTCATTTTGAGCACTACAGTGTTAAAAGGCAATGAGAAATCTTTTGACACTATTCTTTCCTGAATCGAGTTGGAGTTTAAACCAGCTCATGGACTTACCCTAGGGCAGTACTATTCATGATTTGCTGCTATATAATTATTAAAGAAGGATCTCGAAGATAACTAATAAATACGTCAGCATCGTTTGTGAAATACCAAATGCGCCATATTTTTGTTTTCTATAAACAAACACTATACTACTCCACGACTTCATGCCTCAAATTAAACTTAATTTTTACTTAAGGGAGTTGTTTGGTTTTTATTTTTTTTTCGATTTTGAAGTTTTTCGATATTATGAAAGCTAAAAACCTTAAAATTATTTAAAAAAAAATCATTTCAATATCTATTTTTTGACGATCCTCTGAAACCGTTTTTTTATCGCTCCGCGAGCTATTGTATGCCAGCTGCTCTCTTTTTCATTATAATACCTCATGCACGTGACCTTTTTAATGTGTCAGAATTCTTTGAACACCATGGTGTATTTAGTACATTAAATTAAATGGTGTATTTAGTACATTATATTAAAAACTTTAAATACGTTTTTCTCAAATTGACTTTTTTCATTGCGGTGCCACAAATTAAAGAAAAATCGCATCGACTTGCATTTTTTTTTAATTTGTTTACCACTGCAATACCTAGTCCCTCTGCCTCAAACGACTTGATAATATTACGCAAAAGAAATTTGCGAAGCTTCTCGCCCCAAAAAGGCCCTTTTTAACACTTTTTTTTTAAATAGCTGTCATTTTTTTCCTTCTTGCTTTTTTTCTTTCATTTTGGTAGGGGGACTGGATTCAAACTTCTTCTTCAACGTAGTTTCTTTTTTTTGGTTTCAGGCGATGCGCAACGAATTTATCTGTGGCACCGCAAAAGAAATCGATTTTGCAAGGCCGCCTTTGGCGCCCCTTGGTTAAAAAATGACGACAAAAAAAAAAAATAAAATCTCGTAATATTCTATGATATTGTAATTTTTGTTTTAAAAAACCGCATGTCTCTATGATAAATACATTTCGAGAAAAACGAAAACAAATATCTTGCATTTTTTGTAAGAAAAAAAAACGAACAAACCCCTTAACTGGGATATTAAATTTAAACTGCTCCAGTAAAAACTGTTTACATTTTTGACCGTGCCTTTCTCCCGAATTTGTCATGCTCATGATGTGTCGTTGCTACATTAGTGAGTGCGTTATTTCATGAATATACGATGAGCAGATGTCGCGCATCGTGTCATGTTGTGACATTTAAAATAACTACTTGGAGGAGACGCGCCCGCCCCGTGACGTCGCCGTGGCGGAGGCGGCGACGAGAGGCTCAGGGTGAGGGGCCTCCATTCAGAACGTGGATGGATGTGGGTTGCAGGTTTACCCCCATGTGTGGGTTATGAAGCGTTTTTTGTCAACGGGTAGATTGAATATTGTATTTATTTAGAGGGTTGGGGAAGGTATATGAGACCGATTTGTTTATTAACTTCCCGAAGGAGAAGTTTATGTTTTTATCAAAAAATCCGATCCGCTAGTTTTATGTTTTCTCGACGTTTAAAGTCATTCCGAATCGAATGAGACCAAATTTGGAAAAAGTATGTGTGTGTGTGTGTGAACAGATTTTCTGCCGTAAATCGACGTTTTCTCAAAATACCAATACCAACTAGTTTAAATTTTATAATGGTGTATGAATGATCTGCTAGTTCTCAAAAACGGCTGGACCGATTCCAAAAATTTAAAGGCCATTCGATGTATCCCGGTGAGGACTATTGTTTGTCAGTTTTGTGCGACGATCGGCAAAGCCGTTTCTTTCTAATTAGCAGAAAAGTGAAATTTTTCGTCCACGTTTTAGCCCGCAATTCTGAATCGATTTTGAAAATTCAAAAACTGTTCAAAAGATATTGATTGGGAATCATGCTGATTAGTTTTTGGTAGAGATCAACCCGGCTGTGTTCATGTAATGAAGTGTTAAATTTTTTTTGACAATTTATATTATTTTTTTTGACGGTAGATAACATAATCTTATAGATCATACTAAAATATTACGGTTCTACAACTCGTTTAACTATAAAAATTTGTCAAAGTTTGCAAAAATTATTATCGTTTTTTTGGTATTAGTCAAAATTAGACCTTTCATCGACGTTTGCTCAAAACGTCTGAACCGATTTCAGAAATTTAAGAGCCATTTGACGTATCTCAATGAGGAATATCGTTTGTCAGTTTTGTGCGACTATCTGTCGAGCCGTTTCTTTCTAATTAATAAAAAAGTGTTAAACTTTTCTTCCACATTTAAGCTCACACTACCGAATCGATTTTTAAAAATCAAAAACTGTTCGAATCATATTAGTTGGGAATGATACTGATTAGTTTTAGGTGAAAGTCTACCGAGCCGTTTTCTTGTAATCAACTGTTGAAAAAAAAAAACTTTAAGCCGATTTATAGGAACTTATAGAAACGTTTTTGGCGATATATATCATGGTCTACTGAATGTTACGGCCTTACGGCAAGTAGTTTAATTTTACACATTCATCAAAGTTTGAGAAAATGAGTAGTTTTTTTTGACGTTTGTTAAAATTAAAATTAGACGATTTGCTTGGTATAACGATAGAGTACTTGGTTTTAATTGACCTACTAAACCATAAAAGTCCTACGGAAACTGGTTCAATTATAAAAATTATTGATCTTTGAAAATTTGCTTTTACAAAATACTACGAGTTAACGTGTTCGTTCGTATTCAATTATGTGTAATAAATCCACTCGGAATATTTTTAATCACTCATAAATTAATTTATTTTTTATTGATTAAGTCGATTATTTACACATATCGGGAAGTTCATGTAACTTGCCTCAAGGCAAAACACCAGTACCAACTAGTTTATTTTTTTTTTAATGCTGTATGAATGATCTGTTATTTTTTTCGATACGTTATGGGTAATAGTTGCTTATTGTGCACTTGGTACTTATACACTTCTAATACATTCTTAGCAAGTGCTGAAACTTCTATTACTTACCATGTTTTCATATCAATCTATTTCTCTCATGCTCCTTTACCTCCTTATTAGTTTTACAATGTGGGTCGACTCCAATTTCGATCTAAAATAGAGCAAAAAATCAGCAGCCGTGAATCCATCAGATTTCCTGATCCCTATTCAAAATCATCAGAACGATCATTTTCGGATGTCGTCCATAGATTTGTCATTTCCTGCTTTTACGATCGCTCGTAAAAGCGTCTTATTGCTTTTCGGGATGGACGTCCGGAGATAATTTAACCCTGTGCGCGCGTTTTGTTTTATGTTCAGATTGTGTTTGATAAAAGGATTTGACTTTGAGTTTATCAGGCGCCTTGGAGCCTTTCTGGCAACTCCGAGGATAAGGAACAGGATAAAAGACAATATACATACTATTTGGGTTTTTGGAAATTTAAATTGGTTGAAGCTTGTTTGTACTAAAAGGCTTGTTAACTTTCCGAAAGAGAAGTTTATGTTTTCATCAAAAAATTCGACTCGCTAATTTTATGTTTTCTCGACGTTTCAAGCCATTCTGAATCGAATGAGACAAAATTTGGAAAAAGTATGTTTGTGTGTATGTGTATGTGAACAGATTTTTTGCCGTAAATCGACGTTTTCTCCAAAACGGCTTGACCGATTTTAAAAATTTGAAAGCCATTCGATGTATCACGTTAAGGACTAGCGTTTATCATATTTGCGCGACGATCATCCAAGCCATTTCTGAATCGCAGAAAAGTGAAAAATTTTTCGTCCACGTTTTAGCCCGCAATTTTGAATCGATTTTGAAAATTCAAAAACTGTTCGAAAAATATTGGTTGGGTATCGTGCTGATTAGTTTTTGGTAAAGATTGGCCGGGCCGTTTTCTTGTAATAAAATATTAAAATTTTTTTTTGCCAATTTTTATGATTTTTTTTGACTTTGAATATTCGAATTTGAATAGTCGTTTAATTTAAAAAAATTTTCAAAGTTTGCAAAAATAAATATCGTTTTTTGAAATTCGTCAAAATTAGACCTTTCATCGACGTTTTCTCAAAAACGCCTGAACCGATTTCAGAGATTTAAAAGCCATTTGATGTATCTCAATGCAGATTATCGTTTCTCAGTTTTGTGCGACGATTGGCTCAGCCGTATCTTTGTAATTTGAAGAAAAAAGTGTTAAACTTTTCGTCCACATTTAAGCTCAAACTACCGAATCGATTTTAAAAAATAAAAACCCGTTCAAAAGATATTAGTTGGGAATGATTTTGATTAGTTTTAGGTGAAAATCTACCGCCGTTTTCTTGTAATTAACTGTTGAAAAAAAAATTTAAGCCAATTTTTATGGCGATATATATCATGGTCTTATAGAACTTACTGAAATATTACGGCCTTACGACAAGTAGTTTAATTTTAAAAATTCATCAAAGTTTGAGAAAATGAGTAGTTTTTTTGACTTTGGTTAGAATTAAACGATTTATTTAATATAACGATAGAGTACTTGGTCTTAATGAACATATTGAAACATCAAAGTCTTACGGAAACTGGTTCAATTATAAAAATTGTTTATTTTTGAAAATTTGCTTTAAGAAAATACTCCGAGTTAACGTGTTCGTTCGTTTTCAATAATGTGTAATAAATCCACTCGAAATACTTTTAATCACTCATAACTTAATTTATTTTTTATTGATTAAGTCGATTATTTATGCATATCGGAAAGTTCATGTAACTTGCTTCAAGGCAAAATACCAATACCAACTACTCATCAAAGATTTCAGGCCCTATCTGTAGCTCAAAAATCAGATTTCAAGAAAAAGTTATAATTATAAATCTTAATATCACTTCTAATAAAGATTCTGGTCATTGCTGCAATATATACTGTATTGCTGTTGAAAATATCTAATAATAATCTCATCACAAAGTGAGACCACTGGACGTCCACTGGCCTGCCTTCTGATAATTACGTTGTAGGAAAGTACATCATGAGATATGATCAAATAGTTTGGTTTGCTCTCTGATAATAATATCAAAATTAGTAATTACAAGTTATTTGTCGATAATTCTATTATGAATGTCCCTTTTGAGATGGGTCCAGAAAACTTATAATATTAAATTAATTTTCATAGTTTACAATTGCGTTTGTGCATTATCTGATCTTTATTACACCCTCTAATTCCCTATTGATGTAGGTATTTACTTCACCTTGTCTTTTACAATTTGATCTCAAACAAAAACTATTTTCCTCAGAGTCAAAGAGTCAAGTCTAATGGCCCATTGTAGCGACCGAGTCACATTTTACATCAACTAATTTGATTCCTCCGTCTTCAACTTTTGCAGATAGTTTAATATAATTACAGATTAACGTTGAGCAGAACTTTCAATTAGGAATTTTGTACTATGGCTTTGATAATGCACTGTTTAAGCTCGCAAAGTCGAGCTTTCTTCGTTATTTTCGAACAAATTGTAAATTACAGACCCTAATGCTGTATAAGAAAATCTGATGGAAAGTTTTAAATGGTATTAGGTTTTTTAGCATGATTAAGGATCTCGTGAGTTTCATAGTTCAGTTATTTGTACAAAATTTATAACATCTGGTATTGTAATATAATGTAAAAACAAATAATGTTATTATTTTCGAGACTATTGCTTCTATTTATCTTCTACTTGTTGCGATTATTTATACAATATTAATTATATAAATGTCAGTCTAATTGTTTGGAATAACGTCAATCAAATTTTCAAGGCATGTTTTAAGTTGAAATGCTAACCCCTATATGTTTATGATCATGAGCCTAAATATATTCAAAACTTTATTACGTATTAGATTTCAGTTGAAAAAATATTCTCATGTCGTTCTCAATTAGATTTTATGGCACATTTTCCCACAACTATTGAATATCTAAACACAGATTTGAAGTAGAGAAAATAGAGTTTACTTATTGTTAGTTTCATATGGTGATATTTATATTAATTGTATTTAGTTACAACTTTTTGAACATCATATCTTATTAGATATTTCAAAAACACGCTTTTAGCCTTAAAAATTAAACTTTTGTATTTTTTTCGGACGTTGAATCAGTTAAGTGATTGACGAGTATACACGTCATGCGAAAAAAAACTATAATATCTAATAATAATCTTATCACAAAGGGAAAACCACTGGACATCCACTGGCCTGCCTTTTACTCAGTCTACTCAGTTAAACTAGTAGTGCTTGGAATCGTGCTATAAGGCGAATTGCTATTATTTCAAGGCCACAATTCAAAAATTTTCAAAGCTCAGAAAATATGTTTTTTTGAAGATCTCTAGTTTTTTAACATTTTTGAAAATTTTGATAACTTGAAATATTTAAGGATTAAAAAAATTGAAAAAATACCTTTTTTGAGAATTGTGAAATTTTTTGGAAAATTTTGAAAATACTTAATTTTTTGAAAATTTTTAAAAATCAAATGAAATTTTTTGATAGTCATTCCTGTTGGTTGATTAATACTGTCGAAAATATCTGATATTCGACCGCTAAATGGCATTTTTTTAAAAACTTTTCTTTGGATTTCGGACACAGCTGGACCTGTTGTTGCAAAAATTTAATCAGTTTTCATCACGATAATACAGGTGGTATATTTTTTGAATCATTTAAATCGGATGCTCCGTTCTCTCAAAAACTTAGTTGCCATATTCTGCACTCTGCTCCGTACCACCCAAACGACTGGACCAACCTTTCTCAAAAAGTAATCAGTACGTGTCTTTATCAATAGAAATCGAATGTTTTTTGAGTAATTGTTTGTTGTTTCTGAGATTTGCCAAAACTTTCAGAATCCCTGAAATGCAAAGATATGCAAGAATTTTCATTTTCGTTTTTTGGACGAATAATAAAACTTATTAAGCAAAATATGTTATCAATGACAGTATAAGGAGCCCAAAGCATGATGCTGATTTCGCTGTACCTTATTTCTCTTGATAAATATGATCTATCTTCTACCTCTGAGCTTTACAAATCGTCCAGCAAATCAAACCAAAAGATATGAACGTTTCTATCGACTATCAAGTCAATGTTTCTGATTTATTTCCTGCTATTTTTCGTGTGTAAGTCCATTCCCGAAACATCCTAGCAATTCGGACAGGCGTGAAATTAGACCAGAACTCTTCGGTAATTTGCTTTACCTCGCTTTATTAGATTTTGCTATCCTAACTCTCTCTGCCGATTTTGTCGAAGATGAGTTGTGCTTTTTCCCCGTTCGTGTTTTTGTTTGGGAATCAATATTTGAAATCGTAAAAGTAATTAAATCTGGGAAAAAATCTAGTACTTTACTCAAAATTTGCCATTGATAATACATAAGAGAAGTAAATTATTAAACATTTTCCATTGCAACATTTTAGTTACAAAAATGTTTTATTTTCCCTTCCTCCCATTCATCATTTTATTTTTATTCTAACATTTCCTCTCGTAGTTGATTTGTGCGCCGTATGGGTTTTATTGAGTTTTCCTCTCTTAAAAATGCAATATACTGTTATTAAAAATATCTATCACATATTTCGCATACTTTTATGATCTTGAATAATGCGCGATCATCGGCTCGCCATATGTGTCCCTGAGGTCGTTCGCGGAAACTTTTATTTTATCGATAGTAGAACCAGAATTGTCGTGCGATGTCGTTTTCCTATTTTATTAAAGATAATTTTATAGTGCTTGTGGGTAATAGATGTAATATCTTTCTAGAAGAGAAGCATGCATTACAAGTAGACCTAATTTGAAAAATTTAGTTATACATTTTTTTGAAACTTTGAAAAAAAAATAGATTTATGAGAACTTTGATATTTTTTTAAAAGTCAACTTTTTTGTTAGCTTGGAATTCTTGAAAATCTTGCTCAAATCAGAGCATGACTTTAATAAATCGCCACTGAATTTTTAGACCCCTCCAACTGCTAGTTTTTATTTTATGGCAATCTTACAAAATCGACAATTCTTGCAATGGAAGACTATTGGCAGATTTTTCGGCTAAAAGTCGAAGTTGCTCTGATTCGACTTATATTCAAAAAGTGTTTATATTATGACTTTAATAAACCACTACTGAATTTTTAGACCCCTCCGACTGCTAATTTTTATTTTATAGCAATCTTAGAAAATCGACAATACTCTCAATGGGGGAGGACCATTGACAAATTTTTCGGCTGAAAATCGAAGTTGCTCTAATTCGACTCATATTCAAAAACTAGATATATTATGACTTTAATAAATCGCCACTGAATTTTAAGACCCCTCCGACTGCTAGTTTTTATTTTATAGCAATCTTACAAAATCGACAATTCTCGCAATGGGGGACCATTGACAAATTTTTCGGCTTAAAATCGAAGTTGCTCTGATTTGACTTCAAAAAGTTAAAAATATTCGTTTGAACTGTATTCTGGAATCTATTCCCAATTTTCTGAATCATTCAAATCGGACACTCTGTTCTCTCAAAAACTAAATTTTTGCATTTTGTGTCTCGTATCTTGAAAATGGCTGGACCTGTCTTTGTTAAGAACTGATCAGCACTAATACCCATCAAAAGATTTGAATGATTTTCTGAATCATTCGAATCGGTTGATCCGTGCTCTCGAAATCGTCAATGAAAGTTTGTATCCGCAAGTACCTGCATACATACATACACATTCTAAGGTTGCGCAAAGATTCAGAAGGCTTGAAACTTTACGTAAAAATATTGTTAGAAAGTTGAAAATATCGTAAGATACGGTTTAAAAACATACAGAATATCAATAATATATTAAATCTAAAACGGTCAACTCAAGAGTTATTTTTTCCTGTCTAAATATCCCTTTCCACATGATTTGAAGACACCTTTGTGACTGAATCTTATTCGAGTTTGCAGAATTCGAATGATTTATATTGCCAAACCTTTTACTTACCATGTACAAGTATATGATAATGAGCTTATGCCTTCTATCATGTAGTATTTAATATGTACAAAAGCCAGACGATCCGATTCGATGGGGTCCTTTCACAATGAGATCTTGTTATTTTTGGATTACAGGTACTTCAAAGGTGCTCACAGATGTGCATATATAAATGATTGAATAATTTATGTAGGAAGCGATATCCGGAATTTCGAATAATATATTAAAATTATCAGCAAACTGGCATATGAATGAAATTTAAATTTAGTAAGAAATATTTAAAATAAAAATTCGATAATTATTGTAAAATTAAATTATGTTCATGAAATTTTTTTCAACTCTTCGGTTATTATTTTAAAGCCTTAAATCATGTTTTTGTTGTATCCCTGACATGTAAATGTGTACTTAGCCCTATATATACCTATAGATGTGTGTTTTATTCGTCTGTATTCTACTGGGTTTGAATATAAGTAAAGGGACTGCCTTCTTCTTAGTTCAGTCTGCGTATCTGACCGGAATAATATTAGGGCTGTATTGACGCAGAACTACCGGAACAGTAGACGGGTATCAACCGGAATTTCTCCGGGAGATGGTTGAAAAAAATTTGGTTCAAATTTTGTTCAAAAAAATTGCCATGTCAATCATATATGTCTGATATTGAAAGGTTCTACCTGTGCCATGTCAGACATACATGTGTAACATACGGGATTTGGTATAAGCTCAAAATAAGTTTCAATACAGAGTCAGTTATGTTTGTTTGACATAAAAAATAATGTTTTTCCAAAAATTTTGGCACATGTTCTTTTCTTTTGGTACATTAATGGACCGATTCTGCCGCACAACAGACTAATGTTATGGCATGGCCATGTTACGATTCAAATTGCATACATTATACTACTGAGTTATACTAAATACTGTCAAAATACCATGCATTTGCTGTTCATTCAGGCGTTTTACACATAAACTGCAACGTCACTTGTATGTTATGAAGCTAGGTCAGAAAGACCCTGTTATTTAAGATCGTTTCTTTTTTGGCATTAGAGTGGTTTTTAGGTTAGGTTTTCTATCTGGCAACGTGGGAAAAACGCCTGATTGCTAGGTTTTCTATCTGACAACGAGGGAAAATGCCTGACTGTTAGGTTTTCTATCTGGCAACGTGGAAAAATGATTGACTGCTAGGTTTTCTATCTGACAACGTGGGAAAAACGCCTGATTGCTAGGTTTTCTATCTGGCAACGTAGGGAAAGCGCCTGGCTGCTAGGTTTTCTATCTGACAACCTGGGACAAACGCCTAACTGCACAGCAACCACATAGCTTTTGACAATATTTAGAACGATTTAGTATAAAAAGTTCTACATAACATAGCCTTGCCATAGCATTGGTTTGTTGTGCATCTGAATCGGTCCATAATTGTTCTTGATACATTTTAACTAAATTAATAAAGTTACCATGACCCATATGAATTTGATATTATTGTGGCGAATAACGCGTTCAAATAGTATTTAGTCAATTCATATATTAATCTATTTTAAATATAGAATTTTACTAAATTTCATTTGCGCTTTATTAGACTTCTCAAACAATTAAATTTATTACTGAAAAATAAATCTAAAGAATATACATTTCAATACGAAATACTGTAGCAAATTACAATATTTGAAACGTATCGTATCAGATACAAATCCATGGAATTTATTGTGATAAAAAATCCTCAAAAATTAATAAAATTGTACTTTCATGAATGTACGTGGCGCATTTATTGATCAAAAATATATTCAAAATATAATTTGATTTAGGACATTTGAATTTATATATGACTTAACTTAGAAAACTCTAACATAACAAAAAAATAATATTTCAGCCTTAATGTTTATTAATCTATCTCAGTTATATTTTTTACATCAGCCCCCCGTCTAATTATTACAAGCGTTCTTATTTTCTTATTGAAAATTGATGAGGGCTGATCAAAAGAGAATGTGACTGGAAAAAATAATAATTTTTTATTAATATTTATTGATTTTTGATGGACCCATCTCATTGTCACTTGCGAGTTTTACATAAATTCATTAACTTAAGAAAGCATTTTCAATATTAATATGCATAAGCTATATAAAAAATGATTGAAATTTATTGAGTTTTGATTAACTTGTCGCTCTGATATTGGAAGTTATTTATTTAATAATAAAAATATATTATTGGGGGTTCAGTTTATTGAACATGTGTAATTTGTTAAATTAAATATGTTATTCGTTTTAAATTAATGTTTATAAGTGGAAACATGTGAAAGTTTTTGATAAATTCCAATTGTTGAACCAGCGGTCTTTTTTGGAATTTTTGATCTTGGTTTTTGGTAAACTCAACAAAATTTAATCAATATTGATGTTCAGCTTAAAAAAAATATAAGGTAAAATAAAAACCTACAATATAAATATTTTTTTCATATTAAAATTATCTTTAATTATTATTAACATTTTCAAAATATGTTAAATCATATTGAAATTAAAAGGGTGAATTCATGAATAAAATATTTTTCGGACATATTTTTAGTAATTAGATGACTATTGTGATGACTATTCCAATTTGTAGAATTTTATGATATATATTCTTAAATTTTATATGGCTGTATATTTCTATAGCTGATTAGCTAACTAATTATTATTTACCATCATTATGATTTAATGTTTTTTTATTTCAATTTCCAATCCCTGATTGGGCGTGTTCCTTATAACCTGCAGCAGGGCTGGGTTCTGTCTTTCTTTGCCCTTGCCCTGGGTAGGTTAGGTACTAAGGAAACCAAAGCACGCACGAACATTTTTCTTCATCCCCTATTTATTATTTTCGCTGCTGAGGGGTTTTTCTTTCATATATGAGTTTATTGAATGCGACGCAGACCACATTTTTAATGATTTTCTGTTTTGTGGGAAACCGGCATTGGATTAACACGAAGAAATAATACTGCGATATTTTTCTTATTCGAATTATCAGGTATATATATATTAGGTTGTCAAATATCTCCCTTCCGCCTTTTTGTATTATTAACCAAGAGCAAAAAAGCGGAAGGGAGATATTTGACAACCTAATATATATATATATAATATAATATATATAATATATATATAAAAATTTTGCAGAGCGTCGAATTTTCAATAAAAAATGACACGAATTTTCAATAAAAAATGATACGAATTTTCAGTTTTAATTCTTTTGTCGCTAAGTTATACATAAAAATTTTTTTTTTTTAATTTTCAAAATTTTTTCCATGCTATTTCCATACGAAGCAAGACAAGTTCTATTGAATTGCGCACTATTTAAAAGCTAATATTAAAAGCTGAAACTTTCAGAGAATTGCTTATCAATTTGGAACGATTTGGGAGCAAGGAAATTCGAAAATGACCATATTAAGTACCACTCTAATGTATATATATATATATATATATATATATATATATATATATATATATATATATATATATTATGCGAGTTTATATGTATACTGATGATTTTTCGATTTGTATGTTTTAGCAAAAAGTAACATAATTGATAAATTATTGGTGCTAAGAACTGTGCTTTTCTAGCATTGTTTCGACTAAGAATTAATATATAATAATAACTCCAATATCTCTGAAATACCTCTTCCATTTTTTTGCATACAAAAGTTGTTTTTTACACAAGAAATATTAATTTCTTGTGTTTTTTGAAACTTAAATAATAAATAGAAGTTCTAAAATAAAAAAACAAGTAAAAAGGAAATATTGATCTTTTCAAAATAGTTGATGAATAAGTAATTCATGTTTTAAAACAATTTAAGTAGCTGAAAGTATGTAGTCTCCTTACCCTAGAGTGCACCTCTCACAACGTTTACTTTCCAAATAGCAAAAAGCAGCAAAACCGTTCTGCTGCCGCTTCGCCATGCGCCAGGAAAATGATGTGATGAATTATGTGTGAACTTTATTAGTGCAACGAGTCGGTAACGAATTGCGGCAATTAATTAATGCAGGTGTTTGCCGCGTTTATTCCACATACCGCCGCTGTGCGATTTATTGCTGTTTATACGCTAAAGCGTCCCACTCGGGGCGGACGGCAAATGAAGGGCCGCGGAAACGCGGAAAAGCGGAAAATATCAACAGCTGCGGCGGATGTAAAATTTCGAGAGCAACTTTCACCAGCATACGGGACATTGTTGATGAATTTATGTACCTGGGAATCAGGAAGATGATTGCGCGAGCTGGAAGAATATTTGCTTACTCCTTTTTAAATACCAGTGAAAACAAATTTAAAATGGTTTGAATTGCATTTATTTTCATCATAAGGTTTAGGGCAGTGATTCCGAAAGTGGCCCACATGAATCTCCAGGGGTTCATGGCAACTTTCAAAGAGTCCACGGCAGGGAAAACAAAATTTGGAGGTCCACGAAATAAAAATGGTGGTCTACGGCATATTTAGAAATGATTTAAACTTTAAATGTTAGTATTGAGCGCGGAGCCAGCCATCCATCAACCTCGCATATCTGAAAAACTATTGACTGTTTCAACTTTAAATTTTTGCCAAATATTTAGTAAAGTGTAGTAACAATGTATGTCAAGTTTCATCAAAATCGAATTATGCTTTTTTGAAAACGAAGGATGCTTGCTGTGAAGAAACTTTTACCAAATGATGAGATGTAAGCTAAATTTTGTGGCAAAGTACAAATCGTACTAAAAAAATGGTTTCAAAAAGTTTGAAGTTTGCTATAATCATTATATCGTCTTTAAAGAAACTATACTGCATAAAAAAGAAATTTGCCAAAAAATTGGTTTTTCTTAGTTATACTACGAATTTATTGAGTGATGTGAAATATATAGTTTTCAGATATTTGATGGGTAGTTGTAATTTTAGTATCAAGCATTGCGAAAATTCGATTTAAACCTATAATTTTTGAGAATGCGGCAAAATCCGGGCCGAAAATTGATTTTGTAAAAACCCGGATCACTAGATGGAAATCCGCGACTGTTCTAGCGAAACTGGTACGTAATATAGGGTCCATAACAAAACAAAAAACATTGCAAGGGGTCCACGACACAAACAAGTTTGGCAACCTATGGTTTAGGAGCATATCTTGGTCTCGAGGCATAAATTTTATGCGATTTTTGAATGCAATCAATGTTTTTACTTATTAATAAGAATAATGTTCCAATCGTATATAATATGAAAAAGAATTAAAAACAAA
The DNA here is from genome assembly GCF_003426905.1 of Ctenocephalides felis. Classification (NCBI taxonomy): domain Eukaryota; kingdom Metazoa; phylum Arthropoda; class Insecta; order Siphonaptera; family Pulicidae; genus Ctenocephalides; species Ctenocephalides felis. The sequence goes on from NW_020539725.1 coordinate 70,906,447, forward strand.
ATAGTGGCTATCTGACAAAAAATCTCTTACAACTTTTTTTGTAAATATCGATTATGAGAAAAGGAACAAATTGGAAATTGAAGTTTCAAGTATATTTATTACTAAATTTTCGACAAAATCCCTGTTTATATGATCGTTACCAATTTCATGCTCGAATGTCAGGTTAAATTCTGTTTAGCCTATTTGCAGAATATGATTGTGTGACATTGATTGAATACTAAATTTAATTAGCTGCATAGCTTTTGTATGATTTTGCATTATGCTTCGGAAAGCAGTTTTGCTTTGGAATAAAACTTATTAATATTGAATGATAATTAAATTTTCTCTCGATAATTCTAGAAATAAAAGGACAAGGTATTTGAAATAGATTCAGTTCAGAAAATATTAGCATTTATAAATTATCATGTTAAAGGTGTATAATGTGTTAATGTAGATTTTTAATATATTTTTTAAAAACCTCCAGAATATTTTTTTGTAATTTTGGGCTGAATTAGAAAATATTTTAATTGCCACATCAATTATTTATTATGCTGATATCTGATAGCCTCATATTGAATGCTTTTGAAGAAATGCATCTTATTATATTACTATAGTTACAATTATAATTATGAAATAAAAGAAATATAATTACAGTTAGAAGAATTGAGAAGATTATAAAATTAAGCAATATTGTTGCTTTGTATCATTCAGTTTATCTTATTATTTATAATATTGCCGACTATTTTTGCTATATTACTCATCACCTGTTCAGCTATAATGACTTCCCAGATTTCTGAATTTATTACCATTATATTCCACCAGTACCTGTAATTCCTTTATCAATTTACAATATGCATGTGCAGATTTCGCAAACCTTTGATAATTCCATAGTGCTATATATCTATCTATCTAGCAAGTCGGAACTATCCACGTCCAGAGGGTCAATCAAAGTTGTTAAGTTTGGTATATTGAATCCATTAAACTAAGTTTCCGTGTTATGTGAAACAGACCAAGCTCAGTGCTTGTGGATCTAGATATGCCCTGAGGACTCCTGCATACTCCCAAATAGTGTTAATTACGCTTAATGCTGATTGGAATATCGTGTCCGGCCATGGAGACACATATCGATAGGAAATACGATTGAGGGATAATTATCAGTTTCAATATATTGGTAAAATTCTTGATTTTTAATCTTTCGAAGAATTCTCTGTTTTCGCCAGAAAATCCGATTTGCTGGCTTTGTATTTTCTCGAAATTTCAAGTCATTCTAAAATTGAATGAGACCAAATTTGGAAAAAATGATTTTTTCCAAATTTAGTCAAAAACGGCTGGACCGAATTCAAAAATTTAGAAGTCGCTCGATAAGAACTAGCGTTGATTTGTTTCGCGCTGAAAATCGACTTTGAAAATTCAAAAATTGTTCGTTGTTGGCTCAAGTTTATTCAACTTGCCTTATTAGTCCAGTCATTTAAGGGGGTATTCTAATGCAGAAATTCAAAAAAAATCGATTTTTTTTATTTCATGTTTGCAAAGTTTAACTATCTAAGAATATTGGTACGAGAAGGTTTTTGAAAATTTGAATTATTTTCGAAGGTATAGACATTTTACTGACTCGGTCCCCATACTGATTTGGCTCCACGCAAAACTTTGAATGCGTTTTTCTCAGAACAGACTTTTTCAGTACTGTGGACACGATTTCTCGAGTTTCAATCGATCGATTCACTTGAAATGTTCAGAGAGTCTTGTTTATAGACCTATCCTGAGCCCGATTTAGGATTATCTCCAAATTCCAATTTTTACTATTTTTAAAAAATTCGAGATGCTCAAAAAACACTTTTTTTTCAAACAGTCGCCAATTTGTAAAAAATAATTTATTGTACTCATCGCTAGCTCAGGCGGTTGCGACATCATTGTAAATTAATAATCTTTTTATTTTTTGCATTTCCGATGCCTAGGAGAGCTGAAATCATGTCAAGACTGAGGTGCCAATTTTTTGAGATCACCCACTTCATCAGCTGCCAGTTTTTACAATTTTCAACTTTTTTTATTTTTTAATTTTTGTTTTGTATTTTAATAATATTAATAAACTAGTGGTAAAAAATGGATAGTAAAAACATTCATTGCTTTCTTTTACGATACTTTAAAAATGACCTAAAATTCATCGCTTTACACTAGAATACACCCTTAAGCTTAAATTAGGTAAGAATCTCGGAATTCGAGAAACCCAGCTGTAAGTCTGTAAATACTTGTATATTGACACCCTAAAGTCGTCTCAAAATCTACATATGGTAGGGTGTCAATACCACATGTAGGTTTTGAGACAATTTTAGGGTGTCAATATACAAGTATTTACAGACTTACACCTGGGTATTTCGAATTCCGAGGTGAACTTACTTTAATGACTGAACTATATGGCAAAATGACACAAAAGCTAGTTATATGTACCACTTTACAAAATTTTGAATAAATATTTATATAATTTTCTCTTTTCTTCCAGGGCTGCTCAACGTTTTCCGGGATCTGCGCGGCGAAGGGAAAACCAGAGCGACAAGGGCGGATTTTGTGGGGCCCTTCAAAGGGCCCCTCCACCAATGCCGGCGGCCCTGACTAGAAAGTTGGCGAATCGAGAGTCTTCAGCAGTTAGCAAGGTAAGATTACGTTTAGGAAATATATAAAATATACATTTATTTTTTTTTGTTTATGAAAATCACCCTTATGTAACTTACCAAGACAATCGTAATCGATAATAAGATTTTAGTATTTTTTGATGAAATCCAAAAATGGTGCTTGGTAAAGTCGTATTTTGGCCCACAAATTTCTATAACTACGATTTGAATGATTTGAAGAACTTTCTGCTTGTTTTAACAAAATACTTGCTTTTGGGAAAAAAATGGTTGAATATCAAAAATAATTCAGATTTTAATTGTAATTCTGACTAAACTTCTAACATACTTTAAACAACTATTTTCAATTTTGCAATTCAGTTTATATAATTCTTATAAATATTAGACAATGTTACAGTATTTACAATAATCTATTTGAAAACATTCAATATTCCTCGAACATTTCGCTACGATAAGGAAAGTTCGAGCAATTTGCCATTTTTTGAAAATCACGTAAGATTTTGCATTAATCCTACATAATAATATGAGAAATGGTCATTATCAGATCATGGATCAAAAATATATGTTTTAAGAAAATCTATCGAAATATGTCACTTCCACATTTCACAACCTCAATCTCTACTCTAATAATTATAGTTTCAAGCTATATTACTTATGCTCCGTTAAATTGATAAATTGGTATGCAAGATAATCTATTGTGATACGGTTGATCATGCAAAATTAATATTCAGCTGGGATCATTGATTAGTGAATAGTTAATTAACTTGATTGGATAGAAACAATCACGGAATTTATGGTTCAATTAGGACGATATTCCTGTGGAGATCAAGCAAGAATCATCCTATTGGTTATGGAATTTAATATTTTTCTTTTCTATCTTTACTGGGAAAATTTAACATATTATTCCACATAATGGCAATCATAATTCTTAGGATTTTAGAACAGAAGGCAACTACAATTAGATACCAATACTATAGAAATAAATTGGAAATTTCACAAAATATTTTATATACCCTTCAGCTCTTCATCTATATATTACAACTATTCGCAATAGTATATACACATCTACCTTACCATGTTAATACAGATTTATATAGCCCAGACACGATAGCATTAAACAGACATAAATATTAATATTCTGCAGTTCAGCATCAATTACGTAATGGAGGATACGTTTTTTTGCCGAAGGAACTCGTTATCCTTTAATAAATATCTTTATATAAGAAGGATATTTCTTAATCCTGATATTAATTCGAACATGATATGATCTACTCCGACAAAAGCGCTAGAAATAAGAAATTGAATTGAGATAGTAAATAGTGAATGTTGAAAGTAACTTGAATATATATCAGGATATATTTAAGCTTTTCACTATTAATTTAGTTTTATCATATTTCAGTACTAAAGTTACATTAATAAACTTTAATTAGCTTCCAGTAGGAGAAGTTTATGTTTTTATGGAAAAATCCGATTCACTAATTTTGTTTTCCAGACGTTTCAAGCAATTCTGAATCGAATGAGATCAAATTTGGAATAAGTATGTGTGTCTGTGTGCGTGTGCGTGAACAGATTTTTTACCGTAAATCGACGTTTTCTCAAAAACGGCTGCACCGATTTCAAAAATTTAAAAGCCAATCGATGTATCTCGTTGAGGACTATTGTTTGTTAGTTTTGTGCGACGATCGGCCAAGCCATTTCTTCATAAATCGCAAAAAAGTGAAACATTTGTCGTCCACGTTTTAGCCCGCAATTCTTAATCGATTTTGAAAATTCAAAAACCGTTCGAAAGATATTGGTTGGGAATCGTACTGATTAGTTTTTGGTAGAGATCGGCCGGGCCGTTTTCTTGTAATAAAGTTTTTAAAAAAAAAAATCGACGATTTTTATGATTTTTTTTTGGCGGTAGATACTATAGTCTTCTAGATCATACTATAATATTACGATCCTACGACAAGTCGTTTAATTTTGAAAAATCGTCAAAGTTTGCAAAAATTGGTGTCATTTTTTTGGCGTTTGTCAAAATTATAACTTTCATCAGCGTTTGATCAAAAACGCCTGAACCGATTTGAAAAATTTAAAAGCCAATTGATGTATTTTGATGCGGATTATCTTTTCTCAGTTTTGTGCAGCGATCGGCCGAACCGTTTCTTTACAATTTGAAAAGAAGTGTTAAACTTTTTGTCTACATTTAAGCTCATACTACCGAATCGATTTTAAAATATCACAAACTGTTTGAAAGATATTAAATGAGAATGATACTGATTAGTTTTAGGTGAAAATCTACCGAGCCGTTTTCTTGTAATTAACTGTTGAAAGAAAAATTTAAGCCAATTTTTATGGAACTTTTTTTGGCGATATATATCATGATCTTATTGAACTTACAGAAATCTTACGGCCCTCCGACAAGTTATTTAATTTTAAAAAATAATCAAAGTTTGAGAAAATGAGTAGTTTTTTTGACGTTTGTTTAAATTAAAATTAGACGATTTACTTGGTATAACGATAGAGTACTTGGTCTTAATGAACATACTTAACCATTAAAGTTCTACGGAAACAGAGATTTGTGAAAATTTGTTTTTAGAAAATACTCCGAGTTAACGTGTTCGTTCGTTTTCAAATATGTGTAATAAATCCCCTCGGAATACTTTTAATCACTTATACATCCATTTATTTTTTATTGATTAAGTCGATTATTTACACATATTATGAAGTTAATGTAACTTGTCTCAAGGCAAAATACCTATACCAACTGGTTAAATTTTTTATGTTGGCTTATATTAGACCAAGCATCTACTACACCACCAATCAAAGTTTCAACGAAATCGTCTGGAATGCTTTGAAATTCTAATTCCACCATTAATTTAGTTTATCATCCTTCAATACATTAATTACATTTCCGAAACTCACTAAGGACCCAAATATAATTTGCATTTATTACTACTTACCTTTATTGCTTACTTTACCTGTACTCGTAAAAGCAAACCGTTCTCTCCGTTTACACCAATCGGCCATTTAGGAAAATGCGTCGTTATATTTTCTTATTTCAGTAATGTTTTTATCAGCTTTCTTTTCATGTTTGATGATCAGAGATCGGCCGTCATATCTTTATCATGAGATATCATGAGAGACACGGCCTTAGCATGAGACCACGCAGTAAGTTTGTTTTAGACCGACAATAAGAAGTTCCTCCCCACATCAGAATAAATGATCTGTAATAATGTTGCAAGTTGTAACATTATTATGCGATCGATGAGTCTAAGTATTGATATTAGGGTAGTTAGGTAGTTGCTAATTTTGAGTTTGCGTTTTACTTTACTGATCTATTTAAGGGGCACTCTGAATGAGTCAAAATGGAAGTTTTCAAATTTTAACCCTTACTTTTGAGTCAAGACACGGGACATTAGATTTCATTTTAGAGGTATGGTTTTTTCAGCATCCTATTTTGATCCTTAGAATCCGAGAATTATATGTGCCTAAAAGAATTTTTTTGACCCATGCAAATCGACCCGCTTTAGTACACACATATCAATTTTTCCTAAGGTATGCCAAAATGTTCACAAACCTTTGAAACTAAAAAATATGCAAAAAAATTCATTTTTGGTTTTTGGATGATTATTATAACTTGCCCTAGGGGAAGTTAAAAATAAAACGTTTTTATATATTATAGAGCTTTTAAAATTCTAAATGTATTTACAAACTTTAAGGGGGTATTTTAGTGTAGAAATTCAAAAAGATCCAATTTTTTTAATTCATATTTCCAAGATTTAACTATCTAAGAATATGGGCACGAGAAGGTTTTTGAAAATTTGAATTATTTTCGGAGATATAGGCATTTTACTGACTCGGTCTCCAAACTGGCTTGGCAGGGTCTAATCGGACAAAAAGCATTAGGAAGTCATTAGACCTATTTAAGACATTTTATCGTCAGATGAATTAATTCGATATATAGGTTCAGAAACTCAGAACAATAACGAATCTCTAAACTCGTTGATTTGGATTTTGGCGCCGAAACATATTCATTCCCTATCTCGGGTATTTGAAAAGCAACATTTATTGCTGTTTGCATATTCAATGAAGGTTTCTTTCCGATTTTAAAAATCATGATTCTTATGGTAATGCAAATTGGGCCAGAAACTCATTCATTTGCTGTAAGACGAGACAACGCCCGGATTGAACGATCTCAAATACGTACATCCAACGCTTCAAAGGAGGCTAGAAATGCAGAAAATAGTTTTTTTTGAAGTAGAAGAAGGTCCCATGCATGGAGCAGGAATGGCAGATTAAGTAAAAGAAGTATAACCTATCATTTTATTTTTACAGCAAAAAACTTCATGCAAAACTTTAAATGCGTTTTTCTCAAAACAGACTTTCAGTTATGTTGACACGATTTCTCGAGTTTCTACTCGACCGATTCACTTGAAATGTTCAGAGAGTCTTGTTTATAGACCTGTCTGTAGCCCGAACTAGCATCATCCCCAAATTACAAATTCTACTATATTTAAAAAATTTGAGAAACTCTTCAACTTTTCAAACAGTCGCCAATTTCTAAAAAAAAAATTTCGATTGCGACTTCATTGTACATTAATAATCTTCTTATTTCTTTTATTTCGGATGGCTAGGAGGGCTGAAATCATGTCAACATTGATGTGACAATTTTTGCAACTTTCAACTTTTTTTTTTAAATTTTTGTATTGTATTTTAATAATATTAATAAACATGTGGTAAAAATTGAATAGTATAAACATTTATTGCTTTCTTTTGCGACACTTTAAAAATGACCTAAAACTAACTACGTTTACTGTACATATTTCTATTCTAAATTTAAGTTCAGTCAAAACCTGATTCTTGTACATCATTCTTCACTGAATCAATTATATTCAAGTACGAGCAACTTCGTCTATGATGAATATAAAGCGCTTTATATTGCTTCTAATTCTTGATAATCCAAATAAAAGACGTTTGATCAAATCGCCATCTGCTCCACCGAGCACAACATCGTCATAAATCCGCCGCGTCTTTTTTATAGATATCCATCCCTTGTCTACTACTAATGATGAAAATTAACAAAACAAAAATAAAATTAACAATCCACTTAAAGAGACTTTTCTGCTCTGTTCTGTGTTCTCGCAGCCACTAATCGGCTTATATCCTTTGTTGGTCGCGCAAAGGATTAACTAACACGCGCAGTGTACACTTTGTCAGGATACAGGATAGTAGGATAGAAGGATAGGTACTAGGTACTCATTCGTTGGAGTAGATGGATTAAACAATCCACATACACTCCCCCCAAACCAGGAGAACAGGGCGAGCGAATTAACGAATGCTGTCAGTCTGGAGTAAAGATTAAAAACTATTACGTGAAATCGATATCTAGGATCTCCTCATGAGGTAGATTTCGTAGATTCCTTGTGGGTCTTCTTCAGATGTCATAAATAATTGAAAGTATAGGGATGAATGACATATCACCAAAAACTTACTATGGTGAAGGATATCTTGGGTATAAATTTTGCTTGCTTCATATAACAAATGTGGCTAGATGTAAGTGGGATTTTAAGGTACTCGGTACTCACTCGTTGGAGTAGATGGATTAAACAATCCACATACACTCCCCCCAAACCAGGAGAACAGGGCGAGCGAATTAACGAATGCTGCCAGTCTGGAATAAAGATTAAAAACTATTACGTGAAATCGATATCTAGGATCTCCTCATAAGGTAGATTTCGTAGATTCCTTGTGGGTCTTCTTCAGATGTCATAAATAATTGAAAGTATAGGGATGAATGACATATCACCAAAAACTTACTATAGTGAAGGATATTTGGGGTGTAAATTTTCCTTCTATCAAATAACAAATGTGGCTAGATGTAAGTGGGATTTTAAGGTACTCGGTACTCACTCGTTGGAGTATATGGATTAAACAATCCACATACACTCCCCCCAAACCAGGAGAACAGGGCGAGCGAATTAACGAATGCTGTCAGTCTGGAGTGAAGATTAAAAACTATTACGTGAAATCGATAGCTAGGATCGTAATGGAAAGTTCTCTATGATACTCTTTGTGAGTCTTCTTCAGATGTCATAAAGAATTGAAGGTATATGGTTGAATGATATATCACCAAAAACTTGCTATGGTGAAGGATACCTGGAGTATAAATTTTGCTTGCATCATATAACAAATGTAAACTAGGTGTAAGTAAGATTTTAAGCCTACGCCCTTAAGCAAGTTCTTCGAGTGGAGTATACCAATTGATGTCTTACAATATCTGTAATTGTATAAACTAAAGTAATTTGTTCAACACATCTTATTTTATCCCCTTTGTGTTAAAATATATTATAATCAAGAGTAAACGTCACCTGTAATCAGTAGCTATCTACCAAACAGAACGTTTGCTCGACATAGATTCTGATTAGAATACCATGTTTTGCTGAATGCGATGCTAAATCTTTTTCAATCTTGACAGAACCAATAATTAATTGGACTAATTAACCAACTTAAAATTTTAGGTATACCCATATGCTATATGTAGTGGTATAGATTTAAAATTGCAGATATTTTTTTATAAATTTACATGATTTTATCTCTTTAAGTAATCTGAAGAATATATATATATATATATATATATATATATATATATATATATATATAGAATACACAGGTCCAAAAAAATTAAATCAAAATTTGGAGTTAAACTATAAAAAACAGATAAAATAAAAAAAACGACCCAATTCGGGCAACTTTTTTGCCATTTTATTTTTTGGGCTTGTGTTATTAATCTGGAGAAATGTTGCTATTGTATGATCTACGGACATGTTAAAAACAATGTTTTTTGATAAAAAATAGCAACTAATAAAATTACAACTTTTTTTTACATTTTTCAATTTTTAACTATCAGTATGGTAAGTTATAGTAAACGCAAAAAAATCCAAAATGAAAGTTTTTATATATCTTTACGTTTCAGAGGTTTCTGAACATTTTGGCAAACTTTAGAAAAAATTGATGTATATGTGTGTGGAAACAAATTTTCGTAAGAATTTCACTTACAGCTAGTTTTGGCAAAAGTTGGTCCAACCGTTTCAAAGATACGGAGCAAAAATTGCAGAAAATGGCAATTAATTCTGTGAGAGAACGGAGCATCCGATTTGAATGATTTAAAAAACATTTTACTTGTATTGACGTAGTGAAGAATTGATCAAATTTTTGCAGAGGCAGGTCCAATGGTTTTGAAAATTCAAAAAAAAAGTTGGAAAAAAAATTCCATTTGTCGGTCAAAATGGTCAGCCTTATTTTTCGTTGAATGTGTTTGTTATTTATCACATTAAAAACTGACAAAAGGGCCTTTTTCACAGTAATTTTTGTTAAGCACGGTTTTTCTATAAGAAAGTTTTTAGTGTAAGTGAAAACTCTATTATTCAAGTTTTATTATGCAACTTTCTTGGGAAAAAATCACTTACGCGTAGTTTATTATCTATCAGTGAATTTTATTAATTATTATGATTTCTGACTCTCAATATCAAATTTTGTTTATATCGATATGTTTTAACCGGCTCTGTAAAAACAACCCGTATAAATAAAATCTCAAACTCGAACTTTTCTCGTAAATAGCCAATGCGAACGAGAACGACACCTGACTCGGGCATAACTTTTATATACGTAGAAGTTACCCGTACATATTTTTATATTATACATAATACCCCATCAATATGATGTGTCGAAGTGAGTTTGAGAAAAGAATCTTAAAATTCTCCACGACAGCTGTCATCTTTTCTACGTCTTAACCTATAAACATTATATGACGGATCGTAAATCTTATCGAAAATCACATACGAGTAAATGTACTGCGGATATACATTATACTCATATTCGAAGTACATTTGCCAGAGTTATAATGCTACTGTGTTAGGCCCTTTCCACACTGTAAAAATTGAACTAAATAAGAACAAGGCAAAGTGTCATACCTCGTGGTAAATTGCTGGAAATTCCGTGCCGCAATTTGAAATTTCATATTTGATTTTTTTAAAGCAATAGCTACGTAGCTGTTTTTGAAACAAAATATCAAAATTTTTATACGCAACTTACAGAAGTGTAAATAAAATTTGTACTCATTAATTAAAGCTCTTAACAAATTTAAATTATTATAACTATCTGATAACTTGATGTGCATATGTCTAACGACAATTTTTGATTGCCAAATGGCTTTTCTTGATTTTTTTCCATATAATCTCCGTAACCGCTGAACCTGTTTTCTCAAAAATTTAATTAGTTCTTCATTTCGTTAACACAAATATTTTATTTGAGTCATTTACATCGAATGCTCCGTTATCTCAAAAACTAAGTTATCTTCTTTGGCACTTTTTGCCCTATATTTTCAAACCGGTTGGACCTGTCTTTAACAAAAACTTCTCAGCACGTCTCCCCATAAATACGAATCGAACATTTTCTGAATTATCCAAATCGGTTGATTCTGAATTATCCAATCGAAATCGTCGAGAAAATTTTGTATCTGCATACACCCACACACATGCATGCATACACACACATCCATTTTTTCTAAGGTATGCCAAATGTTCAGAAACCTTTGAAAAGTAAAGATATGCAAAAATTTTCATTTTCTTTTATTTGCGATTACTACTGTTTTATTTTACCCGACAAGAAGTTAATCATTTCAGTATAACAATGTAATTAATTAAATATTAACAAAATTAATAATTTTTCGCGGGGTAAGTTATAGTAATCGCAATAAATCGAAATTGTTTTTTTTTATATAATTTCACGAGCTTCGATATTTTGTCTCTAACACAGCTATGCAGATTGCTTTAAAAAAAATCATTTTTTTCAAAATACAGTAGGAGTCTTTAGTCCAGCTTGCTCGACCCTTGTGTCGTTTAATTGAAATTGAAAATTCCATTCTATATCTATCGGGCAATGATTATAAAAGCAATCAGGTTAATAATTAAACTTAATATTAAACAGACAAGTAGAAAATACAAACAACAAAGTTCATTGTACGATTAACTTAAAAAAAAAAACGGTCGAATCCAATCTTTCGTAAAACGTGGGGGCTCGTATATCGTAGAACATACTTGGTTTGTGAACCTAATTAGATTTCCGAACTAAAGAACTTGTCCTGTATAACAAAAAAAAATCAAATTTTTCAAGTTTTTCAAAAATTTTTTTTTTTTAATGTTTTCAAAATTTTGTAAAGCTTTTAAATTTTTTTTAATTATGTTAAGCCCGGTGCACACGACGCCAGATTTTAAAAATCAATAATAGTTATGTTAAACTGCAGCATTTTATTATCTTTTTATTATTAATACTTCATTTAATTCATCTTAATCGGATACTATACATATATACGAGGTGTGTTCAAAAAGTACCCGGAATTACTAATAATTAAATTTCGCGGGTCTGGAGTGTCTGATTGTCAAAATTTTTTTTTATTGTGTTGGTATACATGCCCCTAAAGTATGATGAAATTTTCAGCTATATTCACTGTTTACTTTGTCTGTGGTAGTCGCTAAGGTTCGACGTGTTTTTCTGAGCTCGGCGATTTTTACAATGGAAGAATTGAAAAGTCAAAGAATTTGTATTAAATTTTGCGTAAAAAATGAAATAAAGTGTTGCAAAGTGCAAAAATTCACCAGATATGGCTCCGTGTGACTTTTTCCTATTCCCAAAGTTGAAGAGATCCATGAAAGGACGGCGGTTTTCCTCGATTGAAGAAAATCGCTGAGAGTGCTCAAGGACATATCAAAAAGTGAATATCAAGGGTGCTTCGAAAATTGGAAAAAACGCTGGCATAAGTGTATTATATCTGGGGGGGACTACTTTGAAGGGGACCACATTAATGTAGACGAATAAATAAATATTTTTTAAAACGAAAATTCCGGGTACTTTTTGAACAGACCTCGTATTTATTGTTTACATTCCATACAACGCTCTGATTGTATACTTATATAAGCATTAGTTCATTTTAGACCTATAAAATATGAATTGTAAAATTCACAGTATATATTCATATCTACATATTTGAAAATGCACAAAATTATTATTAATCATAAAATAAGTGAAAATCTGGCACAAAATTCTTGCTCACCTCGCCAGAAAACTTGACAGAAATCCTACTGTAATTTAGGCTTTACTGTAATTTCTAGTAATTTGTTTTAAAGCACTACGCCATTAGCATTTATATATAATTAAATTTTCGATTTTCTTTATGTAGCATAATAACAATTTTCAAGAACAAAAAAAATAAAAATCCATTCATTCTTTTATTCGTGTGAAAGTGTCACAAGGTAACACATGTGTCGTTTCCCACTCGCGCCGAAGGAAGCACATACGTAGCAATAAAATGGAGCAGTAAAATCTTTGCAAGTGCTTTTCCCCTTGTAAAAATCAGAAGTCTCCGCAGGACCACTGCGCCGACTTATGTGTACTATTGGCCGTAAGTGTCAGCTTTAGTTATGGCCTTAGAATTTATATTGAAAGGGTCTCGGGGGCACAATATTACGAATTAAGGTCACTATGTTGCCATAGAATCATAAAAAAGCCGGATAGGAGAGATCAAGCTTTTTAAGCTCAAAGAAAATATACTTTGTTAGAGTTTTTATTACAATTCATCAGATTTAGAAGATCTCTTCAAAATTTTGTGCCATTACCATTGCCATTAATATAAAAGTTTTAATATTTTTACATTTTTTTTTCTATGTCTATGTTGCTCCATAATGTAGATACAGATCCTACTAATGATTATTAGTAGTAAATTATAACAATGTTAATTATGTAAATTGAATAAAGTGACTATTTCATTCAAATACATTGTGTCGCAATAATAATTAATCAATCAATTATATACTAAGAATGGATCATTGTGCTCTCTAGAAGATTAATTATTACTAATTCAATTATCTAATTGCTTACATTGTAGTAATTGTCATGATTATATTGGATTGAAATTAATGTAATGCAGATTTCCTCTAGGAATTGATATTCAGGAACAAAACTAAATTCTGTATGCATCTTACAAAGCTAAAACTAATTAAAAACATGAATTAACTGAAGTCCGTTAAAACTACAATTAAAAATTAAAATAGTAACCTACGCTAAGTTACATGACTACTTTCAAAATACATCTGCTCAAAATAATTGCGGTAAAAAATAAATTTATCTTTTTATTTCAAGACCTGATTATCGTTCTGTCTTTATTTTATCCGAGTTGAAAACTGTGAAGAGGATACATTTCAAATCCAAGAGAGAAAATCAATTCATCACATTATCTTTCAAAACAACTTCATTAATTAAACGAATGAGCCTATTCTTGGCGTTTGTATAATCTTTTATAATAGAAACGTACCTGGTATTTTAAATTAATTCACTCTATACAACCCATTCGAGAGAGAGTGCTTTTAAAATCTCATTTCGTTCGCAATCAAAATGAAAATGTTAATTGGAAAATAATACAGGTGCACTCGAGCAGGTAAATGACACGTGCTCGGTATTTAGTTTTTAATGGGTAGTGGTAATGGTTAGTTTGGAATGATTTTCATATAAAAATTTAAGTGTTAGTTCAATTGTTCTGTAAACAACAAGCTATTGCTTACCGTTAAATGATTTAGTTTTATCATTCTACTTACTTAAGTACATATTCATATTTCTATATCATGGTACAAGTCGTGTGAAAACAAAGACCGGGATCCCTGGATTGTTTTATTTGGAAACTCCGGTTACGCGTAGTTTAGGCAGTAAGTACAAAGTAAATGTTTACTGTATAACCCGCAACAGAAATTTCATATACCTACTGCTCTATTTGCCGCTCCAATTAGTAATTAGCTCGACGCAGCAAACTGGGGAAAATTTCTGGAAGAAAATCATAAGTAGAGTCGTGTAGCGAAAATAGTTTACCACATATACAAGAGTAAACCAAATATTTATGAAATTTTTATAGAAATGCAAAAGGTTTATTACCAGAACTCAAAAGAATATTTATTGCTAACAATAATAATAAAATTTATGTATAGGTACTGTCATTAATTTAATGACAAAAAAATGCTCTGGAAAGTTATGAAAATTGGTTGGAAAATCAGTTGGACGTCAATTGAATTTTGTCCTGTGTATCAGTTCATCATGTTCAGACAAATAACTATAAACAGAGCAAAATAATTAGTGAAATCACTTACAAGGCAAGTGAATTACCATATAATTCGTCTTACGAATGTACGCCAGTGATTTATGTTCCGAGCAACTATTGGTTCCGCTGAGCAATCTATTAATTATTTTGGCTAATTCCGGTACACCGAAATTGTGTTTACAATATCGATTGGGTGTCGAACTGGATATGTTTAATTAACTCAAGCTCTGATAGCTGTAACTATTCTAGACACAGTAATAGGACTCTAAATCACATGGTCTAGCTAGAATATGCAGTAATCCAAATAACTATTTTTGAATTATTAACTTCCCGTAGGGTAAGTTATTGTAATGAGCCGAAAATCGAAATTGAAATTTTTTGTATTTCTCGACGTTTTGAAGGTTTCTGAACATTTTGGCATATCTCAGAAAAAATGGATTTGTGTGTGTATGCATGTATGGATACAATTTTTCGCCCACGTTTTCGGGCGCACGGATCAACCGATTTGAATGGTTCAAAAAACATTCGATTCCAATTGATAGAGATGTGCTGATTAGTTTTTGGCAAAGGCAGGTCCAGCCGTTACGGAGATACGGAGCAAAGAGTGCAGAAAATAGAAATAGAGTTTTTGAGAGAACGGAGCATCCGATTTGCACGATCTAAAAAACATTCGTAATGATTGGGAGAAGTGATTGTTAGTTTTTGGCAATGGCAGGCCCAGTCATTTCGAAGATACAGAGCTAAATGTGCAAAAAATAGCAGTTTTTGAGAGAACTAAGCGTCCAACTTAAATGATTCAAAGAACTTTCAGCTTGTTTTAACAAAATAATTGATTTTGGAAAAAAAAATCGCAATTTTTTCTTTTTTTTAGTTTTTTTGTATATCGAACATAATTCAGATTTTGTTTTCAATTCTGACTAAATTTCTAATATACTTTAAACAAATAATTTTAACTTTGCGATTCAGTTTATATAAATCTAAATATTAGACAATGTTACAATATTTATAATAATCTATTTGAAAACATTCAGTATTCTTTGAACATTTCGTTACGGTACGGAAAGTTCCAGCAATTTGCCTTAAGGCACGATGCCCTAATTGCCTCAAGACAGAATTCCACCTTCAGCTAGTTTACAAATGATTTTGTCGATACTAGGTTATATATGTAAGTGAAGATATATTTTGAAAAAAAAAAGAGTGCGCGTAAGGTTCACACGCGATTGAAGTAAAACTAATTTGCTACTGTACAAGATGTCATTTAAGTAAAAATAAATACATCATGATGCATTATGTATGTACATCCTGTTATGTACATATATCATGATGTATGATGTATTATATGCATATAACAATTTTGAATAATGTTTATTAGTAATATGGTAACACTCGTGATGCACACATTTATTAGTGTCAACCATTATACTCATTAATATTATGATAAATTATAAATTATATATTTATAATATCATTAAAAATATGTATAACATTTAAAAACAATAATGTAATTAAGTCATACTTCAAATATGACACGATCGGTTTGTCATTGTAATTAGCATTTAGAAATGAACCTGCATTAGAGAAATGAAGTAGTTGCTGATTAATAAATTCTATAATATTCGTTCTCACAGTGGATTATGTTAAACAACGCTCAAACAAATATTGTTTTCGCAACTTCACTCATCATGTAATTGTGTTTGAAGAACTTCATGCAATTAAAATTAACATACATTCATTGACTGCTTGTATTTTTTCTACTTTTTTGCTGGCGATATAATCTCATTCTTTGAACAGCTGTAATATCTGTCTTGCCTAAAAAATATTTTCCGTTTCAATAACTTCAAAGATTTATTGAAACTACGAATAATATAGAGATTATTTCAATAAACTTATGTTTCATAAACGGCACAAATGTTTAATTTGTTTATTATTTTCAGGGAACAGGGTAAAATATTTTTCTGATTCAGGCATTTTTCATTGAATGAGAATGAGAGTACAAGACTTGTACTACGATATAACTTTAAAATGTTTATTTATGTATGCCGATTTCTTTGTTGATATCGGTACGCATACAACGTTTACGCCGGTACGCATACAACGACAGATCTCTATTCACATACACGACGACTAATCACAATCGACTCGTATAAAAATGATATCATCGAGAGCGAATGACGAATCATTGGCACTCAACTCTTATCTTATGTTATCTGCCGTAATGCACTTCCCTTGCATTTGTACAGATTTACACCTTAGTCGCGCCTAAATAAATTTTACTTCAATTTTTTTTCCAAATTCTGCCACTTCTCCGTGACGTGTATATTTGTCAATCATATGCCAATTTCATTTATCAACTTCTCTCGTTAACTATATATAAGAGAAAACACCACCATTGGCACCATTATCCATTTCCCTATCTATCAAAACACTAGCACGATTGGTTTAACAAGATACGTCGGTCACTCGAAGTTTGTAAAAGCCATAAACGTGAATTGAATCTGGCAATATTTAAGTACACCTTTGAGCTGACTGAATAATACGTACGTGGCTCATGGAAATAGGTAGTATGTTGTGTGTAGTGTGTAGTTGAGTGTCGAGAGCGATCTCCTTTCAGGTAATCTACAATGCAAATGGCGGAACCCGGTTTATGCCAATTCCCCGTTTCAATTTAACGCATCCGAATATCTAATGCGCATTTCCGCCGCTGTCTATCTTATAGTTCCGTTTTGGTTTGGTACATGCGAATTATCAAAAGGTAAGGGACACATGTAACTCGTTTATAATAATGAAATTTAGTATTAATTGAAATAGTAGTAATAAAAGTCAGTAGATTCTGAAGTATCAGGTGAACTAAGTGAAAAGGGACATTTATCAAAAACTTCACATGGTTTATTTCTAATTTTTTTCATTCAGTATTTATTATTATTGAATTTGAGCGAATTAATTAAAATGCAAAGCATATTTGTTAATTTTTCGAGGGAGTAGTAGGGTTCCTGCCAGAAATTACGACTTGCAATTAATTATTAATTTTCAATCTTCTTAACATTTTAAGTCAATATAAAAAAATATATCTAAAGGATAAACATTTAGAAAAATTACATTATCCTAATTCAAATCAATAAAATTGATATTATAGATGCAGAAATGTAATTAAACTATAACTGTAATTAAAATGAAAAATTTTAAAATTCATTATTCATTCATGTTTAAATAAATAATAGAAGAATTCTCCGCATTTGGAATTATTTTGCAACTTCTTGAAAATTATTAAAATACCTACCTACTAAGCCTTAAAATTCCTGCATAAGAACTTGCAATTTGTAAATTTACTTATTTATTTGCCCTAGGCTGAGTTATAGTAATCAACAAAAAATCCAAATAAAAGATTACATTTTTTTTGGAAATCTTCACTATTCAGAAGTTTCTGAACATTTTGGCATACCTTATAATTAGAAAAGATTGTTGTATGTTTGTGTGGATACAATTTTTTGTTTACGCTTTCCGGAGCACGTATCAGCTGATTTAAATTATTCAAAAATTAATAATTCATAAAGCATTCGATTTTTATTGATGAGAAGACGTACTGGTTAGTTTTTGGCAAAGGCAGGTGCAACCGTTTAGAAGATATGGAGCGAAAATTCAGTTTGTGAAAGAACGAAACGCCTGATTTAAATGATTCGAAAAACATTTTACTTGTATTGACGTAAAAAAATTATTAAATTCTTAAATTTAATCTTTAAATAATGAAAAAATATTTCATTGGCGATCGAAAATCACATATATTCGACAGTCTGGATCAATCGTCATCAATAGTTATCGAAAACTTTCAAAAAATTGAAAACTTTTCAAAATTTAGAAAAAATGTCTGTTGCCAAGAATTATCACAATTTTTAAAAGGGCATTTTTTAAAATTTCTTTGCTATTCAGATTCTCCAAATTTTCAAAAATTTAAAAAAAATCAAAATATTCAAAAAAGTCCAATTTTACATTTCAGAGCTTTTAAAAATTTAAAATTATAGTATGGGATGTTCCAGCAATTTGTTTCAAAGCGCGATGCCATCTAGTTAACTTCCCATAGGGTAAGTTATAGTAGTCGCAAAAAAATGAAAATAAAAATTTTCGTAAGGTTTCACGTTTTAGAGGTTTCTGAACATTTTGTCATACCTTAGAAAAAATTGATGCATGTGTGTGTGCATGTACAAATTTTCGTCGACGATTTCGGGGCCGTTAAATGATTCAAAAAACACTCGATTCGTGCTGATTAGTTTTTCGCTAAAGCAGTTCTAGCCGTTTTGAAGATACGGGGCAAAAAGTGCCAAAAACGGTAACTTAGTTTTTAAGAGAACGGAGCGTCCGATTTTAATAATTTAAAAACCATTTTACTTGTATTGACAAGGCGAAGAACTAATTAAATTTGTGAGAAGGCAGATTTTGCGGTTTTGGAAATTTTTTGCTTTGAAAAAAAGTTCAAGATATTTCAAAATAAAAAAACATTTTTCTTCAAAAAGTATTTTTTCAAGAAAGTCAGTTTTTAGTGTTTTTTTTTTCAAAAATTTAAAATTTCGGAAAAACTAATTTTTTTCAAAGTTTAAAAAATAAATTTAATCTTTTTTAAACAAAATATTTTTTGGTACGGGAAGTTCAAGCAATTTGTCTTAAGTCACGTTGCCATGCACCACTAGTTTCTATCTATCTCTCGTCATGTGACCCCAACCTGTTCTAAAATTAAGCGTTCGTCCCCTACCTGTCGGCCGCCGCTGCCGCCGCCGCCGCGTGGCGTCCGTTTGCGTATTCATACAGTTATATGAGGCTTTCCCGCGTCCACCCGAATTACATATGAATGTCCCTGTCTGGAATTCGGACATTTGCATGGCAGAGCTTTTACTGTAGATCTATCTACAAATGCTGATGCCGATGCTGAGAGAGATGAACAACAGATAATAACTTAAATGCCATTGCAAAAATACCGCGGCACGTATGGACGAATTCTGTATTTTAATACTGAATTTTATTCGGTTGATGGACGGGGAATAAATTCCATATGGAAGAAGAACTCTATACTCGTGGTATATTTTCGTTAGCAATTTGCATTCTCGAAAATATACAATTTTACAAACTGCAATTCGAAATGAATCATACTGACTGGATTAGAAAATTTAGATTGTTTTAGATTGTTATTTTAACTCAAATTTTACCAAGTGATTTCATGTTATATCTTTTACATGATATTTCTATTACTGATTTTCATTCTCATTAACCAAATTGGCTAAACAAATGATTTGAATCGAATAAACTGAAGCGATATCAATTAGTCTGAATTAGATTAGTGGGTTGTAGTGAATTTGCACAGCTCTGTAATAGTAAGTACATCAAAGTGGTGTTTGCGGACCGCGCTCTCGGCTGTTTGTGTAATTAAACCGCATTCAGGAACTGGAATGTCACCAATATACTTTTGACATCACCAAAACAAATGATCTAGAAATATACCAGCGACATTGGGAAATAAATTTAAAAATAGTGGTATACATGTATGTAAAATTTTCGTGTCATGATTTTAGTGCCAATACTGTTCCGAAACGGTTGGCCCGAACAAATTTTACAATCACGTCCAGTACTTCTATATTTCATTCTGAACTGACTTCTAAATTTCAGACCAGATTTTCTTTATTTTAATTTTTTATAATGTAAATGGCACACACAACCCTAAACTTTCACCCTCCTACCTCAATAATAATAATATTTATAATTATAGTAATATTTATTTTTTACAATAATAGTAATATTTATTTTAGTAATCTAATCATTTTTTATCCCGCTTTTAGTCTGTGAATGTTTTTGTGCTGAATTTTAATTCAAATTTTTTTGAGCTTATGGAAAAGCTTAACATATAACAATTTTAATAAAGGGTTGTTTACCCTAACATTTTTTGACCATTTTGTTCATAGTAATGTTATAGTAATCGCAAAAAATTGAAAAGGAAATTTTTTATATAAATTTATGTTTCAGAGGTTTCTGAACATTTTGGTATACCTTAGAAAAAATGTATGTGTGTGTGTGCGTGTGTGTATGCGGATACATATTTTCGTCGACGATTTCGCAAACACGGATCAACCGATTTAAATAATTCAGAAAACTTTCGATTCCTACCGATAAGGAGATGTGCTGATTAGTTTTTGGCTAAGGCAGGTCTAGCCGTTACGGAGATACAAGGCAAAAAGTGCCAAAAACAGCAATTCAGTTTTTGAGAGAACGGAGTACCCGATTTGAATGATTCAAAGAATATGCTAATTGTATTAGCGAAATAAACAACTCGCAAATTTTTTGTAAAGGCAGGTCCAGCGTCTCCGGAGATCCAATAAAAAAAAGTAAAAAAATAATGCCATTTTGCGGTCAAAAATGAACATTAGGCATATGTACATCGTATTATCAAATATTTTATAAAGATTGTAATAATAAATGCAAATTTTGTGTACATTTATATGGGTTCCGTACCAATGTTTACACGTCACACGACTACGCGGTGCTTTGGCGCTTTGATATTTCAACTCCAAATCGGCTATGTCTTGCGATTGCCTAAAAAATGTTCAAAATTTTCAAAAAATCAAAACACAAAAAAAAAATATAAAAAATTCAGTTTTTTTAAAAAAGTCATTTTTTTTCTCAAAAATTTCTCAAAAGTCTGATTTTTTCAAAGTTTTCGAAAGATTTTTTTATAATTTAGTTTTTGGTACGAGAAGTTACCAAAACAGTAGTTTATCTTCTCTAAATTTTCACACGTCTACTATAAATACAATAAATCCTTATTTGATAATTGTCATTTTAAGAGACCTATCATTTTTTTTATTTATAACTGATCAATTATAGGGTTTTTGTGAATGTTATCACTTAATATTAATCAAAAATTTTCTGAGATTTTAGAAAAGCCTTTTATCCAGTTATTTCTATGTAACATGCATTGCAGTGGGTAAACATTCCATATAATCAGTGTTACCTATCAATTTCATTCATCACAAAATTTCAAGCAAAATACCTTCTGTTATATGTCACATTTTTCTGAAAAATTCAATAACTATAAAACAAAAATGATATCTTTGCGAAATACAAATCTCACATATGATAGTGATATACGAGTTTTGAATCACAGCCAGCTATCTGCCACGTAAAATCGAATTGAAACAAATTTTCGATAAAGTTTTTACGACAAGACATATGTACGTGCAATTTCTGTTTAAGACAAACTTTCTTTTTCACATTTGTCTTGTGTCCGAATATTGTTCGTGCCCGAAACTTTTATTTTAGAGGACGAAAATAGATTTGAGGAATCAGGTGGTGCTATTAGTGGATGTAATCTCATTTTAGATTAGAAACTTTCTACAAACATTGATAGAAAATAATATTTGAGAATTGTATCAAAATTCAAATTCAATATATATATTTTACATTTGTAAAAGCTTCTTTATTACTACGGCTTCAGTGTTATTATTATGATTGAAGTATGAAACTTTAACTTTATTTCGCGTGCAATGATTGCTTGTTTAAAATGCAAATTTGAGAAATAAAACAGTTGTTATTACAGATAATGACTTAATCATTGCGTATATGCTTGTTTACCAGTTATTAGTTTTAGTTTTTTGCTATAAATTATTTTTATGAGCGCCTCTAGACTTAACATGATAGAATTTACCATAACAAGCCTCGGCTGGCTGGCGGGGTTTGTTTTTATTTTTATACTGAATGCTCGTATTGCGAGTGCTGTAAGGGAAACTGGGGTAAAAAGGTAATAATATATTTTCTGTTTTTATCAGAACACCTAGTATTACTTTTTACTATCTTTATATGGGTGTTCCATGGCGTAACGATTAAGCTCACGGACTCATGAGCTTAACCCCGAACAATTCTGCAGGAGTGATATAAATTTTTAGTTAAAAATATAGATGAAAAATTTATTTATTAATCACTAAATCGATTTTTTAGGAATTTTGAGACCCCTCCCTCCGCCTTGGTGATATGTCGTAGTATTTAAAATACCCCCCATCCCCCACCAAACATAACGTGTATATTTACTTAGGTAAATTTTTTCGAACAAATTTTTAAACTCACAGAAAAATCGTAAAATTTATGAATCTTTTTTTGAAAATTTGGGCAAAACATAAATTTACGTTATTACCTTCTAGAACCCACTCTCCCCACGTCATATTTGTGTTTTATTGTCAAACCCCCTCCTCCAAAATACCTCACCACAAGAGTCACATACTAACTTAATTAAAAAAATATTATAACAATAATGATATAGACAAAATATCGATTGATCCGTGCTCTACAAATCGTCGACAAAAAATTGCAACCGCACACGCATACACATAAAAACGAACGATTTGTTTTTGCAGTTTTTAGACTTCATTTTGTTTCTTTTAATGTCATCATGGATATGAATTATAAATTTCCGCTAATAAAAATACTAATAACTTACAATATAACAAAACATACTTCTATAATTTCTAAATTTTTTCATGAATTGTGAATAGTAATTAAATTATGGTTTTAATATTATAATTGTGGCACATTTTACATAAAATGTTGAAAAATGCCATTTTATTAGCGGTAATTGTAATGAACTGCAAAATCATTCTCAGATGAATGATGAATGAAGATATGGATAATGAAAATAATAATGTGGATAATGAAAAATATGAATAATTAAAATGATAATAATTAAATCATATTATTATTATAATTGTGGCGAATTTAACATAAAGTTTTGAATATATCAAGAATAGTAATTGAATTACTGTTTTGTTATAATGCTTCAAAATTTCTTTATTACCGGTGACATTTGTAAGAAATTATTAAAATATTTTTGGTGGGCGTCCATTAATCACGTGATCAATTTTTTAGGTATTTTTGGACTCTCATCCCCTTTGGTGATATGTCGTGATATTTAGAATTACCCCCTTCTCCACCAAACATCACGTGTATTTTTAGTTAAGTAAAATTTCCGAACAAATTTTTCGAATTCACAAAAAAGCGTAAAATTTTTAAATCTTTTTTTGAAAATTTGGGTAAAAGTAAATTTACGTAACTTCTTACTAGATCCCTGCCTTCCCATGCGATATTTTTTGTTTTTTTTTTTAAATTTCCTCTTCCCGAAAAAAAATTTAACCACGATGATAGTCACAAACTAACTTAAAATACAAAAATAATATAACAATAATGATATAAAGAAAAATATTTTTTTTTGAAAATATAGGTAAAAAGTAAATACACGCGATATCTTCCTAGAACCCCCCGTGATTTTTTGTCAAACTCCCCCTCCTCCTAAAAGTCTCAAGTGATTAATGGACGCCCCCTTAGCTAATAGTTTGCCATTAAATCTATTTCATATTATTTAGTTAATTTATTTACCACAAATATTGGCCTCAAATTAATATTTTTTAATTTATATTTTTATGTCATATCATTAACCCCGGTGTCCTCTAAGGCTAGTGTGGAAATGAAATTACCCGGTTTTTCTTTTTTGTCGGGTGTTGGCTCCCTTAAGAGCGCCGCGGATGGAATACTGCTGAGCCATTTTCATATTCAAAGCATTATTGTGCAAAGAATTGCACCACCTTTGATCGTATTAACTTTCATTGTAGAATAATGTAGAACGTTGTATAATATTGCTCACAAGTTTAATTACATTACATTACAATACAACTATTTGATATCTGTAATTTAAACAACACAAATTTTTATGTCAATGGTCAAAAAACATTTTACTTGTTTTGGTCGTGTGAAAAAATGAGTTTTAGAAAAGACCATATATTGCATTTGCTTTTCCATTATCCCACTATAAATTCCTAACAAAACTATATAATACATTCATTACCATATTATCTTAACGGCGCTCACGAAACACGATACTGCCACAGGAGTCCCCTCTCCTGCGGGTGCCCACTTGTGGGACTTCACGATAAATATAATAATAGTGTGACTCGAAATGAATGACACTGCTAAGGATTCGGAAGACTTGTCTGTGTGTGGACTTTGGAGCCCCCTTGATCACAGTCATTAGCCCTTTGTCTGAGAGACATGGCAGAGTCTTATTAATTCCTTCGGCCGTTGACAATGAGGATTGGATAGAGCTAATGGCGAAGAAGAAAGTTTACTGGTGATATGATGAAATATGATTGTTGGGGAAGAAATGGATAAGTTCCGGTGATACAGTGGATGTAGAATACAGGGTGTCCCAGAACTCAACGTCAAGTTAAAGAATTATGAAAAAAGTTAAAAAATTACGAGATTTTAGGGGAAACCTAAGGCTTTGATGAAACTGTGACCGGTCAATGTGGTTCATTTTTGTTAATTTTGAATATCTAGGCTTTGGATCCATAATCGCAAATACTATTTCTAGGACATCACTAAAAATGACATAATTACCGCAAGTTTTCTAGAATTAGGATCATTTGTTACACTAAAAATTTAAACTATTCAAAATTGGTTGACATTCAAAGGAACTATAGTGTGTTGGTAAGCTCCATCAAAAGTTGGCGATTTAATCAGGATATTAATTTGCTAAAATACTTTATACTATTATTATATAAAAAAATCGAATAAAAAAATAAAACCTAACAATAATTAGAAATTAGAAATAAGCCAGATTTTACTCCAATACGACATTTACTATATGCAAAGTATCCCTGATTAACAATCAGACCCATTCTCCTAATGTTAATTGTTGAACATTACGGTTTGTGACGAGTGCCTAATAGCCAAACCTCATTCAATTAGGTAATTATGAGGTTTCTAAGCGGTTTGTCGGACTGTCCAGGGAGCTCTGGACAACTTTTATCGCTAATGTGACCATTTATTGCCTCTGTACATGTAAGGGTTGCATACTTATAGAGCATTTTGTGTAGTAAATAGTCGGATAATTGAAGTTGAACTAGCCATTAGGAAAAATCTGTGAAAATTATATTTGTTAAAAATCATAAAAGGTGAACCACAAGGTTTTCGTTTTAAAATTCTATGATATTTATCAAATTAATTACTCAATGTCTTTATATATAGACAGATTGTTATTTATAAGAAAATAAAAAAAATATTTTTTTTTAATTGAATTGCTTGTCAAGATACAATAATATATTGAAACATAACTTGAATAAAAATGGAAATTGTTTAAAAAGTTAATTAGGTACAGTAAGTTAGTCGTTTAACTTGGGATGCTTGTGGAAGTTTGCTTGTTTGTTTATTAGTTAAGCAATGGTATTTTTGAAAAAAGCTAAATCGATCTAATAAGTTATTTTTATGTGTGTGTCTTTATTTATTCGATCCATCACCATATGTTACAACATGTTACCGACTATTTTAGAGAATTCTCTATGACAATTACTAACGGCGAAAATTATGTATCTATTTTTTTCCGTCGCGTGCCGATAGCAGCGTAGGTACACAGAAAATCAATTACCAGGGAAAAGTATATATATATATATATATATAATTGCTTATATAAAATACAAATACAATATTGCAACATTTAACACCTATCACACTAGATGACGCATCCAGAGTCAATGGAGATTTTAATTTTTATTTGTTCTTTGCATGAGCTTAATAAATTTCCACATAAACTTTTCATTTTTTGACAGATTTTTGTCAAAATTATTGGATTATACATATATAGTAATTTCTGTTTCTCTTTTTAATAATAGTTATCATATATATTTATAATTTTTGCACATTTCTATTTCAAGATCTGCAAATCTTTGGTAGTGTGGGAATCATAGAGGCCATGAGTTTTTGAAAAAAATATTTTTTAATGTCATGATAAAAAAATATTAAAAACGAGAGTGTTGAAATAATTTCAAGTCTGGATCTCAGTTCTGATCATTCACCAGTAATTCTTAAATACTCCACTAATACTCCAACCAAAGTCATGAGTTCGCTTACAAACAAATTTACCGATTGGCTTCTTTTCCAAGAATACATCGAAGACACCATTAACTGTAATATTCCATTAAAAAGTGAGAATGATTTGAATATCGGTATCAACAACTTCACAAATACATTAATTGCAGCAGCTAAAATATCGACTCCTATTCTAAATCACAATCACAGTCACTCTGTGCCCATAGATATTAAAAAAATCATTGCACAGAAAAGGAAATTAAGAAGAATTTGGCAAATAACTAGATCACCGGAAGATAAAAGAAAATTTAACAGTGCATGCAGAGACCTGAAAAATTTAATAATAAATTATAAAAATGTTTCTTTTGAAAACTACTTACATAATCTTTCTGCAAGTAGTGAAACAAATTATTCTCTTTGGAAAGCAACCAAAAAATTGAAAAGACCAATTGTACCAATTCCTCCTTTAAGAAAAACAGACGGTTCATGGGCAAGAAGTCCAGAAGAAAAAACTAATGCATTCGCCGAACACCTGCGCCTCACATTTCAGCCATTTTCACGTAAATGCAACTCTAATGATGAACAATTCATTTATGATTTTCTTCAGGATTCACCGTCGCTAGTGACTCATGATGTTAATCGTTTTACTGCGGCTGAAGTAACCCAAGAAATTGCAAAAGCAAATTCTAGAAAATCACCTGGACCAGACCGGATTTCTATTAAAATGCTTAAAGAACTTCCAAGAAAAGCTATTAGAATGCTCACAATAATATATAACTCTATACTGAGAATGAAAACTTTTCCGCAGTCTTGGAAAAGAGCTAAAATAATCCTTATAGTGAAACCAGGTAAAGACCCTTATCTATTATCTTCCTACCGGCCGATAAGTTTATTGTCTTGCATATCGAAAATATTTGAAAAGCTAATTCTTCAACGGATTAAAATAATCCTACAAGAACAAAGTTTTATTCCGAACCATCAATTTGGGTTTCGCGACAAACATTCAACAATTGAGCAAGTTCACAGAATAATAAACGTAATTAACAATGCGCTGCATAATAAAGAGTACTGTTCTGCGGCTTTTTTGGATCTCAAGCAGGCATTTGACAAAGTATGGCATACCGGATTAATGTATAAAGTTCAAAGATGTTTACCAGATTCTTTATTCCTATTAATAAAATCCTATTTACAAAATAGAAACTTTTTTGTCAGCATCGCCGATACGGACTCAAATATTACCGAAATTAATTCTGGAGTGCCTCAAGGGAGTGTCCTCGCCCCAACACTATTTTTAATTTTTACAGCTGATTTTCCAACTTCAACTGACACGAGTTTAGCCACATTTGCTGATGATACGTGCATCATCGCCACAAACAAAGATCCGACTGCAGCTTCCAACAGCCTTCAGCACCATCTCAGCTTAGCTGAGAAATGGTTTTCGTTGTGGAGGATAGAAGTAAATAGCACAAAATCAGTCCATATAACTTTCACGCTTCGCACCCAAACTTGCCCAGCAGTTGTACTCAACGATGAAATTATTCCGTCCAAAGAATCAATAAAGTATCTCGGCATTCACTTAGATAGGAAACTCAACTGGAAAGTACACATAAAGAACAAAAAACAACAAATAGATCTAATCTTCAAAAATTATTATTGGCTCTTAAACAGAAAATCAGAATTATCAACTTACAACAAATTACTTATATATAAGGCTGTGATCAAACCCGTGTGGACCTACGGATTACAACTTTGGGGTACTGCTAAAAAGAGCAATTTAAACATAATACAACGAGCACAAAACAAATTCCTGCGGCAAATATTAAACGCTCCTCACTACACGCCAACATGGATTCTCCACAAAGACACGGGTATACCTACAATTCAAGAACATATATCAATGTTTGCCTGTAATTATAAGAATAGAATTGACGCACATCCAAACCAACTAGCATGCAACTTATACCAGGAAGGCCAGCCGACCAGGCTCAAAAGGAAAATACCTCGAGATTTATTATAGTTTATTTTTATATTTATATTTTTTTTTCTCTATACTTGTCTTTAGTTTTTTCTTTTTTATATATTAACTATAGTAGATACACCACTGGGCGTATGTGCTAATTTGTAAACAACCAATTGTAAACACTTGTCAGCATTCTCTGCTAAATATAATTATTTTTATAGATTGCAGAATAAAAATAAAATAAAAAAAAAAAAAAAATTTCATGACATTTTGTATAGTTTTGATAATGATATATTTTAATACATTTTTATAAAACATAGAAATATCTTTCTATTAATCTATAAATTTATATATTTCTATAGTAGCTTTGAATATCTAAATCGAATGCCAATCCAGTATATATAGTTATCTAATATATTTCTTATTCTAATTATTATGAAAACAAACAGCGTATGAAGACTCAAGGCAATTTGTTTAAGAAATTAATTCCTCAGATAACATTGTTATACAATCAGTATTTTATTAAACAAATATCCAAGTATGAATAAGCTTAATATCTACTTCATTTTAATTATAAACAACCAGCAGAATGTCATTGTTTGTTTTCATATAAATGATAAAAATGTTTGAGCGAGTTATAAAGTTCATAACAAAATTTGTTATGAATAGATTCAATTCAAATTGATGATAAAAATATTTTAGTAATTATGAACCTGAGTTAATGATATTGGTTATAAATGAATTTTAATAATTAATTTCGTCATACAAAATGTACGGAATTAACAAAAATATTTTCCACAATTATCTTTTTGTTTTAGGACTTGAATTGATTATTTTATCACACCTCGAAAATTTGATCTATTTTCGATTTTTAAAAAAAACTGCCTAATTTTAAATTTTTAGAAAAAAATACCGGTTTCCAATGCATAAATAACACTTAAAAAAAATTGAAAATGACAAATGTAGTGAAAGTGTACCAAGCAATAAAAAATAGCGTTGAAAATCGATAACTGTCTCTCGTTTTACTATTATAAAAATACTTACACTTTATATGTAAAATTATGCATAAATTGTTTTTTTAAGTAAAAAATTGACTCTGGTCTAATTTTTTTTGTTCTACTAAGTTGCATAAAATTTTTTTAATATAATTGTAAAGTAATCATTTCACTCAAAAGCTGTTTCTATACTCTCTTCTATATAGTTTTTTTTATATTTTAGGATATGAGACACGTACAGAAAATTAAATTTCGATTATGTTCAAATGTAGTTTATTATCAAAATAAAACAGCATATGAATACTTAAAGTTATTTGTTGAAGAAATTCATTCGTTAGATAACATTGTTCTGCTGTCCGTGTTTAATTAAAGACCTACATGTGCCGATGTCTTCTTCCTTTGTTGTATTTCATTTTCATCTTATTAAACAAGCATTTGTATTGTTATTTGTAAGTAATTTTGAACCATAAACATAATTTATTTTAGTCATGTGGTATTTGTTTATACACCGCAAAATTCTAGCACTTTAATGCGCAACGGCGTCATACACACTAATATGTTTTATTTTGTAATTCAAACCAAATTGAATAATGAATTACGCAAAAAATCATCTTTGTATGATATATACTATATAGCATTTATTATACTCTCATTATTTAAATTGGTTGATCCGTACTCCCGATATCTTGTATGAACAAAATATGTAAATTGTATTGAAAATTGTATCCAAACACACGCACACTCATTCATACATACATCAATTTTTTTTAAGATATGCCAAAGTGCTCAGAGAAGTTAGTAAAATCATTTATATACATTTTTATGAAATTTATTAAATTGCTGACCATTTATATTATATTGCCTCCAATTTATCATGTGGTATGTCGTTGGTCAAGCGTCCGTTCGTAGCTCGTAGCTCTCGTAGCTCTCGTAGCCGTTGATAATCGCCGCCGGAGGGCATGGCGGTCGGCCGGGGCGCTTACGTGCCACGGCCTCCTAACCTTATATCGTCCCAATGCGATTCATAAATATCAGCCATGCCTACGAAGGGAATTCCGGAGATTTTTAAACTGTTTTATAATAACTATATTGAATTTCAAAACCACACTTAGATTGTGATAAAAAGTTAATATATACAGGGTGTCCCAGAACTCAACTATATTGAATTTCAAAACCACACTTAGATTGTGATAAAAAGTTAATATACACAGGGTGTCCCACAACTCAACGTCAAGCTGAAACAGGGTTGTAGTATTGATTGTAACTACCATGCATTTTTTTAACTCCGTTTCATTCAGCAATCAGAAAAAATTAAGAATTCCTATAAGCTAAATTTGAGAGCAATGTCTGAGAAGAACTCCAATGAGATCTACTTAGTTCAACAATTAAAAAGATAATGATATATTGAAACTAATCTAAGACTAAATCTAAAGGCCATTGACGTTTTAATCTTCTTACTCCGAATGGTTGTAAAATGTCGCCTATTGATGGGTTTGAATGTGATTCCAGTTTACCTTTGTATTTTTCCTTAAATTCTTTGAACGTTAATTGCACGTTTTCAAGTTGAGATCGCTGAGAATGGTTTCATTTGTAACGTACCACGGAGAATTAAATATTGTACGTAAAATTTTTGACTGAGTTCTCTGCAAAAAATAAGAATAATATTTTATTTTACGTATTTTGAAAATGATGAGCTTTTAAGTGCAACCTATAGCTTTGGTGAAACTGTGACCAAATGTGGGTTATTGTAGTCAATCTTTGCTGATTTTGTTCAAGCAAACTTTGGATTCGTTATTGTAAAAATTTTTGAGACAAAAGTCAGAAGTATTGACACAGTTGCTTCAACCAAGTCTTAATTTTCAAGAATTACTCTTTTTTTTAAACTATAATTATAAAGTAATAGCAATATTTAGTTATTCGTGAAAGCAAAAACTCTATTTTCAAAAACAGTTCACATTTTTATCGAAGTCTGATGGATTAGGTCAATTAATCCATATATCGCAGTTCATGCAAGTCGCCTTTAAAGCAAAATGCCACTTACACCTAGTTTGTTTCAAATCATTTACAGTTCTGTCAGATGTGTTATTTTACTGAATCCACCTGAATCTTTGAGAACCTATACCAGGCCGTCTAGCCACTAAATCCTTTCTCGTCGGCATGCTAGTGCCAGTACTAGTCCTAGTCCTAGTATAAAACTGCTCCCTCGCGCCTTCTATTCCCCTCCTGCAGGTGGATCGCTTTATCACCTGTCGTTTCGTCGTATCGCCGTATTTCGATCACATCCGATTTATTGTAATGATGGCACAATGGACGATTGCCGTGTCCTTATTGTGCTCATTTGTTAATGATGTGATTTAGTAATGGTATGATTTAGTAATGAGGTTCGAGATCGTTTATTTGTCCGTTGACTATGTGGGCGTGTTGGGATGTCATCGTAATAAATAAATTGGATATCAATCGGAGGCGATATTAATATAAAAAGAAGTCGTTATCACATTGATTCTCACTGTTTGTTATTGAGAATGTGCTTATAGTGAAAAACATTGAAAATGAAAATTTTTTGCATATATATTTTTACGTTCCAAAGATTTCTGAACATTTTCGCATATCTTAGAAAAAATGGATGTATGTGACAAATTTTTGTCGACGATTTTGAATGCTTCGGCTCAACCGATTAGAATGATTCAAAAACATTTGATCTATATTGCTAGGAAAACGTGCTAGTCAGTTTCTGGCAAAGATATGTCTACCCAAGTAATCGATTCAATAAATAAATGCTTGTCTAATAGTCTATTTGTCACCTCTCGGGCGGGAATAGCTCACTCAGTAGCGTTCTCGACTCACACGCTGGAGAAATTCGGTTCGAATCTCCAGCAATGCCAGAATTAAAAATATAAAATATTAAAGTAGATTAAGTATTGCTAATTTGTAAAATACAAGAAAAACTTGTATTAGAAGTAAAAAGGAAAAAAATAGTTTAGCTTAGGAGATAAGAAGAAGAATGAAAGATTAGGATATAAGAAGAGATATATGATGAAAAATTATATGAATAATGTGGGTAGCTAAAAATGCTGTAAAGCGGAGGCCAACAAAATTTATAAAAAAGTGACTACCTGTCTATCTATTCTTTGTTGTATCTGCATTCTTGTTTGCCTGTCTACCACTTTTCATCTGATTACATGTCTGCCTGTTAACCTGTCTATCTTCCCATTTGTCTATCTGGCTACAAACTTTCCCACCTATCTATCTCTCTAGGGTATGCCAAAATGTTCACAACCCTGAAACGTCTAGATATGCAAAAAAAAATTTTTTTTTTTTGATTTACTACAACTTACCCTGGGTGAAGTTGATATCATAACGAGTATATTATATTGTTATTAAAATATATTTTTTGCTCAAAGTGATAATAAGGAAACTCAAAGTAGAAACGAATGCAATTTTGCAATGGGCATTTCAAATCGAATCTTTACCTTGTTTTTCCAAATTTTTCTTCCACTCTTCCACTTTTTCCACAATAAACGAGCGAT